>NC_090929.1:467242498-467550331 GCF_040938575.1 Ambystoma mexicanum
TGCCAAAAAGGTCAAGGGTGTTGCCCCACTCAGGAACCTCTTGTGCCTGGCCGTCTTTCTCCCCTCATTCAGCTGCCAACTTGAAACTGCTGTACCTTTGTGTGTTTTGAATTTTCTCAGAGTGTCTAATGGAAGCCAGGTATGAGGGATTGTTGATAATTGCCTGACCTCGCCTGACCACAGTATTGGGACATGTCAGATAAATGGCTCGGGTGTGAGTCTGTTTTCTCCCAGAGTGGGCTATCAGTGTAAAATCTTTGTGCAGGAAAAGGGGTGGGAGGTTAGGGGGGGTTGAGTTTCTAAATATCCCATCGGGTAGGATGGGATAAAGGTGTTACAGGGAAGAGAGGGATACTGCATCTCATCATCCGGTATCCCACCCCACTCCCCAACGACCCCTCACCCAGGTGCAGTGGTCGAAGTGAGCGGGAGCGGTCGGGAGCGGTGCTCCTGTACTTTTTTAAATGACCTTTTACAGCTCCTATACATTTATTTTAAAAAGAAATTGTTCCGGAATGGTTTAGTTTTAAAATAAATGTCTAGGAAGAAGTTAAAACTTGCACTTTCAGTGCACTGCACTGAACGTTCCCTTAAACAGCATGTGCAAGTGTTTGGGGGTGTGTATTGTTTGTGGAAAGGGACGTGGTAATGGGGTTTGTGGGGAGTGGGTGCAGGCCAGCAGGGAACATAGTTCCACTACTTCTTTTCGTACACTTCGACCACTGCCCAGGTGATCATCCCGCACTGGTCCACCACCAGGGTCTGTATCCAAAGGCGATGGCTGTGCCCTGGCCACCTGAGAGAGAGATCCGCGGGGACTGGCGGGTGGGACACCTTCTGGTTTCTCACACTGGTTAGGGGAAGGACGTGGTTAAATTAATATCGAAACATTATTGAAAAAAGCCTGGCACCTTGATGTCAAAAAGGTTATCATTAAGAGTTTATTCCATGTCATTCCATACTTTATTCTAATTCACAGTGAGACAGTGTGGTACCTTACTTGGGCGTGGGTTATCAAAATATGGTAATCCATACCCATCTATAATGAAATGATATACCCTGAGCTCCATATGCAGGCTGTATTCATCAGGCTCTGTGAAAGGCAGATGTGGATGTGTGACAAACAGGGTTGGTAGGGAGAGAAGGGCCAAATGTCTGCACTAATTGTCATGAACTGTCGTCTACGTCCTTTCTGGACCTCCTGGTCCCTGACTCGCAGGGGATTGCATGCAGTTATCCTTCCAACATGGCCGCCCGAAATGGAATGCTCCGGATCAATCTATGCGTTCCACGCTGCTCATCCTACAAAAGAGACACGCCCCCGCGGCTCTGCGTATCTCAACGCGACTGCTACCTGTAGTCGGACGTCCTTAGCCGGAGTTCGATCGGGGCTCTCGCTTGATTCCTTGCTCCCAGTTCCTTGAATCCCCTCCTGTTCCCTTCCCTCTCCAATCTCCTGGAAAACCTTCCGCACTCGAGTCACGGTCCTCCGTGCCTCCGGGCGTAACTTATTTACTTCCTGGAATTACCCTGGACTTTTTGAACGCTCCTGGAAACTGAACCGCTACTCTCACTCTGGACGCCGAAGATTGGCGTTCGGGTCTATATAAATCCCGGACCGTAAAGAAGAAGAAATCCCAGAAGGTCGCAACTACACAACAGAAACAGGTGAGAAGGGGAGAGACTTGTGACAGATTGAGACGCCTTAAAAACGATACAGATTCAGAGATGGAAGCCGCCGTCCAAGACCTCATGCGAGGCATGCAGGAATTAACAACGGAGGTACAGAACCTCAAGGCAGAGAACGCAGCATTAAAGCAGCGAGTTCTATCACGTGATTCCGCAACCAAAGAAAATGTAATATTGGGAGGAATAGTGGACAAGTATGATGGGTCTTCCAAGACTCTCCGCGCCTTCCTTGATTTGTTTTTAGTTCACTTCACTTTCAAGCCCTACTACTTCTCCACTCCTAGAGCAAAGATGGGTTTTATGATATCACACCTCACTGGAAATGCATTGACTTGGGCAACCCCCCTAGTCAATACAAGCAACGCTCTCCTGGATGACTATGATGGCTTTGTGAGAGCCCTTAAGGAAATGTTTGATCGCCCAGAGCAGGTATATAGTGCTCAAGAGAGACTACTCTTGTTTCAAACAACTTGTGAAAGAAGCAGACTGGTCTCCAGAAGCTAGTTTTACACTCTTCCGAAGGGGGCTGAACGAAGAAATAAAAGATGAGCATGCTAAGGTGGCCCGCCCAAGCTCCTTCCAGGCTCTTATGGATCTATCCTTACAGATAGATTTCCGAATCCAAGAAAGAAAAGCAGAGAAGAGAAAGTCTAAGGCAAGTTTCCAAAAGACCATCACGGAACATGCCCCTAGAGCAGAGTCTACTGTTCCTTCTACCCCGGACCCAGAACCTATGCAACTAGGAGCCTTTTGTGGACCCATTACCCCTCAAGAAAGGATGCGACAAATCCATACTGGTCTGTGCATGTATTGCACCTCCGATAAACATCTTGTGAGAGAATGTCCCATTGCTCCTCCACAGCATTCGGGAAACGCCAGCTCCCGATCCTAGATGTAGCACAGGGTCGGGAGAGAGATGTTTGCTCCACATCAATTCCATCCTTGAACTCTCCTGGACAAAATAACCTTGTTGTTCTTCAGGCCCTACTATCGCCTTCCAAGACAGAATCCTACCCCATCCTGCCATTAGTTGACTGCGGAGCTATGGGCATATTTCCAGATCAAGATTGGGTCACTGCTCATAACATTCCACATGAAAGCCGAGTTACAATGCAACCAGTAGAGGCAATTGATGGAAGGCCTCTTTCCTCAGGACCCATTACCCTTCAGACTAAAGAGATTCTACTTTCTATTAATCACCATCAAGAGAGAATCAAATTTGACCTCATTAAATCAGCCCATTATCCGATGGTTCTTGGAATGCCCTGGCTGCAGAGGCACAATTCTTACATCAACTGGGCAGCCGGCTCACTGTTTCTTGGATCTGAATATTGTATGGCTCACTGCCTATCCCTGGATACCTTACCAAAGCCTTCTAGAGACTTTCAAGATTACCAACAAAGTCCAGTCACCGTTTCTAACATCATCCAGATTCCCAGGGCCTACCAAGCCAACCGCGATAGTTCAAGCTCTCCCTCCTCACAGGCCAGAGGATTGTGCCATCGATACCGAACCCACAGGTGTGATTCCTTTTGGCAGGATGTTTATATTATCTGAACCTGAAAAGAAGGCTCTCAGAGAATACCTGGATACTAACCTGCAAAATGGCACCATATGCCCATCCAAATCTCCAGCGGGTGCTTCATTGTTCTTCGTTCCAAAGAAAGATACCAAAGAACTCAGACCATGTCTGGACTACCGTGGTCTAAATCAGTGCACTCTCAAGGACCGTTATCCTCTACCCCTCATCTCGGATATCCTGGAAGCAGTCAGAGGTGCAATAATCTTCACAAAATTAGACCTAAGGGGTGCTTACCATCTCATTCGTATAAAGGAAGGTGACGAATGGAAAACAGCCTTTAGAACTCCCTTCGGCCATTTTGAATATCTGGTCATGCCCTTTGGACTTGCTAATGCCCCAGCAGTTTTTCAACGTTTCATGGATAGGGAGTTCTCAGACATGCTGTTCCTCTTCGTTATCATCTACCTGGATGACATCTTGATCTACTCCAAGGACCTTCTAAGGCATGAAGAGCATGTTAAGGCAGTTTTACAACGATTACGTGAACACAAACTCCTAGCTAAACCCGAGAAATGCCTGTTTCACGTCACTTCTGTTCATTACCTAGGATTTGTCCTTAGTCCAGAAGGAATTGGAATGGATCCTTCAAAGGTAAAGGCCATACTATCTTGGCCGGCTCCCACATGCGTGAAACAGATTCAATCTTTCCTGGGACTTGCCAATTTTTTACGAAAGTTCATACCGTCCTTCTCTGAAATTGTTCAACCGATCATTGCTCTCTTGAAGAAAGAAGCTCCATTTCTCTGGTCTACAGATCAAGACCAGGCATTCCAACGATTAGAGACAGAGTTTACTCAAGCCCCCATCCTGGCTCAACCCGATATTAACCGGCCATTCCTAGTGGAGACGGATGCATCCAATTACGCCATAGGAGCAGTACTAAAACAGGAATTTGAGGACAAATTGGAGCACCCTATTGCTTACCTTTCACGAGCCCCTGACGCCCAGTGAGACTTATTATTCCTTCTTGGAAAAGGAACTGCTAGCCATCTGCCAAGCCTTCACAGAATGGCGACATCTACTCCTGGGAGCTAAGCATCCAGTGCAGGTCCGTACTGACCATCGAAATCTTCAAGTTCTACAATCTTTGGAGTGTAGGAACAGTCGTCAGGCCCGTTGGGCCTTCTTCTTTGCCCAGTACCAGTTCCACATCCATCATGTCCCTGGATCACAAAACATAATTGCCGATGCCCTTTCCAGACGTCCTGACTATGAAAACTCTGAGGATCAGACCTTTCCAAAGATGTTTCCTCACACGATCTTTGTTGCCCAAGCACTCGCCTACCTGGAGAATATCCAAGGCCAAACTCGACTTTCGGACATCTGGAAGGAGCACAAGAGAAATAACAGATGGAATCTCACAGCTAAGGACGGGTATCTATTCAAAGATAATCGCTTAGTCATTCCCACTCCTGGACTGAGACAAAGGATCACAAGTCTATGTCATGATACCTTACATTCGGGACATTGTGGGATAACCAACACTCTCCATCTAGTACAAAGACAGTTTTTGTGGCCCAAGGTGAAGGATGATATTAGGATCCATGTCCAAACATGCGCAGTTTGCAATCAGAACAAACATGATAATAAGAAGCCAGCCGGACTCCTACTCCAACCAGCAATACCAACAAGACCCTGGGAATTCATTGCCACTGATTTTATCGTGGAATTAACACCCTGTAGAGGCTACACAAGGATCATGGTCACTATTGATTTTTTTACTCATATGGCTCATTTTACACCCTTATCCAAACTACCTTCCTCATCAGACCCTGCCGGAATTTTTCTGGAACACATATTCCGACTTCATGGGTTGCCTTCCAAGATCATTTCAGACCGTGGACCTCAGTACATATCTCAGTTTTGGAAGCAAGTATGTCGTATTCTGTGAATCCAACGTGCCTTATCCTCTAGCTACCATCCACAAACCAATGGAGCCACGGAACGTGTGAACCGACTCTCGAACAATATCTACGATGTTTCGCCACCAAAGTTCAGGAGGATTGGTCACTCCTAATACATATGGCTGAATTCGCCTATAACAATTCAGATCATTCAGCTAGCAAGACAAGTCCCTTCTTCTGTAGTCAAGGATTCCATCCATCTGTCCTACCCTCCGTACTCCCACATCCTACTCCAGTACCTGCAGTAGACTCCTGGATCGAATACCTCATCACAGTACATAAGGAGGTTAAGGAATACCTAGAACGGGCTCGAGAAGATGTCAAACGTTATGCTGACTCTAAAAGAAGACCTGGACCTTCCTATTCAGTAGGAGATAAGGTTTGGTTATCCTCGAAGCTCCTTCCTCGACACCTGCGCCCCGATAAACTGGCTCCCAAATACTACGGTCCGTTTTCCATACAAGAAATCATCAACCCAGTGGCCTTTCGACTTCGGTTACCTGAATCTTGGAAAAGAATCCATCCAGTCTTTCACACTTCTCTGTTAAAACCATACATTCAGTCATCCCGAACAGCTCCTAGATCTACCCATGTTATTGTAAATGATCAACTGGAATACAAGGTTTCCAGGATTTGTGACTCAAGATATCGACGTGGTAAACTACAATATCTGGTTGAGTGGAAAGGGTACCTTTCCAGTGAGCGAACCTGGGAACGTGTGTCAAACATGAATGCTCCCAGATTGGTTCGACGATTTCATCTGATCCATCCGGGCAAACCCGGAGGAGCTGGTTTCCAGAGGAGGCATACTGTCATGAACCATCATCTACGTCCGTTCTGGACCTCCTGGTCCCTGACTCGCAGGGGATTGCATGCAGTTATCCTTCCAACATGGCCGCCCGGAACAGAATGCTCTGGATCAGTCTATGCGTATCAGTCCACGGTGCTCATCCTACAAAAGAGACACCCCCCCGCGGCTCTGCACGTCTCAAAGCTACCGCTACATGTAGTCGGACGTGCTTAGCCGGAGTTCAATCTTGATTCCTTGTTCCCAGTTCCTTGAATCCCCTCCTGTTCCCTTCCCTCTCCAATCTCCGGGAAAACCTTCCGCGCTCGAGTCACGGTCCTCCGTGCTTCCGAGCGTACTTTATTTACTTCCTGGAATTACCCTGGACTTTTTGAACGCTCCTGGAAACTGAAGCGCTACTCTCACGCTGGATGCTGAAGATCGGCGTTCGGGTCTATACAAATCCCGGACCGTAAAGAAGAAGAAATCCCAGAAGGTCGCAAGTACACACCAGAAACAGGTGAGAAGGGGAGAGACCTGTGACACTAATAGTTATCTGCAGGAGTAGTACAAGAGTAAAGAAAAGTGACTGTGATATATGGGCGCTTTGAAACACAATTTCTTGATGTATTACAAATGCACAATAAAATAACATAAATAAATATATGCTTATACAGTAACGGATGAGCAAAAGAAAGTGTAAAGGTTTCAGTGAATCAGTAACATGCAGCGAGCACACTTCACGAACTCTGCTCTAAGCAAGTTCAAATACAGCCTGTTTCTAAAAACAAAAAATAAACAAAACAAGCTTGAAGCAGTGTGGTGTTGCCGCACATTCTTGGCATTTTTAGTCTATTGTTCCTGTTAGTCCCCATTTGATCAGGGTCATACACCTTTTAAGAATTCAGAGTTATGGGAGAAAGAGGAACATGTGGGGAGCAATGTCCAGGCCATGAGGAGGGAGTCCTCCTTGGGGTGAGGGATAGTGGTGCAGGGAACGAGACACCGTTGTGGAGCAAATGAGCCAGTTGCAGAGACTTGGGAAGGTGAACCGAATCAATGGGAGGCAAAACAAGGAAGACGCTGTTTTGCAAGCCACATCCGCAGCACTGGTGAAAGATCCAGATCTCATAACCCGAAGATGGATGCTTTGCTGCAAGAGTAAAGCCATTGCTGAACTGAACCAGAGGGTAACCCCAAACCAGAGAGTTTTGCATGAGTGCATGACCAGAGGTCCTAAAGGAGACTAGCACAAAGTTGTTCAGAAGGCAATGAGGAAGGTTTGAGAAGTAACCAATGTGGAGTTCAGAAAAGGCAGCAGAGCCTTCTGTTTAGAACAGAATTGAGTACACACTGGTGTGGTAGAGAAATGGGGCAGATTACCAGAGATCCCAGGGAAGATGAAGCAAGAGAGATAGACAGAGATAAAGGGAGGTTAAAAGGGAGGTTAAATGGAGAGGGAGACAAATAGAGCAAGAGAGTTAGATTGAGAAAAAGTATTTTAGCACTGGGAAAGCACAGGCCAAGTTATAAAATACTAGTGGTACCACCCGTCATTACACAGGTCTGTAGATGACATGCATGTGGAGCTGCTATATCATTGGCTTTGTTTAATTGTGTCAAAACTTCCTATTATAGAAAAATTGAAAAAATCTGCAATCTCTCAAAATCCTGATAGCACAGCGTCGGATCCCAATCCACCCCTATGCCAGGCGAATGGGTGGCGTTAGTAAAATCTCACAATCGCCAGTTCACCCCAGACTGGTATGCCAACCTTGTGTCCTAACGTCCTCTTTTTGGAAAAGTAGTAAAATCGGCAATCTCCCGAACTCGCCTATACTGGTAGCAAAATCACAGACCCCGCCAAGTGCAGGGCGAATGGGTGGGGTTGGTCACATGTCACTAACGCCAGTACACCCCAGACTGGTATGCCGATCTCGGGCCAGAATTTCAGCCCACCAATTGCTGTGGGGCTGGAGCCAACAATTTGCGAAATCAGCAATCTCCCGAAAACGCCTATACTGATAGAACAGGGCTGTGCCCCACCCTGTGCAGGGCGAATGTGTGGAGTTGGTCACATTTCACTATCGCCAGTACACCCCAGACTGGTATGCTGACCTTGGACCAAAATCTCAGCCCACCAACTGTTATGAGGCTGCAGCCAATCCTGAACATACAAACACACTTTCACAAATATATATATACATATATAGATTTGTATGGAGATAAAGATGCTTGTTGGGATCCACCAAGCAGGGCTTAAATATTTGGAACACAGGTAATCTCAGAAAAAGTCAGAGAATCACTGAAAAGGGAAAGCTGGATGAATCTTTCAGAACGGAGCTCATAGGTTGCCATACAGGTGTAAAGTTCAGCATTATCTTAAGCTAAACACATAGAGGTATTGTCAGTATTATCATGAGCCAAACACAGATATATTGTCAGTCTTACTTATTCCCATGTAGGCAGTTGTGAAAAAGCTTATCTTAGACCCAAAGACATGTGAAACACAGAGGCCTAAAATAGACCATAAAGGAGTTTCTATGCGGTATTGATAGAACATGGGAGCCAAGAGGCCTCAGGCATCCAGGGATAGATACTCTAAAGAGTCAAGCACCAGCAGAAATATATGTTTTTAAAAAAGAAAAAAAAAGTTGTATTTAACTTTTACTTTGGGTCCAGGCACTCCAGTGTGACAAATTGAGGGAATTCGTCCCTTCTACCTAAGGGGGAGCTTCCCTCTGTGAGGCTAGGGAGGTGAGCCTGCTTCACAACCCCCTCCCAAGGTGCTGAGGCAAGTGGGACCTCACCTGGAGATACTCCCACTTAGGGGACACGGACTCCCGTTCGTGTGCAGAACTCCTGAAAGCGTTACACATAATGGCATACATGGGTCGCTCTAAAATATCAAGGACTTCTAAGTCCCAAGACCTGGGTGAAGAAAAAGCCAATCTATACCATTATCAAGAAGAAAGAGAATGTATCCCTTAAAATACATGTCTCCAATCAACTGAGACGAGTACATTGAATAGCAAGTACATGCCGAACAACGTGGAGAGATAGGCATGCTTACGTAGGGAAGGGAGGCCCCCTTCCTGCATAACACCTGATGGTGGCGGAGCAGAAGCGAGCTGCGGAGCACGCGACTTTCAAGCTTGCGCTGGGAGGAAAAGGGAGATGCCAGAGACGCAGCGTATCCCAGATGCAAGAAGCAGAGAGGTTGTTCCAGGGAGGACCTCTCTCTCCTTCCTGATTTCCTGCTTTTGCCCAATCAGCTTTCGTGAACAACTAGACTATTGATTCATGTTCTTACGAGTGCTCTCGATGTTTCCCCATTACCTCCTTGTCCCAGTACTCCTCATTAGTCAATTGGTCTCTCCCTCGTCTCAGTGCAGAGTGAGTGCTCAGTGAGTCTGCACTCTTCCTCATCCCAGTACTTCCCTTCTTGGTGGTTTGACAAAAACACATAGGAACACTAGGGAAAGTGTCGATGGAATGGGGGTAGGAAGGTATGTTAGGGTTAGGTGGGCTATGGGGATACCATGTTCTCCCCATGTCATCACTAATCCCAAAGGGTCTTCCCTCACCATTTGATCCACACGTTGATTACCACCCCCACGGGGACTATCGGGTAGCAGCCTCAGCTCCCTGGCCCCATGGGAAGGGGCTCCCCCTAGAAGTGACAACATCTGGGGATTTGTCATATTCCTTTCCCCATAATGTCGCTGGATTCCTCATCTACCACCGGAAAACAGGAGAGGAAATCTACGTTGCCTTTCCCTTGTGATGTTCTACACTGAAGCAATAAGGTTGGAGATCGAGGAACCAACACATTATGCTTGGTTTTGTATCCTTTCAGAGACTTAGCCGTGTGAGGGGCGGATGCTCAGTAATTAATCTGAGTTTCCTACCTGTTAGGTAGTATTGTAGGTGCCCACCTTATAGCTAAAACCTCTAATTTGATGGTTGTCATTTTTCTCTCCTGGAAAGAGTTTCTGGCTGATGTAAAGCACAGGATGTTCTACACCATTGTATTCCCGTGATAAGACTGCCCCAACCCATCTTTAGAAATGTCTGCTTGGAGAATAAACTCCTTGTTAAATTTGCCCACTTTTAGGATGGGTTGGCTACAAAGGATGGATTTCAGGGTATCAAGGCATACCTAATCTTCTTTATTCCATTTTAGTTTTTGAGGTTCTACGTTCCTTAGCTTGGCTGTGAGGTAGGAGGTAAGGGTACAGTAATTAGGAATTAATCTTCCATATTACCCCACCAGGACTAGGAAAGCTCTTAAATCCCTTTTAGTTTTTGGGAGGGGGGTTCACCTCCCTAACCTTTTCAGTCTGATATTGGACGAGCACAATTCCAACAACGAAACCCAGATATTTAACAGCGGACTGGGCTAAATCGCATTTCTTTGGATTGGCTGTAAGACCCGCTCACCTCAGGGCCCGGGCGAATTCAAAAGGTGGAATACGTGTTCCCCCAAAGTCTTACCGTGGACAACTATGTTGTCCAAGTAGGCATGCAAAAACTGGAATAGGGATGTAAGGCGTGGTCCATCAGCCTCTGGAACATAGCGGGGGCACCATGTAGTCCGAATGGTAGGACTCTAAAATGAAACTCACACAAGGGTGGAGAAGGTTGTTTTTTATTTGTTCTCTGGATTCAACGGGACCTTCCAATAGCCCATGGTCAAATCAATCTTGGAGAGATACACGGCGGAGCCCAGTCGATCAATGAGGTCATCAACCCTAGACATAGGACAATTGTCAAACTTGGACATCATGTTCAATTTCCAAAAATCTATGCAAAACCTCAACAATTTATCAGGTTTTGCCACCAGGAATATTAACGAGGACCAAGGACTTTGGGAAGGCTGTATTACATCTGTAGCCACTTCCTGGATAACTAATTCTTTGTGTGCCTCCGGAATCCTATATGGTTTCAAATTGATGGTTTTACCTTGAGGAGTGCTGATAAGATGAAAAACACCTTTTACCTTTCCAGGTTCACAGTTAAAGACATCTGGAAATTGGGTTGAAAGATCCTGGATGTCTTGTCTTTGAAATTAAGGGAGGTCAGTGGCTATTAGGTTGACCCCCTCTATTTCTTCAGCCAGAATGCTAGCCACTACTATGCATGAGGATTCAGCAGGGTCTTCTCTCCACTGCTTCAAAAGAGTGATATGATAGATCTAAGTTTTGGCCCTTCTGTCTGGGAAATAACGTAATTACAAGGGCCAGTTTGTTCTATTATTTCATATGGTCTGTACCAATGGGATAGCGTGTTATTCTTCGAGGTGGGAAGTAGCTCAAGGACCGTTTGGCCAATAGAGAAGGACGGGTGACAGCCTTCCTGTCAGAATTCATTTTCTGTTGCTCGTGGGTCTTATTTCAGCAGTGAGAGTGGACTATGGTTCTTACTACTGCCATATGTTCTTTTAGACGCTGGGCGGTTTGGGACAATGGTAATGTTGCCTCCTCCCAGGTTTCCATCAGCATGTCCAGGTTTTCTTGCGGGTCCCGCCCATAATGAAATTCAAAGGGTGAAAAACCGAGGGAGGCTTGGGTTGGTTTTCAGATCACGAACAGTGCCCAAGGTATCATTGTATCCCAGTTCCTCCCATCAGCCTCAACCAACTTCTTAAGGGTGCTTTTTAGGGTTTTATTAAAGCGTTCTGCTGGCCCATTTTTTTGCAGAGGATATACAGATGTTCTAAGGGTTTTGATCTGGAGGATTTGTTTAACCTCAGCCATAATTCAGTTCATAAATGTTGTCCCCTGATCTGTTAGGATCTCTTTAGGGAAACCCAGCCATGACAACAAGTGGATGAAATGTTTTAAGTATCAGTTGCAAGAGGTTGTTTCACACAGGGAATGATGTTAGCGTGTGGCATAATCCAATATTACCAATATTTCAGTCAACCATTTTTGAAGGGTCCCACTATATGGTACATCAGTAATTGGGAGGGTTTGTAAAAGAGCTGGAGGAGAGTTGTGTGGGGTGGTTTTCTGGGACATGGAGCAAGTAGAGACAATGTTTTTAACATCTGCATGAACTCCTGGGCAGTAAAACCTGCTTACGACTTGCCCTTGGGTTTTAGCGGTCCGCAGTTGTCCGGATGTCAGATGGGCATGGGCGATCTCTAGCACCACCCTTTTTATGGCTTCCTGGTACCACTATTGGTGTCTCGCCAGTATACTAACCCCTGCTGTAGAAAATAAATTGACCCTCTTTTTTTTTCTCCTCCCCTCTTCCTCGGAAATGGTACTGATAAATGCCTCTGCTAACATGGGATCATTATGTCGAGCTAAGGCCAAATCAGGGATGGTCTCGGGGTCATGGTCACTAGAGGTCAGTCTTAGGGCCTCAGGGACGGCTTCAGATTCTTGGCAAGCTTCCCCAAAACCCTTGGCTCCTCTCCCAATGGTATTGGTCTCCATTACCTCCTGTAAGACATGCATGGTATCGAGAGAGACACAGACTTAAAAGTAACAGTTTGAAAACCTATGTTGTCAGATTTTCTTGGGTTGGTGTAATGCCTATCTAGCCCTAACTCTAAAGGGGTTGTTCCCTCAACGGATGCTTGTAAGAGCTGTCGATGTCTGTAAATCCAAAACCAAAGTCTGTCTGTGTCAAAACCTATGCCTGCCCTTACTCTCAGACACAATCTGTTCTGGGGTCTTCTTAAAGAAAAATGGTGCCTCAAAAAGAAATGTAAACCCACAACTGGTTTCATGTGACCTTACCCTCAGGTGTAGTTCTGCCAATTTAAAAAAAAGATCAATACAACAAGTGTTGCCCTCCCAAACCTCCATGTAGGGCTCTTGCAGCAAATAAAGTTCACAATGTCTCTGGGTCACCTGGGGGTCCTTTCCCCAAGCTTTATTCCTTTCGGTTCCCTTTACTCCTTCCGGTTCCAAACAAAAAGACACTGTTCATGACAGGCCTCACCGGGTTGCCTTCCCCAAGTCTAGGCCTCTCCTGCAAAGGATCAGAAATGTCTCTGCTGGCCTCTCTGGGTTCCCTTTTTCAAGCTTGGTCTCAAACACAAGTTCACACAGTTCCTTCCATGGGGCAGTGTCGGAGACATTTGAAAACGCCAGGCTTTTGCTCTACCCCTGCATGACCACTCTGACTTTTGACCCCTCTCTTCACGCTTTGTATCTTTTCTTCTGTCTTGTTTCACTTTCCCCTTTCTTTTCACTTTGCAGTGCACTCCTGCACCTTCGTTCTCTTTGCTGTGCCTCTTGCACACTCCTCTTGCTTTGCCGTGCACCCTTGCACGTTCTTTTCTCACTTTCAGGTAGCTTGCATCCTCTCTTCTCCTTTCAATTTGCCCGTACCGTCTCTTTGCCTTCCAGGCCTTTCAAATGCACTCTTTCTGTCCTTTGTGTCACTCGCCCCTTCTCTTCTGCTTTCGGGTCACTCGCGCCCTCCCATCTGTCTTTCTCTATCTTTGCGCCACTCACGCACCTTGTTTTCCTTGTTTTCCTTTTTCACACAGTTCTTTTAGGCTTCACCCCTTTCTGTTGATCTCCCTCTGCCGGGTTCACTCTTACCAACCTTTGTCAGCCTCCCTCCTTTCGGGTTCACAATGGCTTTTCTTGCATTCACAAATCAAAATGTCTTCTTCTAATATTTAACTGTGAACATCCCTCTGCGGGGTTCACTCCTGTCAACGCACTGTTCATGGGAGTTTAGACTCTTGCACTCACGAGTCTTAATGTCTTTTCAAACAATTCACCATGCAGGAGTCATTTCCCTCAGCTTCACAATCATCCATCGGTCAAAGACTTTCGACTGTAAAGAGGATTTTATAAGACCCCCATATGACCACTTAGGCCCCTCTACTGACCTTTCTCCCAAGACCTTCTGGTAACTGTAGTTCAACAACAGGGTAATCGCATAGCGTTTCTCGAGTGAACACCCATGTGGTGCTTGATTCTGCTATGCTGGCTTTCCCCTTCTTTTAATATCAACAGTTATTTGTTTTTTCAAAGTTCAATTAGCTGCTTGCTAATTTCTCATTCAATACTGTTCAGTGTCTTTATCGGATCTCCAATCGACTCACCGATTGTGATGAACTGCTTGGCCTTCTTGTATGTAGAGTCAAAGCCGGTACCATTGGGTCATGCGTCTCTCCCGGGCTTGGCTGTCACCGGAGGAGGTGACTGGTTACCGTTGACTTGTGCTGCAACACATGCTGGCTATTGTTCACGGGCTTACAATTCCTTCTCTTGAGGTTTCATGGGTCTTTGTCGAAAAGGGCAAGTTCACTTCTTCCATTGGTATCCTCTCGACTCGTGCTGTTTTTCTCCCCATCTTGAACTGCAGTGCTGAGTTAGCACTCACGTTGTGCAGCCTTCCTTGCTTTCGGCTCCACCTTTTGTCCCTGTGGGGAAAGGAAAGCACCATCAGGTGTGCGTGATTCTGGTAAATTGCCTGACTCTGCCTGGCCCTTGGGTTAGGACATGTCAGGTAAAGAGCTTTGGATTTGGTCTCTTGTTTTCCATAGTGTAAAAAAGTGTTTGTGTCGGAAGAGAGGGGGTTTAGAGTGTCAGAGTATCGTACGGGATATAGTGAGGAAGAGGTGTTGTATGGGGTTCTAACTCTCGTACTAGAGGAGTTTGTGGTGATCTCGGAAGGATGGTTTTTGTAGGGTGTATGAAGTAGACAGGGATAGCCGGCATTGTGAACTGAACAAAGGGGATTGTTGGGATGGTAGTGTTTTATTTGAGCATGCTGGGAGTGCGGGAAATAATAATGAGAGGGACGGGAAAAGGAATGACCAGGAACATTCAAGTAAGCAACAGAAGACGAAGGGCTCTGGGAATTGTAGTTTGTGAGGGTAACAGGGTCTGGGCTCCTTATTGGTTTACCATAGGTGTTGGGGTGTTTGGATTTTACTAAGGGAGCTTCTTTAGGTGGAATAAAGGTAGACATGAAATAGCCAAGAAAAATCTCAGGGACTTCATTCTCCTCTCCTTCTTCTGTGCTGTCCCACCTGGGGCATTCCCCCGAACATAACCGCAGTCTCCCCTACCCAAGTGATACCTCGCTCATCCACCCCCATGGTTCGGATCTGAAAGCGACAGCCCTTTCCTGACCACCTGAATAAGGGACTCCTGCGGTCTACTTGGGAGAATACCCCCAGGTTTCTCACATACCCTTCCCCTATGCTGGTTGGATAGGGATGTTTTACTGAGAGACTTCCTTGTGGAACATCCAGAGTGTTGGTCCAAGCCTTCCAGCATATAACCCTGGTTGCTCTCCGCCTCATATATATATAAAGATTATCATTGTTGGGATTTTCTACCCTTGTCTGGTTGTGCGGGTTTTGCGGAAGAGAGGGTTTTAGGAGTTCTTTCACTTCTGTTTCTCTCTCTAGGCTGTCCATTAACTCTTCCTCTAGATTGTCATGACAAACCTCTGCATTATGTCCCCACTTGCCACAAAACGAGCATTGTTCTGCTTGAGAGGCTCCCAGTTCTTCTAGAGATATAGTGGACATTGACATTGACCCTCTCCTCTCCTTATTCAGGGGACTCAAAATAATTTCTGTGGTGTTATAGTTCTCTAGTTTTTTTCCCTCCTGGTTAATATAGAGTTTGTCTCACACCTTCTCGTTTGGGTTTTCCTCCTTCTCTTTTTCTTGCTTGCCCTATACTTTTCTCTT
Organism: Ambystoma mexicanum; assembly: GCF_040938575.1. NCBI lineage: Eukaryota > Metazoa > Chordata > Amphibia > Caudata > Ambystomatidae > Ambystoma > Ambystoma mexicanum. The sequence continues at coordinate 467,258,143 of NC_090929.1, forward strand.
TGAATGGTAAGAATGGGGTACTGAGCTTTGATTCTCAAAGAAAGACATCTCTGGAGCCCTTCCTAATGTTTCATGAGAAGATATTTTTCCCAAGATCTTACACATTTGGTTCTCTTTGGACATTTTCCTTAGCTTAGGTTCCGTAGATGTTTTATTTTTCACACTTCCCAAATTTCCATCTTCCCCTGCATTCAACCTTTGGGAGTTTGATGTATTGCGTGCATATTGTCTTTTCCCCTGAAATTAGGTCGAGAGGAAGTTCTCTAATGATGGCGCTTTATATCTCTTGTGTTCAGAAAGATGGTGATTTTCTGGGAAGAGGAAGGGAGGTCTTACTGGAGGCTCATTAATCCCATCTGGGTTTTTAGTGATGTTTGCCGGTGGGGAGTTCCATTGTTTCTCCTATATAACAGTTCCTAGTATTTCACCCCTTGAATAGTTGTGGGAAGAAGTGAAAAGTTGAGTACAGCAAATCTCGGCTCATTTCCAGACGGTATAATGGGAAACCTTTCTATACCTTGCTTTTTGAGGGTTATCACATAGATGGCAGAGGTGGTAGAATAACCCATCTGTAAGTCCAGAGACATCAAAATGTATTCTCTCTCTGGGATATGATAAGTATAGGGACATCAGAGGTAATAGCTATTTCCTTCTATCATTTTTCAGTCAGGGAAATTAGCTTGAGAGGCTAAGGGGAAGAATTGGACTCCCATTATCTGTTCCAAGGACTGGAAGGGAGGTGTCATGCTCTCCATCAATTTCTCACCATTGAGGGAAAAAGGGGTTTGATAGGGGTTGTCTCTTGATTCTAAGATTTCTAAGGATGGGGCATGGAGGTCTCTATTTAGATTCTCTACGTGTGAGGGGGCTTTCCAACTATCATCAATTGGATCAAATCCCACCTCTGACACCATATGTAAGGAACTCGTGGTGGCAACAGTAAAGACAGACACAAGTGATCACAGTTCAAGGGTGTTTATTAAATTGGAAAAGCAGGGTGGAAAAACACCTAATCTAAACCTAAATCTAAGATGCGAGCAAGCGTTGACCATCAAATGAAAATTAAGACAGTCCTCATGGTCAAAGTAAAAAAGCTTATGATGCTTGTTAATCTCTTTAGGATCACATGCTGTGCATATGGTCCGACATCCAGTGGTAACCACAGAGTATTGTATTTTGTCTTTCAGGGACCGAAAGGGGACGTCGGCATAGGTGTGTCTGTAACACTATCCCTATTGTGGCGTGTAGTGTACCCAAAATCCGTCACACGCCGAGGCCTCTCAGATTGTTTTTTTCCACCCAGATAACTGGTCACCCTATAGCGGAGCTCTTCATAAGAGACATTGTTTATCTTTATACCGACTTTGTTGGTTATTTCCCCATAAGTCACTTTGACAGCGATTCAAGCAACTTCGGCGAAGACTGCAGGAAGTTACTAAGGCGATGGATTTTGGCGCCTATGATCCGACGGCTGAGCCATCCACGTGGCCGAGCCCTCTGGCCAGCCTACACAGTAGGGAGAGTGGGGTTGAGGTAGCCATATCTTTCATTATGTCTCTCCTCTTTCCCCCTTTTTGCCCTCTAGGTCTGGTCATCTTTGTCTATACCTTTTGCTATGGAAAGGACAACATTTACGTTCTGCCCTATGTAGGGTCAGGTACCTGTGGAAAGACGAGCACAATACGTGTAATTCTTGTCTATTGTAATGGTTGTTAGCACAAGCTTCATAACATGGCTCGAGCATCTACTAGGAAACACATACCTTGCTACCTCTTGTGGGACCAATCTCCCAGGGAAGCGATGTAAATGAGGAAATACCTAGAAATCCCTCCACAGACCGGTATTAGAAAGACCAGCCTGTGGTGAGACCTCCAGGGAAAACTCCCGTAGGGGAAAAAAACGTGCGCAGAGAGGCTAGAGTTCGAAGTCTCCTGCAATCAGCTCTCCGGATGTGGTCTGGACTAATGCTTCCTGCGTGATTTCCGGAACTTTCTTTGGCCCACTTTCGGCTATGAACATTCAGTGGAACAAGAGAAAAGATAAGAAAAAGAGGAAAGATACGAACGGAGGAAAAAGCAGAGGGATAGGAGTAGATCTGAACGAGGCTTACCCTGATTTCCAGAAAGAGGGGCCCCGGACGTTGCAGATGGCGTACCCCAATATGTAATCATGGAATGTAGTGATAGGGAGAGACAGAGGGGCTGCAAGTATGGAAAAGAAGTGAAATTGTCAGTGAAAGATCTAACCCCAAAGAGAAATCTCTAATATTCACAGATAACTAGGGTGGAATCTTACCCCCAGATAGAAACAGTTCGGACCAGCTGATCTTGTAGGCTCCTCCCGAGGAGATAATAGAATGCGTAAGAAATCCCTCCGGGTATTTTCTATGGGCTTGCCTAATACAACGAAAATAGGGTTAAAGTATTAACTTCTAGTTGTCCCAAAGACAGGATAAGATTGGAATGGAGCCGGTGGCCAAGAACACACATACCACGTAGATAATAGAACGCTACCGGAGGAATCCTTTCCTCTTCGTAGCTTACACGGAAGTGACCCAGTCCCGTTGCGAACTTCCAAAGCGGGAAACTATCCAGATCAAAGACAGAACAAAGAGTCTCAGACGGATGACAGATAGATCTTATATAACATTCAGTAAGGGTCTACAAAGTGAACAAGAAGAGGTAATCATACTTACGAAGCATAGCTGGTCTTGAGCAAGAGTAGCAACGCATCGGGCTGAACTCCTCGTTTCCGGATGTGCATTGTGCGAGTTGGGGGGCATGGTCACCGACTCGTCTGCAATAGCCTGAAACACTAGACTCCAGTCTCCAGTTTCCAAACCCACCATGTTACATGGATGGAAAAGACTCCACACTGCAAATCCACCATGTTGTCGCAGTATCCAGACAGCGTTTATCACATCTACCCCTACATCACGTCGAGAAGCGGTGTGTGGCCTGTAAGCTCCTTCGGCCTACGACCCTTAAGGAGCGCGGTGTAAAGCGGTGGGCCGCGTATGGTATGCCGCGGGCTGAATTCTCTTCCCCCACCGCCACACCCTCCGAAAGTGACGGGGGCACTGATGATGACCAGATATCCGTGTTGGATTTCACCGACCTTGAGGCGGACGCTTCTAGGTCCGCCACACCGGTCCCCCACCCCTCTAGGCTTGACGTAAGCCTCGCTTTGGGGACAACACCCGGCTACAAGGGTGTACAGAAACCACACACTAAGCACACAACCCCATCACCGATTTCGACGGTTCAGTCGAAAAAAGGTGAAAGCGCCAACAGGCCCGCCGAATATTTTGAGGGAATCCTCTGATCTGGTAAATCAGCAGCCTTCCCCGCATCCGCTGCAGCGTCTTGCGACTGGGCATTCGAAAGCTAAGAGTGCTACCTCTAAATCGGGTTTGGATACCGAAGCGCGATCATCCATCGCTCTGGCGCCCCCTAAGGCCCCGATAGGCCGAAACCTACCCCTAGTCCTCCTAGTCTTTCCACAGGTGAAAAATCTACCGCTAGGCCCTCTGGCGCCGCGGTAGGCGGTAAATCTACCGCTGACCCATTGACTCATGCCGATTCGGCAGAGATTAAGGACAGTCTCACAAGGATTACTTTGTCGGTTGGGCTGACGCCTAAGACACTGTCAAAACGCATGGAGCGTGCCACAGACAGGTCTAAAGACACGCCATGGTGGCCCAGTACTCGCGAAACCTACGAAGACAGTCAGGAGCCTCTGTCCAACACCTTTGCAGATGAATTTTGATGCCAACGAGAAGAAGGCAACATTTTTCCACCTTTTGCCCTTTCTGGTTCATCTAAGTGGACCAGGGAAACGTTTGAAGGATGCATGGACCGTCTAGTAAGGATTGTCTCAGGTTCAGAGCATCCTTCCCCTAAGAGATCTCATGAAGACCCTCTTTTGGTGTCGGCTTCACGTTTCCATGAAAATCTTGACTCTCAAGACCCTTCGGCTTCTGTCCACCATGAAGATGTGGTCCAGATGGACACTTAACAAGACATCTATGAGGAAGAAGATCTTTCCTTCCTGCAAGACTACCCTGATGACCAGGCGGATGCCATGGGCAACTGGGAGGAGACCAGCAAGTGGAGACGGAGCCATGGGCGATCCCTACGCAAGATCAGGACACTCATGTCCTATGCATGGATTCCCCTCCCACCACTCCGGCCCGCCAGGCCTCGTGTAATACCATCTTAAGAAAGGCAGCAGAGCACTTTAAGATCACCACCCAGGAGGCGGTACCCGAACAAGATTTTGTGGAGGACATTCTCAAAGAGAAACCCCCCCCCCCTCAAGCCAAGCCATTCCTCTCCTGAACTCTGTTAAAAGAAGGTTGGCCCCCTCCCAGGTCACGCCAGCACAGACCCTCGCAGTGAATCCAAGAGTGAAGAAACTATTTCAGCCATCTCCTACTGACCCTCAATATATTAAAGGCTATGCCACCCCCGACTCCTTGGTAGTCACTACCACCCGGAAACGGGCAGGGCTACCCCTTGCTACGGGGGAGGCACCTTTGCATAAGGAATCTAAAAGGTTGTACGCCTTAGGTAAACGTGTTACCTCGGCAGCTGCATACACCACACGCATAGCGAATAGCACTACGCTGCTTGCCAGTTATGCAGACGCACAATGAAACCTTGTACATGAAGGTCTCCAGGAGGTTCCTGAACCTGCTTGGTCCAGACTACTCACCATTGTGGATGAGGCCAGGCAGGTGAATCAAAATATAATTAAAAACACTCTGGACACTGCTGAGACGGCAGGTAGGACCCTGGCCCAGGGCACACTACTCAAGCGGCACACTTGGCTCTGCAACTCGGGGTTCAAGCCTAAAACACAGGCCACTCTTATTAACAAACCCATAGAAGAGACCAGTCTCTTTGGTAAAGCGGTCGACGATGCTCTGGAGACGGCCAAGAAAGAGCATGAGACTCTTAAGTCCTTACGACAAATAACTCAGAAGCCTTCCCCCCAGAGGGGAGGCGGTTCTCGTCGTTCCTTTCGAGGCCAATCCCGTTCAGGTCAAAATAACTACAATACGGGAAACTGGAACACTGGACAAGCATCCGGAAACCCTGCCAACTACCCACCTAGGGGTCAACGACACGGCAAAGGCAGAGGCCCCAACCCCAGAGGAGCCACAGCTTCTGGTCAGAAATGACCAATGGATCCAGGTCCCTCCCATGTCACTCCGGTCGGGGGGCGCTTAACATCTTTCCTTGCGGGATGGGAGGGGATAACTTCAGACCAGTGGGTCATAAAGACGGTTGCCCAATGGTACTGCGTGGAATTCGCCCAGCCATCACAGTTCAGACCGTCACGTTCACGACCATCTGCAGCTCCTGATTGAAGAGGTGGAACCGCTTCTGGGAAAGGATGCCATAGAAGCCGTCCCTATACTTCAGGTAAACAAGGGTATTTATTCAGTGTACTTCATTGTACCCAAAAAGGACCTCAACATGCGCCCTGTTCTAGACTTGAGCCCAGTCGAACAAATTTATAAAACCTCAAAGGTTTCGTATGGTAACGCTACAGGAAGTGATCCCACTGTTGAAACAGGGGGACCACATGGCAACATTGGACATGAAAGATGCATACTTTCATATTTCAATGTTGCCAGCGCACAGGAAATATCTAAGTTTCATGATAGAGGACAGGCACTACCAATTCAAGGTGCTGCCCTTCGGCATTGCCTCAGCGCCAAGGGTGTTTACAAAGGTCGTGGCACTAGTGGCAGCACACCGGCGCAGACTATCCATCCCGGTTTATCTTTACCTCGACGACTGGCTCGTAACAGGGGACTCTTATGACACATGCTTTCTGAACACCCAGAAGACCGTAGACCTTCTGTTCAGTCTGGTATCAACGAGAAGAAGTCCAGTCTAGCCCACAGTCAAGTAAAACAATTTCTGGAGGCTCTAATCCGGACGAAGGACGGCCTCATCTTCCCTTCTAACGAGAGGGTTCAGAACTTGCTTTTTTAGATCCCTCAATCTGTAGCCAGTCGGGAGGTGACGGTACGCAAAGCCATCCGGCTGCTAGGTATGATGGTGTCATGCATATACTTGGTTCCCCATGCGCGCCTGCACATGTGTCCCATGAAAGAGTGGCTCAACAGCCAGTGGTGTCAGGCCAGCGGACAATGGGAATATCTGGTAGTTGTCTCGCCAGCCCTCGTTCTCTCTCTGCAGTAGTGGTAGAGGGAAAATCCCTTGAAGGGGAAGTCCTTAACCACCCCCGCAGTGGAAGCCACTCTCACGACAGATGCATCTCTCGTGGGGTGGGGGCTCACCTGCTTCAGCAGACAGCGCATGGAGTGTGGTCCCCACAAGTAGCATCCAACCAGATAAATCTGCTAAAGCCATTAGCAGTGTTCAAGGCACTAAAAGCCTTTCAGACTCAACTACAAGGTAAGACCGTTCTGGTTCTGACAGACAGCACCACAGCCATGTATTACCTAAACAAACAAGGGGGCACACACTCTCCAGGGCTATCCAAGCTGTCCAAAAACATTTGGATGTGGGCTCTCAAACACAAGATGTTTCTGTTGTCCCAACACATTCCAGGGGAACTCAACATTCTGGCTGACGTGCTCAGTAGAGATTTCGCACTGCCCGCAGAATACGAATGGCTTCTGCGCGAAGACATCGTCTCCAACGTCTTCGCAGAATGGGTATTCTCAGAGATCGACCTGTTCGCAACTCAGGAGAATGCCCAATGCCAAGACCACGCCTCCAGGAACCCCCAGAACCGCTCCAAGGGGAACGGACTCTGGATAACATGGTCAAGGAAATTTGTCTACGCTTTTCCCCCGACTACCCTACTCAAAAAGATAGTGCACAGAATGCACCAGGAACCAGTCACCATGATATTGGTGGCCCCCATGTGGGCCCGCCAACCCTGGTTTGCTCATCTAATGGAAATATCCCTCTCCCCACCAGTAAAACTACCCTGCCCATACAACATGTTGTCTCAGGACAGGGGGGAGACCCTACACCCATGCCCACAAACTCTGAACTTAGCAGCCTGGCTCCTGAGGTCATAGAGTTTGGACACCTACAGCTCCGTCAGAGATGCATGGACATTCTCAGGGAAGCTAGGAAACCTAACACCCGATATTGCTATTCCAGTAAATGGAAACGCTTTGTCATCTGGTGTTTTGCCAAGGGCGTCAACCCCATCAATTGCTCACCCACACACATTCTGCTGTACCTAACCCATTTGTTAGACGCAGGACTGGTCTTCAATTCCATAAAGGTTCATCTTGCTGCTCTCTCAGCTGACACCACGTCACAACAGAAAGTGTGATGGTGGAAAATACCGGTTTTTAAGGCCTTTATGGAAGGGTTTAAGAGAAACCATTCCCCCATTTCTCACCCAGCTCCTGGATGGGATCTAAATGTGGTTTTAACCAGACTCATGGGATCTCCCTTTGAACCAATGCATAAAGCAAGTCTAAAAGACCTTACTTACAGGACAGCCTTTTTAGTGGTTATCACTTCTATTAGAAGGGTTAGCGAACTACACGCCCTTTCTGTTCTAGACCCTTTTGTTGCAGTCCACAGGGATAAGGTAGTTTTGCGCACTCATCCCAGATTTGCGCCTAAATTCATCTCAAAGTTCCATGTAAACCAATCGATCGAACTACCCACTTTCTTCCAGAATCCCACTATCATGGCCGAAAGAAGCCTACACACACAAGATGTGCGCAGGGCAGTCATGTTCTACCTGGAAAGAACAAAATCACTGATGAAAACAAACCAATTTTTCTTTTCAGTGGCAGCTGGCAGAGAAGGGGATCCTGTCTCTAAATCAGCTATCTCAAGGTGTATTGTCAAATTTATCACACTGTGTTACACTCTTGCTAAGAGAGAACTGCCCTTCAAGCCTAAGGCACTCTCTACTCGGGGCACTGGGGCTTCCATAGCATTAATTGCAAATGTTCCCCTCAAGTCCATTTGCAAAGCGGCAACCTGGAGTTCTGTACACACCTTTACAAAACACTATTGCCCCTAGACACTCATTCTAGATCTGACTCTCAGGTGGGATAAGCAGTATTAAGACATCTTTTCTCTACTGTTCCTTCGCATAACCCACCTCCAACTCTGGGTACTGCTCGCTAGTCTATGCACAACATGTGATTCTAAGCAGATTAACAAGCATCAGAAGACATGCATTGTTCACCATAATAGCATTTCTGATGATTGTATCTGCTTGGTTTCACTTGCTCCCTGCCTGCCTCCCCACTCGGGATGGAAGGAACATAGAAGTCTCACTACTTTCTCTCTTTATGTACTCACTCAAAATAGCCTGGGGCTCCCTCATAGCAGAAAAAATACAATCCGAGGGACCTCGGCACATGAGGGATTTTGGGTACACTACACGTCATGATAGTGATAGTGTTAAAGACACACCTATGCCAACGTCCCCTTTTGGTCCCCGAAAGACAAGATGCAATACTCCGTGGTTACCACTGGATGTCGGACCATATGCACAGCATGTGAATCTAAGCAGATACAATCATCAGAAATGCTATTACGGTGAGTAATGCATGTCATATACTAAAAAAAAACTGTAGCCAAATCCTTACAACTAATTACAGAAAGAGTGTGGGTTAGGGTTTCAATAAAGAAAGAGTGTTCACAAATAATAAGTCAGGATTGATTGCCAGGTATCTCCCTTCCCCACACTTTCAGCATGGGACAAGGTGGGTCTCCTGAGTACAGCACACACTCAAGCTTTCCCAGCACGAGCCGACTGTTCCGTTCTAGCTATCAGGTTTTTCGATGGTTAAGTCTCTTTTCAATAATAAAGTCTCTTGCCTTCAAGGGCCTGATATTTTCAACAAATATACACAAAATTATGTTGCATGAATGGCTTTGAGTGATGGCTGCACTCGTGGGTTCTCTTCCTCTGGGCACAGACCCCTCACAAATCGTATCTGACAAATCAATTAAACAGTTCCTTTCTCAACAAACTTTGGGTGGTGTCTTTCCACCCTTGGATCTCCCTCCTTCGGGTTCGGACCCCTTTTCAATTGCCAGCCCCTCTCCTTCGGGTTTGGACCCCTTTCCAATTGCTAGCCTCCCTCCTTCCGGTTCACATTGGCTTTTCTTTCGGGTTCTCTCTGCCGGGCTCCATCCCAATGCCAAGCGGACGATCCACTTCCCCTGTTCTTACAAAACTTCTTGTATTCACAAAAATCTAATGTCTCTTTAAACAGTTCTTTTTAGGCTGCGCCACTTTCTGTTGACCTCCCTCTGCCGGGTCCAACCTTTGTCAGCCTCCCTCCTTCGGGTTCACAATGGCTTTTCTTGCATTCACGAATCAAAATGTCTTTTTCTAATATTTTACTGTGGACATCACTCTGCCGGGTTCATTCCTGTTAACACACTGTTCATGGGAGTTTAGACTCTTGCACTCACAAGTCTTAATGTCTTTTCAAACAATTCTCTATGCGGGAGTCATTTCCCTCATCTTCACAATCATCCATCGGTCAAAGACTTTTGACTGTACCGAGGATTTTACAAGACCCCGTATGACCACTTTGACCCCTCTTCTTGCCTTTCTCCCAAGGCCTTGTGGTAACTATAGTTAGTCAACAGGGTAACCGCCTAGCGTTTCTCTAGGGAACACCCATGTGCTGCTTGATTCTGCTATGCTGGCTTTCCCCTTCTTTTAATATCATCATTTCTTTGTTTATTCAAAGTTCAATTAGCCACTTGCTAATTTCGTTCAACACAGTTCGGTTTCTTTATCGACTCACGGATTTGTGATGAACTGCTTTGCTTTCTTGTCTGTAGAGTCAAGGCCGGTACCCTTGGGCCATGTGTCTCTCGTTGGCTTGGCTGTCAGCGGAGGAGGTGCCCGGGTACTGTTGACATCTGCTGCAACACATTCTGGCTATTGTTCGCAGTCCTACGATTTCTTCTCTTGAGGTTTCACGGGTCTCTGTTGATAAGGGCAAGGTCACTTCTCCCCTTGGTATCCTCTTGACTCGTGCCATCTTTCTCCTCCTCTTGAACTGTCGTGCTAAGTTAGCTCTCACGTTGTGCGCTCTGCCTTGCTCGTCCTGTACTTTTGTTCTCCACCTTTTATCCCTATGGGGAAAGGAAAGCGCTGTCAGGTGTGTGCGATTCTGGTCAATTGCCTTACTTTGCCTGGCCCTTGGGTTAAGACATGTCAGGTAAACAGCTTTGGATTTTGTCTGTTGTTTCCCATAGTGTAAAAAAGTGTTTGTGCCGGAAGAGAGGGGGTTTAGAGTGTCAGAGTATCCTATGTAGGATATAGAGATGAAAAGGCATTGTATGGGATTATAACCCTCGTACTAGAGGGGTTTGTGGTGACCTCAAAAAGATGGTTTTTGTAGGGTTTATAAAGCAAATGGGGATAGCCGGGATTGTGAACTGAATAAAGGGGTTTGTGAGGACGGTAGTGTTTTTATTTGAGCGGGTTGGGAGCGCAGGAAATAATAATCAGAGGGACGGGAAAAGGAATGCCCAGGAGCATTTCAGTAAAGAACAGAAGACCAAGGGTCCTGGGAATTGTGGTTTGTGAGGGTAACAGGGTTTGGGCTCCTTATTGGTTTACCATAGTGTAGGGGCGATTGGATTTTACTAAGGGAGCTTCTTTAGCTGGAAGGGAGGTAGACGTGGAATAGCCAAGAAAAATCTAAGGCACTTTATTCTTCTCTCCTTCTGCCGCAGTGCAGTTCCGCGCCTCACCTGGGGCATTCTCCTGAACATCACCCCGGGCTCCCCTTCCCAGACGATCCTTCCTTTGCTCGGCCACCCGCAGGGTTGGGATCTGAAAGCGACAGAAAGAAAGTCCACCTGAATAAGGGATTCCTGAAGTCTACTTGGGAGAATACCCTCCAGTTTCTCACACAAGCCATCATCAGAGCCCATGTGAACTACCTCTGGGCTTGAGGGTTCAACTGGAAGAGGATTATATTTTTCTTCCAAGAAGGCTTTCTTGAGTCTATCGAAGGGCGCTGCGACTCATGTAGCCGCCTCTTCTTGCACCACCTTGCCTGGGGAGGAGGGCTCACAGAGGGGGTTATCCGCTTGCGGGCTAATGTACTACCCCCATTACCATCACCCTTTCTCTTAGGCACTTTAGCCTTTCCTCAACTGAGGGGTGCCTTGTGTGCCTCCATGTCGTGCAGTCATAACTGGATCGGGGCTACCATGTCAGCTTCACTTCTCTTTTCTCACCCTTTTTAGAAAAATGTTTGCAGCCCCTATTTTATCACTGCGTCCTATGTATAGCCTTGTTTTTTATGTTTTATATTGGTAGACAATTCCTCCTTGATCCGTGCTTTCTCTGCTTTGCTCTCCTGCGCCAATCCGCTTCTCTGAACTCTATGGTTGCGGCGAACAGAAACACCATCATAGAGCCCATAAGGGCTGCAGGGAAATGTGGAGCCTGACTTCACTGCAAGCGTATAATGTGCACCATGGTGGGCGCAGTCTCCCTCGCACTAGTGTTTGGAGGGGCTCGCAAATGGCACGGGACTTCTCGTTGCGGCACGCCAAGTTCCTCTCTTGGGCGCAGGCTCCCTCCCCTCGATTAAGCTAGCCTACTGTCACTGGCCTCCGAATGTGAGCGCACAACGTGCCCGTCGGACAACAGGCTTGCTATCGGCCCATTCAGCTCCGCCCACACACGCGCCCGCGCATGTCATCACAAGGAATCACTGCATGTATTACATCCTCACACAATATTCCTTTCATACAATATATAAAACAGAGACATGTACCTATCTGCTGCTTGAGCAGCTAAGAAATAGGAATGGAGATCGAGGTCTTGGGAAAAACATCTTATTCTCAGATGATGCAAGGAGACAAGAACCTTTTGTCCTATTGAAAAGGACCTGAGCAAAGCTTACTTATCATGGTAGGTCTTTTGATTTTCTTGGGATTTTACCATTTGAGCCTGAACTATTGTTCTCACAGTAGCCATATGCTCTTTTTTATTTTATTTTTTATTTGCTTTAATTGAAACAATTTTTAGCAAAATGTCAGAAAATCAGAAGACTATATTGCACCATGATCCAGAAGAGTAAGAAAACAACCAAAATCATCATTCTTTCATAAGGAAGATAAAAATTCTAAAAATCTCCTTATGGCAATCGTATAGCATGGTTTATGCCGCTAACAGCAATGACCACCAAATGTCCTGGTCTTCGCTCTGCGTATCAGACATTAAATGTCTAAAATGTCTGGTTCGATTTTCCACTAGCGCCGAGCAGGATGTGACCAAATGTTTTATTGTTTCCACTGCTAACTAATCTTTACAAAACTGACATTTGTTAGAAACTGCTTGTTTTCAAATGAATTGAATCTCATTTGTCCAAATACGAAAAAAACGATCTCTCAATTTTTTATCTGGGGACTGTCTTAGGTAATCACACACAGTATTGAGTTTCCTCTGTCCAGAAGGAATATGTGCCATCAGTTTATATGTCACGACGGCATTGAGGGTGTGAATCCAATCCATTTCCAAGATCTTACATTTAACCAACATGGGGTTGTTGATGAGGTCCTTAAGTGAACTTCATGTCTCTTCCAAAAGAGCACAGGATTGCTTTTGCCAGTTCTGTAACATCAGAGTGTCAGAGGCAACAATCTCTTTATGCAACATCTCAAGGATGGCTCGTCAATTTGGTAAGAAGCATTTTTGAGAAAAGGCTAGATTCTTCCAGTCAACTATTGATTGTAAAGATGACGGGCTCAGTTTGCGCGATATTGGTTGGATTGGTGTGGCTGGTGGAAGATTCAACACCTTTTTCCAAAATAGGCCTTCGAATTGTGGCCAGACCCTCGATGGAATATTCGGCATCGCTTCGGCACCGTAAGTGATCACTGGGATGACCTTAGATTTGTAGAATGAAAGTACTGGGAGAATAGAGAAGCGACCATATTTATTATTTATGGCACATGCTTGACTAGTCAATGCCTTAGCTTTGGCTCTTAGATGACATGTCATAGGAGCTTCAAACGTAGTGTCGGTGAGCCAGACGCCCAAGTACTTAAAGGTGGTTACTTGCTCAATGGTACATCCTTCAAGGGACCGACCACGTGAACTTATGTCTTCCCTTGTGTGAGTTGCCCAGGTTTAGAAATTTTGTTTTCAATTTGTTTATTTCTAAGTCATTTGTTCAGATGTAGGTTAACAAACTGTTCCATTGTCTTTGATGGCTGATGGGCATCTGGTCTAGTAAGACTATATCGTCGGTGTAAAGTAAGCGTGGTAGTACCATTCCGCTGACCGTTGGTGGGAATATTCTAAGATCAGGCTCTTCGTTCTTGATGTTTGCTAAAAATAAATGAAATAATGCAGCCGCCATTGGGCAACCCTGCTTGACGCCTTTTGCAGTGGTAATTTCATGAGAGAGCAGACCAGCTTTATTTAGATGAACTCTCAAGGATATAAAGGAGTGCAAGACTTTTATGCTGTCCAACAATGGATTCAGACAGTTTGCCGCTTCCAGTTCCTTGCATAGCCTATCAAGGTCGATCCGGTCGAAGGCTTGTACCAGGTCGACAAAGGCTATGTACATTTTTGGTCTCCCTTGTTTTACTCAATTTTTCAGCATGTTGCGAATGAATATGTTTGGAATAGTCCCAACTCCTTTTACGAATCCAGTTTGTAGTGGATCGTTTATGGATGCAGTTATTGACCAAGTGCTGAAATGATCTAACACAATCGTGCTATGCAATTTCCCTATAACATCGAGGAGGGCGATAGTTCTTTGGGTTAACGCGACCCCCCTTTTTAAAGATGGGGACCACAGTCGCCTTTCTCCAGGAATGAGGTATAGCATGAGTGTGTGAGATTTGCAATAGCCATTAATGTATTAGGGGGGACCATGTTGCTTGGTGTTCTTTAAGCATCAAATTTGTCAATCCATTGGGACCCAGTGCTTGTGAGTTGTTCAGTTTTACTATGCAGCCTTGAATATTTTCAGTAGAGATCGAGGTCACCCACGGGGCTTTATTAGCCGGGATATGGCCGGGATATGGTCCATTGTGGCGATTCTAGCGGTGTTTGCATAGAGAGTTTGAAAATAATCGATTCACACAGATCCTGTTGGTAAAGAGCTTGTCTGAATGGGATGAGCCAGTTCCTATAGTTATTCTTTCCAATAAGCATTAATTCATAAGCGGCTGCAGTTTTCAGCTTTTTAACTGATCTGGAAAGTCTACGCACCTCCTTTCAATGTTCGACAAGAGCCAAGTTAAAGACGTGTGCATGTGAGGAACGTGATTGGGGTTTTGATTTAGAACTGATTGTGTAAAGTTCTAAGAGAGGTGTATATTAAACTGGTGATCCAATTGCATGAAAAGGTAATTGCAAGATTGGCCATACTTGCATTTGACAATTTCAACCGTGAACCACCACCAGTAACCAACACTCCCGACATCATTTTTTGCTGAGGATTAGTCACAAACCCAAACCACTCCATGTGTAAAATGTGGCGATCGCTATTTTTTGCTTGAATGATCTTAAATGACGCTACCTGGGGCAAAAAGTGGCCTGAAACAAAGATTTAGGGCATCATTACACGGATGGCGGTAAGGATTTACCGGTATCGGTAAATCCTTACCGCCTTACTACGAGGTCCCTTTGCGGGTTGGGGGATTTAATGCCTGCTTTTTGCAGGCGTTAAAATCCAACCCGCTAAAGGACCTCGGAGCTAATTACGGCACTGCAAAATTGCGGTGCCGTAATTAGCGCCTTCCCCATTCCCATACAGCCCTATGGGGCAGAAATGGGAATGGGGAAGGGCAATGGTGGAAGGGGGATTTACCGCCCCTCCAACCTTGGAATGGGGCGGTAAATCCCCTTTCCACCAAGGCGGTGCAGGTATTTTACCCGCATGAGCCATGGCGCTAATAGCGCCATGGCTCACCGCCTACCGTGTAATGAGGCCCATAGTCAATCACAGACGAATGTCCCATATTCCACTAGATTGCATTGGCGGGCAAATCTTCTATGAAGTTACCATTGATCATGGGCATGTCCTTGGCGATCATTGGAGAGTTCCACATGCATGCCCTGGAATTATGGGTAGAGTGGCGTCCGTAGGATTCCTCCGTTCTATTTTTGGAAAAGCAAATAGTGTTTAAATCGCCGCAGAGAATAATATTTCTTATTTGTTGGACAATGTAAACATCGTCCAGTAGATCGGAAACGTTATCTATGAATTCCTCACTTGATATTACAGCCGGGTTCCAATATACATTAATGACAGCCAGTTTGACAATTCGGCTCAGAGGGCTTCCAGATTTAATGGCTGTCAACAGGCCCGATGTTGGCCGCCCTTTTTTGCCCTTTGTAGCCGGGCTCAGAGACGACATAAAGCCATCTAAGGTTGGATTTGTCCGCAGCCATGTTTCTTTTTTTATTATTATTATTTTTTTTTATTGGTTTAAATAAACCTTTAAAAAACAGAAGGAACAAAGAATTCATCTCTTCATTATGTGTCCTTTGTCATCGATTCAGGTCTTCAATAAGCCGTGACTTCTTTAACCAAATGATAAAAAGTGAAGATTGTCAACGTATGCCCACTGAACAATCATTCAAAGCCACTGGCTATATTGGACAAAAGTTCTTTCAAGTCCTCTAAGAAACACACTAAGGCATATGTTAATTTTCTATTTTATCCATAAAACATCATTTGCCACCAGTCTTCAATACTCAGTGTTTGTTGACTTCCAATAAGTGTTTTGATCTAAGTTCTTGAATAGCAACACAAGATAGGACCAGATGTTTTAAAGTTTCCGTGTTTTTAGAGCAAAATCTGCACGTGATGTCATGTTCTTGACGTTTAGACCACGCGTTTAATCTTTCCTTTGTTTTAAATGCATTTAGATGTAGACACAAAAAAATGTGTCAATATTATGAATTCGGAAAGCGTCCAACATAATCTGATCGTTCGTTGAACCTCCTCGCTTCAAATGGGACGTCTTTCATCATGGATTGTCTTGATCTCAGTTCTTGCGTGTTAATCCAGTCAAGCCTCCATAGTTTTTTTTTTACTGAGTCTGGGTTACACTGTAGCGTTAAAACATCTGTGTTGAGATCATATAATATGCTGTCACATCGTTGCGACCATTGACTTAGGAGAGATTCCTGATTCTTGCTTTTTGGTTGATGTAGAATTGAGAATTGAGGTGCAGCGTCTTGCATTGTTATTTTATGATATAATGCAAGGGTGTTCCAGCAGATCTGTGCATTGAGGGACAGAAGACCTAGCTCATAGCGTTTACATACTGTGGCTGTTCTTTTTGCAATTTTCAACACTTTGGTCCAAAATATGTTTTCCAGTGTAGACCAAAGATCATACGAACACCCCAGTGCACATTCTGCCCCAAAGATTAGCGCTGGCGTTGCTTTTTGTTTATGAAATGTAACACTGGCATTAGTGAAAATTTCCCGTATTTATTGTTAATGATGGTGGCTTGAGATGCAAGCTGTTTGCATTTGTTTCTCGCTTTCTCCACCCAAGGACTGTCGTCGATGTGAGTGCTAATTTGCATCCCCAGATATCTTGTATTCGTTATGATTTTCAAAGCTTCCAGGCCCAGGCTCCATTTAAATCTGTTCACTTTTGTTTGCGTTCTCAAATTCTGCAATATCAGGATCTCACATTTGTTCTTATTGAAACAGAGATTGTTAGTATTGGCATATTTCTCTATGGCACTTAGTTTACATTGGAGGCCAATAGGAGTGACATCTAGAATTAGCAAGTCATCAGCATATAGCAGCCAACTCACATGGCTGCCATGTATTTTGGGAGGAAATGCACAAACTTCTTCAATAGTGACACCGATATCTGATATAAACATGTTAAAGATAATTGATGCCAACGGACACCCCTGTTTGACACCACAAAACGTTGGGATTGCAGTAGGTAGTGTACCAGCTTGATCTAATCGAATTCTCACATTTGTTCCGGTGTGTAGATCTTTAATGGCCACCAGCAGATCAATAAGGCAATTCCAGGTTTTCATTTTCGTCCATAAGATTTCTCAATCTATGCTATCAAAAGCATGAGAGAAATCGATCAGAGCAACATAGACTTTGCCGTGTTCTTATGGCCTCCATTTTCATGTGATTTAGGATAAGTAGGTTCAACCCGCAGCCTACTCCTTTCACGAAGCCTGTTTGTCTGAGATCAATATGGTTAGACTCAGAGATCCAGTTGAGTAATTCTTTTTGAAGCATAGTTGCGTACACCTTCCCTAAGATGTCCAGAAGTGCTATTGGTCTGTAATCATGAGGGTTTGCCCTATTGCCTTTTTTAAATATGGGCACAATGACAGCACTTTTCCATGACGCCGGTGTCTCACATTTCAGAGAGATCCTGTCAAAGAGAATAGAGCATATTTCGGCCCACTCATCAGGATTCTGTTTAATTGTGTAATTAGTGAGGCCATCAGGTCCAGGTGCACGCGATGCACTCCGTTTTTTTATGATGTCCACAATATCAGATTTTTTTAAAACAAGATTCCAGTGTGTTTGGGTGGGCAAGACAGGATCTGGGAAGTCACCTTTTTTGCTGTACTCAGTGTAGTGCTTAACCCAAGTGCCCTCTGAGACTGTATTAGACTGTAACGAGGCTTGTGTTCTACTTTTGTTGTTTATGAGATTCCAGAAGTCACGAGAGTTATTATTCTTTAACTTTTCCATCATGAGTTCTGCATCATTTTGGAGCATAATTTGACGATGCGAAATTATCCAATGTTTATATCTTTGTTTCACCTGATTTTGCTTTGTTTTGAGGTCCATGTGATCTTCTTTGTGTAGTTTCCTGAGGTCTTGACGCATTTTTCTTTTGCGCTGACTTACTTCGAGATCAAAAGTATGTTTTGGAATAAATTTATGGTGCTTCAGGCCTTGCTTTTTCTCAGTATACTGTGTCAGTAATGGTCCATATTCAATGTTGGTATGTTGTACATGAAACTGGCCGACAATGGATTTTGTTTCAGTTTCAGAGAGATGCAGTCTCACTCTGTTCGAGTTAACATTGACATTCCATCGCCATGATATGTTCTTAGTTAAGGCTCCAACTTCCATCACCATTTTTAGCATCTTATGATCACTCTGAGAGCCCTCTGTGACGTACATACTAACAACTCGACTGTGTAAGTAGTTTGACACATATATATAATCTAGAACTGAACGTTGGTCTAGTCAACTCCAGGTATATTGAGCCGGTATGTCGTCTTTAGTGTTACCGTTTAACATGTGAAGATTTCTCGAATCCATCTCAGAACACCAGCTGTCCGCAATTCTGTTGTGAGGTATATTATTTAAATCGAGGCAATTTATGTTCAAATCTCCACATACAATGAGGTCAACCAAAGAGGATTCCTCGTAAACTTCATCGATTAGGGAAGTAACTTGATCGATGAAAGAAGTGGTTCCTGTAGCCGAGTGATGCCAATATAGGTTAAGGAAATGAATCGTATCCTGGGATTGATGGAAAACTCTGGTTATTTGTATGTAGGAAGATACATTTCTTGAATTAATAATTTGAGATCCAGACACTTTCCGTACCAATGTCAACAGGCCAGCCATAGGTCTTCCCTTGGAGTTGCCAATTGCTGAATTAAAGGCAATCTCGTATGTGTCTGACTAGGGCTTTTCCAGAAGCCAAGTTTCCTGTAGACAAATTATGTCTAAGTCATTCATCCAGTTGTTTTGAAAAAGGTGTTTAAAGCCTCTAGTATTCCATATTCCAAACTTCAGATTGGATTCTTCCATAGAGGCTTTATGTTATAGGCCGCCGTTTTTTTTAGTTCTTTGTTGTTAATGCTTCAGCGAGCCAATTCCAGTTGTCATGGCCAGGACTTACAGTTTTAACCACTTCAGAGGATTTGGGTCTTATATCACATCCAATCGTTATTTTGATTTGATGTTTGGTCACACCATCAGGTGATGTTTGTTCACGTTCTGGTGTCAGATCTCTCTTTTTTTGTCCTGGTGATACAGACTCAATTGTAGAAGTGTTAGCTGGCTTTCTTCAGTTAAATTGTGGAAGTGGTTTAAGATTTGGACTCCGATCACTTCTCGTCTAGTTAGAGTTTTGCTTATAGTCCTTCAAGGTATCTACACTCTCAGGGATTTCATAAATGTCAAAACCGAGGGATAATAAAATCCAGGTAGCCTCAAGCAGTATATTATAGACAATTTTTGATTTTAAATGTAGACTCACCTTGTCGTTTTTGGTCTCTCCTGTGAATTCTGCTATTTTTAGATCATCAGTTGTGATTGTTCGGAGGCTGGGGATGTGATGGAACAATTGAAGCACATTCTGTCGATTTAATATGAGTTTGTCAGAACTCACAAGGCGTTCTAGTCCTAGTTTAAAGATGACAGTATGTCTCAGTTAAGGTTTTCTCACGTCTTTTGAATGGGGCACAGAATCAAGGTTTTTACCACCAGTTCCTCTTTGAGCAACTGTTGTCCAGAGCCACGCTAGAGGACGCTCTTGGGCCCCACAGTGTATTCCTTTGTTCCGATCAATGCTAGGACTTCTTTGGCCACGTCAGCAAACAGCCTTTTTTCAATGTTGCAGTTTTTCTTTTGGTCCGTGAGCTTGATGAGCGAATTTTCAATCCTGGTGTTCATTTCGTGATAAGTATATTTAAAGAGAGTGTTGTCACTTTCAAGATTTATCACTTTGGAATTCATCAGCACTATCAATGTTGATAAGTCTTTAATGTTATCATTCAACTGCTCATATAGTTTAGTGAATGGCGCTATTGATATTGCCAAGGTGGACATCAACACTGGTTGCACCTCTTGTAAGAGCTTTTTGATTGTCATCAGTTCGTACATTTGGCCGTGACCGGGCTCTGTAGAGGGATTTCCGTATTTTTGGGTATTCACGCTCCATAATTGATGAGTCAGTTGAGGTAGATGTTGAACTCATGGAGTTATCGCTAAGCCTTGACAGCTGAGCTTTTGTAGTGCCAAGATCTGTGTGGTGTGTTATAGGTTTTTCTAAGCGTCTTTGTGAACTTATAACATGGGGGATAAGCTTGATTCAACTCTTCTTCGCTTGTTAGGACCCCCTGTCCAATTGATTTTAGGTGAAATTTCATTGTTTATGTCTTTGACATTGTTTAGTTGATTTGCATTAGGGGTTTTTCTAATGTTGCTGCATGCCTCTTTGCATTTGTTTATTTTATTTGTTGTGTTTAACTGAGAGAGGTCCTGTAGAATCTTGTTCACTAAGCCAAGTGAATTTCTTGGGATGCATGGGTAGGGGGCTGCGACAAAACTTTACAGGTCGAATTATCTTTTTCATGGAACGTGTCACAATCGGTGTTGTCGGTTAAAGCCACATGAAATACGTCATCCAATTCCTCCGTTTTGGGTTGTACCAAGAGAGCCGTCTGTGAACTACCCAGGAAGACCCTTGCTTCCACATCCTCGGAGCTCTGTCCTGTCAAGGAGGACAAACCACCGGACTCGCACACGTTAATAAACCCACCGACTTCAGAAGCCCCGCTTACTCGAAGCCCCGAGGCCGCAGGACCCACGCCAGCAGCCATTTCACAAACACAGGGAGCAAGGACGCACAACATGGGAACACAAAAGGTATCGTTCATTCCCTTAGAGTTTGTAGAATGAAACGTTTTATCATCGTTATGTTGAGTCACAAGATCGTGTGATGAGAGTGTTCGAGCACACGCAAGCATCGGAAGCATTGGAAGGAATTATCGTCGTTGCGGGCACACAGGCAGGCAGCTGATCGAGGTCAATGATAAGGTAGGAAGAGGACAAGGGACAAGACGCCACTTCCGACCCCACTTCAGCAACAATGTTTACGTTTAAGTTAGTACGCTCATTGGCATTAGCGTTAGTGTTAACATTGACATTGGCATTGATGTTAGCAAACATAATCGCAGCAGTGCATTTGAGTGGCCTCAATCGACCATCAGCAGGGGCACTCAATGTCCGAAGAGCACTTACTTGCAAAGTCTGCATGGACAGTGTTGTAGGCATCAAGCACTGACAACACTGGCAAAGTGGATTTCCAACGAGTGCTTCAGGCACGATCCTGATTTAGTTGTCTAACTCCATCTCCGTCATATTAGAAGACAGTGCTTTTTCTCCCATCGCTAGGTCTCGACGGACTTGTGCACAAGTCTTTGATTGGGCAGAAGCAAGGGCAAGAACAGGAGCCGAGAGCAGTTGAGGAAAGCTGTGCATTTTATTGCGCACGCGAACTGGGGCCATAGTTGAAATCCAAACGTCACGCTCTGAGCTCTGAGTCTCCAGAGACTCCAAAGACTCTGCTCGACTCGGCGGCCGCTCCGCAAGTCCGTTTTTAAAGCAGAGCACGCCCACAAATGAGAAAGCGAAGAGTTACTCCTCCAGACACAGGCACCAGGCAGCTCCAAAGACTCTGCTCGACTCCGCGGCCGTGCCAAGCCGTGAGTCAGTTTTTAAAGCAGAGCACGCCCACAAATGAGAAAGCAAAAAGTTACTCATCCAGACATTGGCACCAGGCTGGCAGCTCCAAAGACTTTGCTCGACTTTCTTGAAACATAAGAGATCGTAGTGACCTAGATTTATCTCGTTAGATTTAGTCAAATGATTGAAGCCTTGGGTGTTCCATGAGGCTAATAGTAAACAGGGTCTATTCATTTCACAAGGTCTTGGAACAGGCACCAATGTCGTCTCTTTGGTTTCAAATGGCTACGGGCAGTCTTGAGATGTCAATTACCTTGACAACCAGGACCAGTCTTGGTTTGCCATTGGAACTTTTAGTTCATTCAATACTTGAGGGATCGTTCTGACATGCCGCTGGATTTGTAAAGGTTCAAATGACACTTTTAACTCTGCCCCCAGCCCAATATGGGCACAACCCTTTTGGGGATCTAGGTATCAGGTTCCTGATTAACTGATTTAGAGCCTCATTACGAGGAGGGCCGAATGGGATTAACGGCGCCGGTTATGGTGCTGGCGCCGTTAATCCCATTCTGTCCTATTACGAGGTTCCCTTGCGGGACCCGCTCAGAACGTCTGGTGAGACCAGACGTCCTTTGCGGGTCCCACAAGGGGACCAGGGAGCTAATAACGGGTGTGTTATTAACATGCCCTTTATTAGCTCCATCCCCATTCCCATTGAGCCCTATGGGGGCTTGAATGGGTATGGGTTTTTTGAATGAGGAATTACCGGGTTCTCCAAGGTTGGAATGACCCGGTAATTCCTCATTCAAGGAACCCGGACCCGATTTTGGAGGCAGCCATGGCGCTAATAGCACCCTGGCTACCTCCAAACTCGTAATGAGGCCCTTAGAGTCTTTGTTGATTAGTGAGGGCTCAGAGCGTTTAGTCTTAATGTTTGGGCTTAGCTGTGTTGACTGTCAGAGGGGTCTGAGCTCTCATGTTTTTGATCACAGCTGATGTCAGATGTAGGTAGATTTGATCGGTACGGCCTTCTTCCACTAATAAGTTCAATTATTCTAATATCTTCAGATCAAAGATGTTGAAGGTTTGGGGTACACTGCAAGAGATCAAACACAGTTATTCGATTGAGAACTAAATTATCTTTTTTGTCCCAAATCCGTTCAAGCTTTAAACTGCGGTATTTCGGGTCTTGTAAGGGCGGACCTGTGTGCTTTTTGTTTGTGTAGTCATCAGCTTGTTGTTTGGATGATCTGTTATTAAGCGATCTTTCTTGGTCTTTGATATATCTATGAGGCGAAATGACTGTGCTACTTGCTTATTGAACTGCAGGGAGATTACCGTAACCCGATGAGTTGGTAGACATTGATCTTTTAATTGAGGCACTATAGTTCTCTGGACACCTGTTTTGGTTAACCATACAGGTCATTTAGGGCAAGGGTTTTTGTTAATGTTGTCAATGAACGATACATCTTTTATCATACTATGAACGATATATTTTTTGTCGTACTATGAAGGCATCTATTCCTTTTTTCCTCTAAAGTTGAAAACTGAGGTGAAGCTGGGTTAGGTTGCAGCAAACTTTGACCAACTTCAGATTCCTCTTCAGCAGGAGGAGGTATAGATACATCTTGTGGATCTTCATTATCTTTGTGTGTTTCATCGATAGAATAAGTTGAAAGATCCATCAAGCTTTGTGACTGCGGATTTAGGACATTAGCCGTATTTTTGTTCCATTTCATGTGAATGACCAGCTGCAGCAGTTTTAGGTAATGCTGCACCTGTTTTTGTTGGCGGATGGGATCTCCGGGGCGCTGGTTGTGGGGCAAATTTCTTGTGTTTCAATTGTGTCATGGATGATACATTTCCCTTATTTGATGCTGGTTTGTATTGCAGATTGGGCATCTGATCGATTTGATTTTTGTGTGGCAAAAATGGCAAAAGCTGGATTTGCTGTGCCGTCAGACAGGACTTCTTCTATCGTGATTATCTCAGTCTCACGATCAATAGACACGCATGGACCTCGGAATTCCACTGATTGGTCTGCAACTGGTGTTTGATTTGGAAGGTGAATGGTCAGAGGTTGCAGAGGCTCAGGTTCTTTTGTTAAATCCACTGGTTGATTCACAAGCATTGTCTGTGTTCCCTGATTAGACCTTGAACATGGATTGAGCTGTGGACTTGTGTTAGTCGAATCGAACCTCAGCTGGTCAGCGGTCCCACCAGGGTCCTTGGCAGTAACATACCCTTCAAGAAAAACTAATTTAGAATGCGTCATAGCAAGCAAGGTTGTGTGGTCTTTAAGAGTCTCATTTAGATGTTCATATAGCTTCATGAAGGGGGCAAGGGCAATGGTGATTGTTAACAGCATTGTCATGAGATAAGGCTTGTTTATCTTAGTAGGTTGTTTTGTACGGGGACTTCTCACCTGTTCAGGGATCACATCCTGCGTAATCCTTGAGCATGCACTGTGGCGCACCAGTTATATAGTTGAATTTTCTGTAAGATCAGAGGACGCAAGGTCCGCAGCCCATAATTCTAATTCCGCCCTAATTCTCTGGTGGTCAGACGAAGAAGATGGTTCTAAATCAGTGTTTAAAAATGGCAAGTTATGATTTGGGATCAAAGCGTCCTCAATTGTTACAATGTGTTGCAGGTGTACATTCGGGGCCACAGGGGAGGATATCACTTGATTAGCCAACTCAACTGGGACCGTTATAAGATCCACAATCACAGCCTTCGTTGGTTCAAGGTTTGTCGACTCCCCTGCAGTCACACTAGAATGAGGTTCAACAGGTGTTACATGAAAGCTTGATACTTGGGTTTCCCAAGATGTTATTCTCTTGAGCATGTGGTATTTTATTTTCCACATTCTATGTTGTTGAAAAGCATGACAGAGCGTTTGTTTTAGGTAAAATGGTAAAGGGGGCAAAATCATAAGGAGCGGTAAACAAATTGGATTCTACTGTCAAGGGTTCCATGAGGAGGACTGGTGATGTGGCAGCACTCTCAGTACCCAGGCTTTCCAAAATCTCTACGTCGGAAAGGTCATTCACAAGTTGAGGTTTTGTAGCGTGAAATGATGAAAACGTTTTGAAAGCAGAGAGCGGAATGCCTGGGGCACGACCTCGCACCACTGCTTTTTTTATGTTCAATTTTGAAATTGTTTTTTTGTATGAGCTTTATTGGAGCTAGCAGATCGTGACGTACTTCGATTTTGCGTGAAACATGAAAATTGTTTTGAAGAATGGCTAGTTCCTAATTGTTTGTTCTGTCCTCCTTGCGAACATGGTACCGATCGATGGATTGAGGGCACGCGTTCTTGGAAGGGCAACACTTCAGGGACACAAAGTTTATCGGTAGATGAAGTGAGGCCGTTTTTAGTCGATAATGTTTCTGAGTGAAGTGATCGTTGGACAGCGACAGGCGTTGTTAATATTTGCCTCAATGGACTAAGGGGTACATTCGACTCAACAGGAGGACCATGTATTTGAGTCTTTATGCTCAAGGCTTCAACATCCAAGCATAGTTCAGGTTGAGTCTCTACACACACAGCAAGTGAGGCTTGGAACACCAAAGTGTGAGTTGATACATCAACTCCAATAATTGGGGGGTGGGGGAGAGCAGGATAGGTGCTCAGTAACCGGGACATCCGGGACATGTGGGTTTGGTTTGTCAGA
This sequence comes from Ambystoma mexicanum, assembly GCF_040938575.1. Classification (NCBI taxonomy): domain Eukaryota; kingdom Metazoa; phylum Chordata; class Amphibia; order Caudata; family Ambystomatidae; genus Ambystoma; species Ambystoma mexicanum. The sequence goes on from NC_090929.1 coordinate 467,283,282, forward strand.
TAATCTTTCCCCCTCAACGATAGTCGCACTAAATGCCGACGTCTGAGACAGAAGAGTAGAAGCTGGTGAGACTGTGGGGGACTAGGTCTCGTTGTGTAGTGTCAATAGGGGGACCACGTTGAAAGGTCAGGGAGGACATGAGGGATATGTTTAAGATAGTTTGCCTTTTCTTACCTGTCATACTTCGGGCATCCGATGAACAAACTGGAAACGAACGGTCTGGCGTCATGTCTGAAGTGGGATCCGGCATTACTGCTAATTGAGAAGTGTCGGACTCCTTCCTAAATATTTACACTCCTCAAGGTACGGCCCTCCTCCATGTGTCCCCCGGCTCACCAGACACTCGTCACACTCCGCTCTGCTCCGCTCTGGAACCATCTTTTGATGCAGGTGTTAGCAGGAGGCAGGATCTGGGTCCGGTGTGCAATTGAAGAAAGACTGGATTCCAAACAGGATACAATGTCTTCAGGTGGAATAAAGACACACGTTCTTTCTCACGGCACTAAATGCAGTAAAGTCAAGTATAACGAGTCCTCTTGACAAATGCTCGTAGTTGTGCCTCAATATAGATTCTCCTCAAGACACCAGACACTTGTCGCACTCTTTTAACTGTTGGACGGTTTGGGAAAGGGGCAAGTTGGCTTTCTCCTGCTCTTCCAAAGTTTCCCATAACATATCAAAGACATTTCACGGGTCTCAGCTATATGACAACTCAAATGGAGAAAATCCTGTTGAGGATTGTGATGTTTTCCGGGCAGCAAAAAGGCCCCAACGTGTCATGATATCCCAGTTTTTGCCATCTGCCTCAACTAACTTCTTTAGGACATGCTTCAGGATTTTATTGAATCGCTCCACTAAACCGTCATTTTGTTGATGGTAAATGGAAGTCCTAAGAGTTTTTATATGCAGAATTTCCTTCACCTCTGCCATGAGTCGACTCATGTAGGTAGTTCCCTGGTCCGTTAGGATCTCCTTCGAGAACCAAATGTGCAAGAAAAATGGGATCAAGTGTCTAAGGATTTTTTGAGTTGTATTATTGCGTAATGAGAATGCATCAGGATATCAAGCTGCATACTCCCCAATTACCAATATATATCTTCTCCCTGATTTTGATGGTTCAGGGGGCCAAACTATGTCCATGCCTATGCGGGTAAAGGGCACATCAATGATTGGTAAAGGTTGTAATGGAGCTGGAGGGGCATCTGAAAAATTGTCATTTGGCACAGGTCACTGGTAAGCACGTTTTTCACATTGGCATACATTCCTGGCCAATAGAAACTGCTTAATAATTGTGCTTCTGTTTAGGCTGTTCCTAAGTGACCATCTGTTAAATGGGTGTGAGCAATTTCTAACACCATTCTGTTGTGGCTTTTGGGTACTATTATCTAAGTTCTGGGAGTACTATCTGAACTAAGGTCACCCCTATAGAGTAGTCCAGGCTTTAGAAAAAAAAGTCCCCCTTTCTCTTTGCCCTCCTCTTCAGGTAACACTTGGAGGAAAGCTTCTGCAAGCAAGGGATCATTCATTTGGTGAATGCCAAGTCTGGAATAATCGTGGCTTCCTCCCCAAGGTCTTTTGATGGTATTGCCTCGGATGTAGATGGGAAATCTTTATCTGCCTCTCCAAAGCCATTGCTCCCCCTCTCAGTCTTATCATTGGTCTTAACTTCCTCTGCTGTGGGAAACAAAGCCCTCTCCAGGCTCTCCTGAGCTATTTTCTCTCCTGCCTTTGCTTGATATGCCTCCTTCCCAATGTTCTGAATAAATATTTTTATGTCACCTCTATAATCAGGCTCTATGACACCTGCTAAGACGTCCAGGCCATATCGCCAGGCTAGGCCTGACTTAGAGGCAAGTCTGATGTAAGTGCCTGATGGGGGTATTAAGAGCAAATCAGTTGGTATACAGACCCGGTCTCCCAGTATTAACTCCCCCCTGGCTACTACATGAATCAAATCCAATGGACTTCTCTGTAGCTAATGATGGATCGGAAGCTCTGTTGCTATGTTTTCCGAACCTGAGAGTCCCCTGGTTTTTATCAACTGAGCCCGACCCCACTCCCGACACAATATGTGAGGAGCCAGGAATGAGACTCGGCCACAAGCGATTCATGGTTTTGGTCAAAGACTTCTATTAAAATAAAATGGGGGTGGGGAAATGACTCTCTGTCCCTGCTCTAAGAGGTGTATCCGTACCTAAAAACAAAACTAAGGGTCTGTCAGTGTCAGAATGTTCAAAGCATAAGTATCTTGTGTCTAAAGTACTATCCTGGCCCTCATATTCTAACAAAATAAACTCTAAGGTGAAAAAGGCAATGTCTTTGGCATTGAGTGGTTTGTAAATGTTCGAAAAGGAAAATGTGTAACTCTAACACAAAGGTTTCAGAAGGATAGAATTCCTTGTTCCAGAGGTCGGTTCCCTTCCCCTGGATTTCTCTTCCCTCTGTTGTAGATTCAAAGATATCAGTTTCTTTTGTTTCTCTTGTTCTGCAACACAACCATACACATAACAAATTGCCTCTTTGTATTTATCTTATCAGGATACCTTGTGTACTCTCCTGACAGGTTTTCACTTCTCTTCTCACACAGCCTTTTTACTAGCCCTGATTTATTTTTCTCATGACCTCTTTTACATAATGTGTTTCTTATACACTCTTCAGTTTGTCCTTGCCCGGTGTGCTTTTCTACCAGGGCTTTCTTATATAAACACAATTGCAATTGCCTGGGACAGTCACCTGCCATGGATTTCTTAAATGCACTCACTTGCAACTGCCTAGTATACTATCATGCTAGGCCTTTTTCTCATGTGTGTATTGCATATACTTGTAACCTTTTTGTTCTGTTTTCTCACGGTTTCTTTCTCTGTCATATACTTCATTTGTTTCCTTTACAGACATTTGCATTTGGCATGGCAGCCAATACACCCTGGTGTCCATGTTTCCTTTTGGGACTCACAGGGTCTTGCTGGCGTACTTTGTCTCGCGGCAAGCTGTTGGCTTTTGTTCAGTGTTTCTTCCTGTCTTGCTGCCTTTGTTTGGCTTATCTGTCTCTCACGGTTCCTGCTGGGCTCTTCTGCTTAGTGCTGAGCTTCAGTAAGGTAAGAAGCTTTGCCTCTAATACAAGATGTTTGCCAGTATGTCTCTTTCTTTTTGAGACACACCATCTGAGCAAGAAACAAAGAAGCATCAGATGAAAAGCCAGCATTCTGCACTCATGCCAAGAAATCTGAAGACCACTCACCAACAACCCTGCACCACAGTGTCCAGTGATCAACATCGGAGGAAAAAGAACCCTCAGAGAGAAAGTGAAGCCCCAACACCCATCAAATTGGCACTCTAGGTCCCTGTAGTCTACCGAAGAGAAAGCGAGAGAAACCCACAGAGAAGCTGTGTCGTTCATATGCCGTAGGCAGGGCTGAAGTCCAGGGAACACGCGGGTGGACGGAGTCCTCCCACTTTTTTCAGAGGGCACCTTGATATACTAATTTCTGGTGATGCCACATTCAATTGATATGTTAATGAGCCTACCCACTTTTTATTTTGAGGCTGTGACCCCTGCTGTGCAGTATTGCGGAACAACAGGGGTAGATGCGTTCAATGGGCAGCGAGCTTCCTAGACCACCAAGGCCTAAGGTGGGAAAACCCCAGTCCCTCCTATGTGGAGTTGCCCACGTAACTGTTCCACAGAACAAGAGCAGTTGTCTTCCTGGGCAACCATTGTTCCTCCACTGCAGAACTGCATCGAATAAGTATGCAGGGAACAAATTCCAAAAGAGGGAGAGGGTATAAGTGGTGACAGGAAGCAGGAAGTCTGGGTTATTCAGGTGAAGTCAGAGATGAAGCAGGTGAGTAACGTAGAGACCAGCAGACGAGATACGGGGCGATTATTGTGAAGGCGATTTCTGGAGAAGGTGAGCCATTGGCTAGCGAGTGTCAGAGATACTGCAGTGTGAGAGTGTGTGATAGTGTGGAGAGTTGGGTTAGGTGCATCAGTGTAGGGTGTGAACCGTACGATACTGGGAGACTGGATAGGAGCTGGAGGGAGGAGGAAGTAGAATTGTGGAAGAAGGAGCTGTAGTGTGGTGGGGGGAGTAGTAGCACAAAGAAGGGAGGAGTAATATGTAACAGTGTGGCGAGGCCTCGAAAGAATGAAAAACATCAGAGGGGCAGTGGAGAAGAGGGGAGCGAGTAAAGGTGGGAGGAGTGGAGAAGGAGAGCTATGGAAGAGGAGAGCGTGAGTGTGCAAGGAAACATCAAATCGTGTCTGCAAGGCACAAATCCCACATCCCTTTAGACTACTAACATCTGGTTAGAGTAGGTACAGTTAGGAAGTTCCTCAGGGAGTTTAGAGAGGTAAGGCCAGGAGCCATTAGGTTACCATCTCTGCTAATTTAGTGTTTAACATACTGAGGAAGAAACATGCACTATGCACTATATATATATATGTATATATGGCCTCGGGTGTTTTGAGGTGAGAGAGAGAGAGAGGGACGTCGCTAGAGGCCATTGAATTATCAATAAAATCCTTGAAACATCTCAGAGTGATTCTTGTGCCATCCGTGACATTCTCTACATTGAAGATTCTAGAATCAAAATCCATTGTCTCCACTAATGATTATGGCTTTCACCACCACTTGGGGAGCGGGCATAGCTGGTAACGACCCGCCAGCCCGAGGCTAGGTACTGGCCATGTCTGTCCCTCACATCGGGGGTGAAAGCCATTCGCACCTCCATGGTTTAACTGGGGTGCACATTATTATTTTTTTCTTCCTCGGGCCATTGGCTGCGCAAGCGACGCCAATCTCTGGATAAAAAAAAAAGAAATTAACAAAGATGTCCGCGGCCATATAAATAGAAAAGGGACTGAGCCGGGAGACTGAAGGAGCGCCGGACCAGAGCACAAAACTCCGGTCCAGCAGGTAAATGGGGAGGGAGGAAGGACGTGGGGAAGGGATATGGTTTGTTTTGGGGTGGTGGGGCGGCAATAGGGAAATGCTCCTTGTTGCCTCCCTGCATTAAAAAAAAAAAAGGTGGCGCCACCCAGGGAAGAGCCTCGGGTGGCTAGAAACAGCAGGCAGAGAATGTGTATTCTTGCCTGCTGTTTCCAGACACCTGATTGGCTAATCACATTGGGTGTGAATCTATAATCTGCATCTAGTATAGCCCATGGTGAAGATGCTAGAATCTGAATGGAGAGTTCAACAAGAGTGATACATTTTGTAGAGTGGCCCATTTTCAAAATTTGACTGAATAATCTGGAACTAGCTTTCCACCACAGTGAAGTAATTAGGTTATAGTGTGGCCAAGCAGTGAGAAATCTAGGTCTAATATCCAAGCTACAGGGCCTCATTACAGGTATAGTGGATACTGGATGTTTCACTACTCCGCCAAATTAGGAGTTTTGTAACTGAAAGAAACCCTTGAAATCCGCTTGCCTTTGTGTGGAGACACTGGCCCTCATTAAGACTCCGGCGGAAAACCATGGTGCTATTAGCACCATGGTCGATGTCGGAGCCCGCCATGGCGGAATGGGGAATTACCACCCCATTCCAAGGTTGGCGGGGCGGTAATTCTCCATGCCACCATGGCCCTTCCCCATTCCCATTTTTACCCATAGGGCATAATGGGAATGGGTAAGGCGGTAAGTACGGTACCGCAAATTGCGGTACCATACTTACCTCGAGAGTCCCTTTGCGGGCCCCTACTTTAACGGCTGGTCTAGACCAGCCGTTAAGGTCGGGTCCCGCAAAGGGACCTCGTAGTAAGGCGTTAAGGGTTTAACGGCGCCGACACCTTTTACGGCGCCGTTAACCCCTTAACTCCTGGGTCCTAATGAGGCCCAGTGATTTCCTCAGGAACTATGAACCAGCTCCTGGAAGCACTGCACGTAGCTCAGCATTAAAGAAACACCAAGGGATATTGGCCATGCCAATGGGGATTGCGATACACGCACCTGCCTGCAAACATGCCGTAACCCACGAACATTTGAATATGTTGTCCCCTGGATCGCAGATGGATGTTCCCCTTGAGAGACTCACATTTTATTTGCAAATGAGAATGAACGCTGCAGTAGGACAGCATTTGCATCCCAGCGAATTTGTAAAACCCAACCAGAGAGGCAAACATAGGTTTTGTATGGCCTTTTTATTTTTCCGGAGTACAGATTCCAGGGGTTGACTGGGAACTAAGAGGCCCTGGAAATAATTACTGGGGACCAAAAGAGGCCCTGGAAATAATGTTCAAAGTGGCCCCATATGACTCATTTTCAGCAAACCCAATGCTTTTCCTATGAGAAAATTTAAAAACACCACACAAAAGAGGCCCAGGGTGCAGAGGCCCACCGGGAAATCTCCAGAGTTCCCTATAGGCCAGTCCACCCCTAACAGATTCCCAATGTTTGGGTCACACAGCACAGTTTCAGGATAATGTTGCCAGCCAATAGCATACATTAATAACAGGTGCTTTAATCCTAGAGGAACTTGCACTGAACCTATTAAGCTGCTTCTGGGGGTGAGGTGTGCTGGAGCTCTCGTTAGCAGCCCATTAATAATTGACCACAAGCGAGGCAGACAATCCCAGATAACAATCCTAACGCTCACAATGCAGGCAATCGCTGTTACTGGCCTGATTCCCAACGTTCTGAATTTAGCAGCAAGGCAACAGCAGACATTACATGCAGTACAAGACTGCAAGTAGTCTCATCATGCTCATGGGTGGTGGTGTCGATCGTTCTGGCTTTGAATAGTGCCCATTCCCCAAATATTGCCCTCGGCTTTGCCTCAGACAATACCCTGGTGGTGAATATTAGCCCAGAGTGAAGGCCACTTCTTCAGTCTGATTATTCAGTCTTACATTTGAGGTTTCAACCTTCCTCACTTACCTCGCATCCATGAATCCTGCATACAGCTCGCTTTTAATTCAACATGGCGGACAGCAGTGTTTTCATTTAGACGTGCGACGGGCCCCCACAGAATCCCTGTCTCCAGCGCTGCAGCAGAGTTACCATGAATGTGTGGCCCCCATCAAACTCAAATACCTTAACAGCTCCCTGATAACTGCCGAATGGTAAACCTTTGTTTGGCTAAAGCTTGCCTTTCATCTTTCTGATAGAAACGTGTTTCAAATGTGTTTTTATGAGCAGCAAATTGTTGAGTATATATTTTCAGTTTTTTCGAATCGACTGGACTAGTGAGAGTACAAACACTTCTCTTGTGTCGTTTTGTTGGGGGGCGAGGGGGAGTTGTGTCCTGTATGTTACAGATTACTGTAGAGGGCACATTAATCCCTTGAGCTATCCTGTGGTTTAAACATTTTATTTTCGCTCATCGAGTGGTGCATTACATTAAAAGCAGAAGTTAGAGCAGGTTATCAAATTGGCAAACAGATTCAATTAGACAATAAAAGTTAATCAAAGTCGATCATCAGTTAAAGGAAGAAAGGAGAAGAGAAGAGAGAAAGAAAAAGGAAAAAACAATAAAATAAAAAACACACATCGAGCGCACAGTTAACAACATAAATTACATTGTTCAAGCATTAACCATATGCATCAAGAAAAGATCCCCAAACGTCTGTAAATTTATCTTGACCTATCTTAATGGAATGGACAATTCTGGCCTGTAGATTGGGAGTATATATCTATAACAGGAGTGTTAATACACCCAGCTAGCTTTCAGGGATTGGAACCTGCCCTGGCCTGTTGTGATTCAATGCATTATTTTATTTGTGTATATTCTTATCTATGTATTTTTTGGTACGCAGTCGTTTTACTGCATACTTTTCACTGCAGTATTTGTTGACCACGTCATTTTTTTATTGCTTTTTGGCTCGCAAAATGCAAGGCAGACGTAAGGCGTTATGGGGTGAGGCTGGGTGCAAGGGATACACACGCTTTGGGCGGGCGTCTGCCACCAATGAACCCTTTCACTCACCCGCCAAGCCCAGAACCCATCTATACAATTCACTGGGCTTTCACTCACCAAAGATTACATCTTGTGTTTGCTCTTGCACTGGGGGCAGAAAAGGCTGAGCTGTACGATGGGAGCACGTGATGGGTCTGCTCCCTTTTGCGGCAAAAAATTGATACAAAATCAGCAGTGAAAAAATTGTGCGTGAACAACACATAGAAGCATTTTTTTAAAGCTAATTAATCATATAAAGGATCGGTTACTGTGGTGAATGTCCCACTAACTCGGTTTTGCATATGATTTGTGACTGTTCTCTGTCCATGTTGGTCCAGGATAGGGGTCTGCAACCTTTAGTTCGCCAGATGTTTTGGACTACAATTCCAATGTTCCCTTGTGATTGACTATGCTGGCTATGGATGGGAGTTGTAACGATTAATGAAAGGGCTCCTGGGTAAGCCCCGATTTACCCAGGTGGGTATATACTTATAAAGTCACACAATAATCAGGGTGAACAGCACTCACGTTTGGGCACTTCGCGTATCGCTGAGGACAGAGAAGGAGTGTCTCTAAGCAACGCACGGACACAGGGGACTCTGGCCCCACTAGTGCGAGTGGGACCACCCCCGACAAGCGACTGGATTTATATCGCAGACACCATGAAAAAGATCACATGCACAGAGAACCCAATCTAACCGAGCAGCCGGAATAGCCATATCCACCAATTCACTGGTGGTTTGAACCGTCTACATCCAGAACAGGGGAACAGCTTATGAGCCCTTCACCATAACTTACAAGCCCTTCAATCGGGCAGCTGGTTTTGCCCATATCCACCAAGTAACTGGTGGCCTGAATCTCCTACATCCAGAACAAGGGAACAGCTTTCGAGCCCTTCACCGTAGCAACACTTTGCTCACGAGACCAACAGGACACTTTTTTCCACCACCAGTTCCACCATCCTGATGAAGGCGAACTACATGCAAGCTTCATTAAACAGCTTAACCATTTTGCCCGAAACACAGTAGTGTTGACAACCCTTCCACGACACCAGTGTCCATTACTAACACTGATATGTATTCACTGTAATCTTGTAATGTGCTCACATGTTACTTGTAAATGGAGTTCTACAGATTGTAGAGAGGAAGAAACATGTTTTATGTTCACCAAATCCAGTCAACTTGACTGGCCTGTACCCATGTATGTTGTGTACAAAACTGCAAATCAATTAATGTTCCTGGTTGTTTTTTCTACTATGATAAACAAATGTGTATTAAAAACCGTGGGGCCAAAACCTCTTTGACCCTCATGATTTTTGAAGTACTGGATCTTTCTACACTTGGGGCTATAATTATGAAAGTTGTGTGTTCTCTCCCACCCTGATTATTGTGTGACTTGATGGGAGTTGTAGTCTTCCCAAACATCAGGAGAGCCACAGGTTGCACACTCTGAATATGGAATAAACTTGGAATTCGGAACAGACGGTAGGCATTAGGATGCCTCATGCAGCTCATTGAGCTGGGACATAAGGTGGGCTATCCAACTATATGTGAAGTATGGAAAATGAAAGTCACTTCTGAGAGAAGCATAACACTTTGGCCTATGATTAGATGAGGGACGTGGAAGGGTTTTATTTAATGTTTTGTGATCAACTTATGATGATAACTTGTTCTATTGTTTATGACGGGGTTGAGTAACGAATGTTCTTTCGACTTCTGCATTTTGAGGGCTTCCGTTCCGTAATTTAGTAATTTAATTACTTTTTGCTATGTTAATAGTTTACATTTTGTAAAGTTTTAAAAATATTTTGTATATTGTGTGATAAACGAGAACAATATTTAATAATTAATTATATTGGGTTGAACACCCTTTTTGTGTAGATTTTTGTAATCGTTTGAAAATCGTCTGGCCACACCTTTAGTTACATCGGATGCACCACTTAAAAGAGTCATAGTTACTTAAACTAATGCGCTAGGCAAATTGCAACTTCTGCTGGAATATATTGCTTCTTGACTTGTTAGGGCCGGGCCCCTTGATTTCTCATTCCCTTTGAAGCACTTGCTGCAGTGCTGCGCCGGCACCTGGTGCCGATGCCGCACTTCTACAGCTTTCCCCGCGGCTTTGCCCACATTGTGGTCGCATCGGCAACGCCTTGCGCACGCCGTGAGGGTGGTTGGAGGAGTTCCCATATGATGCATTTCCCCTAACACTTTGGCAGCAATAGAAAGCTACTGGGGCAATGGTGGAGGCATAACCCCAAACTAAACAACAGCCAGTGTGATTCCTTAGCCCGGGGTCACACAGGCAGCATTAGGGGTACCAAGGAAGTAGCCAGGGTACCAGTTTGCAACACGGGCACCCCCAAATGACGTCCATGGCTGTGAAGATGTTTAGGGTAAAGGCTAAGTTGGTTGGTATCTACCATGTTCAATTGTAGGAATTGTTGGTGAATTCCAACTACATTATAAAGAAAACCATGAGTGTATGCTCAGTAGGGTACACTCTGACATCCACCTGTTTATGTCAGCGGGATTTGTTATTCTGATTTGCCAATCTGTATGCTAATTTACCTGCATCGCAATTGGGAGTTCCATTCAAATTCAGAGCATGGGAGAGATATAAGGCACACTTGTTTCAGACATTTTTATTACACGAGTAGACATTTACAGCTGACATCAAGCCATTACTTCTCAGACAGCTTAGAAAAAATACTGGCAGGCTAAAGTTTGATGTTACTGTTTGACAGAGAAACTCAAAAAGACAGGAGGATGTTATTTTCAAATTGAATGTTATTGGCATTTTCAAACAACGGTGTTACAAACCATCATTGCATTTCCTCCTCGAAAACCAACCCCCTGACAAACCCTTCTTGTCCCCTCCCCCTTTCTGTCCCCTTCCCCCAGCACCCCCCCCCCCTCATGCAGCAGATCCCCATTGAATCCACAAAGTTCAAACTTGGGGTCGCCCCCTGTTCCTTGAAATGCTGTTTTTAAGCCTACAGGCCCACATTACTTCTACGCTTATCAGTCTACCAGACGTGCCAGCTGTGCATGTAGGTGAACAATCAGTCTATTTCAGGGCCAATGCCTGAGTCACGTATGTTTCCTTCCCTCAAGACCTCCCCGGCATCAAACAGGACAAGTCACAGTCATCATCTTACCCCCTCTTTGTGCCTGTATTTCTCTAAGAAGGAAAGCCACAAGCCCTCAATATTGGATCGGTACTCGTCCAACACGTGGGTAAGATATTCCATGTCATAGATCGCCCTTAATTTTGCCGCCCATTCTTTTTCTAATGGCATACGCGGATTCTTCCACAGTTGGGCCGTACAACATCTGGTGGAGACCAACATAATCTGCAGCATATGCCCCCCTTCAATATCCTCCTCCTCTAGCCACACCCCAAAGAGACAAAGCCACGGAGAGAGCTCCCTGTGGATTCCGTCTACCTCTTAATCCGTGAGAGAACCTCCCTCCATTATGTCTGCACTCTGGCGAAACCCCATCACATGTGTATGTAATCCCCTTCACCCTTTTGCCCTTCCAGCACCATGGGTCGTATCCTTTACGCATCTTCGCTATCCTAGCCGGAGGGTAGTGCCACCTGCGTATCCGTTTTATTGCTTGGTGCCTATACTGTAGAGAGGTTGTATACAGTAGAGAGATTGTTGATTGTCCACCCTTCTGCTGATCTGTGTCCATAATGCATCTTCAATGTCTCTTCCCAGGTCCATCCCCCAGCTGACCCTGGCTGGAAGTGGGTCCCTAGGCTCCTCTTGTATAGTCCTGCAATGAGTCCCTTGGTACCCATCCCTGTTAACAGGAGCCTCTCAAGTCTGTCAATTCCCTCTTCAGGTTTTCACCCCATTGGGGGTCTGTTAGGGCTCCTTTCAGCAACAGGTATCGAAAGAGTGACAGTCTACCCACGTTTAGATCCTCTTCCAGCCTATTCAACAAGAGACAGGCGCCCCTGTCCCACATTTGTCCGGCTCTCGAGAGGCCTCCCTTGTACCAGAGTTGGAATGCCAACGGCTCCCCTATCTCTTCCCTTCGGGAGGGGGCATATACAATTCAAGGGAGACGGCCATGAGGAGAACCAAGTGTTCCTTTCTCCCATTTCCTTCCATATAGCCTACAGGACTTCCAGCAGCTGGTGGAGCAAAACCCTTTGCGAGACACAGGATCTGGGCACCCACAGCCATTCCCCCTCTGAAACCGGGGCTAGTATTGCATTGTCCATTGGCACCCATTGCTTGTGGGAGAGTGGGTTCAGGTGATCCACCATGACCCAGAGCTGGGCTGCTTTATTGTAGCTCTCTAGGTCTGGGAATCCCACCCCACAATCGTCCCTTGGCAAGATCAAGGTCCTGTAGGCCACCCTCTGCTTTGCTTCTGCCCAGAAAAATGTTAGCATAGCCGTCTTCACCTTGAAGAAAAAGGTCTGCGGGATCATGACCGGTAGCATCTGGAATAGGAAAATAAAATTGGTTAGCACCACCATCTTAATGGCATTCAGGCATGCCATCCAAAAGAGCCCCAGTCTCGCCCACCTCTCCATGTTGTTTCTCACGGCTGCCCACAACGGCAGGAATTTTTCAGGGAAGAGAGCACCATAATTACGTGTCACCTGGATTCCCAGATACCTAAAGGATTCCTCTTGAACCCAAAACGTCAATTTCCCAATGTATTCTGCGTCTGCCTCCACAGTCCCCCCACTTTAAAGGCTACCAACTTCTCTAAATTAACCTTCAAGCCGGAGAGCTCCCCATATTGCGCCAGGTTCTCCAACAGGGGAGGCACTGAGCGTTCCGGCTCAGTACTAAAGCAGGGCATTGTCTGCAAAGAGACAGATCTTACACTCTGTCTCCCCCATCTGTACGCATTTATTCTGCCATCATCCCGGACCGCCGCCGCCCAGGGCTCCATAACCAGTGCATAAAGCAACGGGGTGAGGGGGCAACCCTGTTGCGTACCCCACTGAAGAGGAAAACCCTGTGACACACTTCCATTGACCACTACCCTTGCTGTAGGGCTGGAGTATAGGGCCACCGTCCACCCCAGCCACCTCGGGCCCATCCCCATAGTCCTTAGGACCTCTCCCTTAAAAGACCAACTCATCCGGTCAAAGGCCTTCTCGGCATCTAGGGCCAGCAGCAGGGCCCTCCCACCCCCTCGTCACCACCTCAGCATTAAGAACATGAAGCGTCTTTCGCATGTTGTCCCTATCTATGCATCACAAAACCCGCCTGGGCTGGGTGAATCAGTCGGTGGAGGCAGGATTCAAACGTGACGCGAGGATCCTGGCAAAAATGTTTGCATCGGCGTTCAGTAGACATAGTGGTCTATACTAGGCACAACTGGTCAGGTCCTTCCCTGACTTTGGGATGACAGTAATCAATGATCAGAGATACGTTGGTGGAATGGTACCCTCCCCCACAACCTAATTGAACAACTTCGCCAGCGTTGAAGCGAGCAGGGACTGATATTGCTTATAGAAGTCTGCTGTGAACCGGTCCTTCCCTGAGGTCTTCCCCGCCTTGAGTCTCTGGATCGCCCGTAGCACTTCTTCCTACATCACCTCCCCCTCCAGGACCTCCTTCTCCGCCCCGTCAGCCGGGGTAGCCGGCGGTCCGCGAGATAACCCCACAACCTCTCCCCTGTAGGCTCCCTTGGTCTGGTATAGAGCTTTTGGTAATACTTTGCGAACTGAGAAGAGATTTCATCTCTGGTGGTCCCACTACTCCCATCTGCATCCTGTATTCCACCTATTATCCTTTCCACCCTATATCCCCTTACTCTGTTTGCCAGAAGCATTCCCACCTTATCTCCCCTTCCTCATCTTCTTTACCACCTCCCCTATCAATGCTGTGTGGAGTTCCTGTCTCTTATCCCTCTTCTCACCCAAGAGTGCTCCCTTATCGGCCCCTTTACTAAGGAGTTGCAACCATAACACTTTCAATTCCCCCCTAACCCTGGTCTCAATCAACCCCCTATACCTCTTCTTCTGTGCGCCTTCCGCCCCGGAATGTGGCTTTGGCAGCTTCCCAGACCATCGCCATACCTGCCTCCCTGTTACCTTAACTTCAAAGTATGCCTGTACCTCCTTCCCAAGAAAGTTTGGAAGACCCCGTCCCTCAGCACATGTTGTTACACCTCCAGCGGAATTGCGGCTTGGGGCTCCCTGTCCTCCATTCCGTCACCACCCACTCATGGTCAGACCAGGAAATTGCCTCAACCGTGGGTGCCCCCATCTCGACCTGCCTATCAAGCGAGACCAGGAGCAGGTCCGTCCCTATATAGGTCTGGTGTGGGGGTGAGAAAAGCGTGTAACCCGCCAGCCCCAGGGAGTGTCCCCGCCACACATCAGCCCAGTGATGGTCCCACAGGAAGTGTTTAAAGGCAGAGTTCCCTGGGACCGTCACTGTCAGATCTTTGTCTTTAACTGACCAGTCTAGCGCCGGATCCACCACAAGGTTGAACCCCCCCAGTACCGTGGCCCCCCTCTGCCTAACCCTCCAAGAAATCAAAAACCCGACGCAAGAACCCTACCTGTCCCATGTTGGAGGCATATAGGGTAGCTAAGGTAATTTGTGCTTCCCCATAGAACACCTTTAACACTAGAAATCGACCCCAAAATCCCCTTTTAACCTGTACCTCCATCATCTTGAAAGCTGTTCCCAGTATGATACCCACTCCTTCCTTCACGCGGTCCCTGTGTGAGGCCCAAACGTTTTTATCAATTTCTTTTCCTCGTACAGCCAATTCTGCCCCCTGTTTATAGTGGATCACTTGCAGGAAGAGGATCACCAAGCGCTGTTTGCGAAACATATTGCTTGTGAGAGATCTCTTGTTTGCCTTAACATTAAACGTGGCTGCGCGAATCTCAGCCATAGCCTTTCCTTATCCTTCTCCTGCCACCCTGAACACCACTCAAGAGGTACCCTCTCATCACCCCTCTAAAGACCCGCTACATGAAACACCCCCGGCCCCTTCCCCCTACCCTTTTAACCCCAAACTGAGGCGTCCGACCATGCGCCCCAAGCATGTTGGTCATACCTGTCGAACCACCAGGAATGCTGTCCCTTGCCCATGTCCCAGCGATTATCTTCACTATCACCCACTGCCCAGGACCCTTGCCTGCACCCTGCCCTCCCCCAACCTACCCCCCTGTTGCTCAACAAACACCCCCAAATCCGAACAATAATAGTGAAAGGAACAGACCCCCCAACTTCTACCCGTTTATACCCCTAGTACCTCCCCCTCTCCCCCATTGTGTCCGTCAGCCTATCCAACCTGCCCACCTGGGTTTCCCCCACTCCTCAAAACATAACAGATTTGCTCCACATGCCCATCTCCTTTCAGATACACTCCCCCCTTCGGGGTCATGTACAGGGTATGTGAGGACCCGATGTCGGACCACCTCACCCCATCAGAGCATGTCCCTCATGTCACTTCCCTTCTGGGAGAGAGGGTGTTCATTTTCTCAAACTTCCTGGCACCTTGCATTCGCTGACGGCCCTGCTCCCTGTGTGTACCACGAATCTCTCTCCTCTCCTGTGTCCCTTCTCCTCCTTCCAAAGTGGTACCCTTCCCCCAGGGTCCCACAAGACTTTCTGTGGGGTTGCCAGACATTTCGTCGAAAAAAATTGGTCGACCAGACAAATGGTCGAACCAATTTGGTCGAAAACCAAATGGTCGAAATTTTTTATTTTTTTTATTTTAACCCTTTTTTTTTTTGGGGGGGGGGGTCCCCCCAACCCCCTTTTTTTTATTTTAACCCTTTTTTTTGGGGGGGGTCCCCCCAAACCCCCTTTTTTTCTCTAAAAACCCCTTTTTTAACTAAACGAAAACCCGAAAAATAAATATATAAATAAAAAAAAAATTCGACCATTTGGTTTTCGACCAAATTGCGTCGACCAGTTTTTTTTCGACGAGTTGACTGGACACCTTTCTGTGGCCTTCCCATTCAAATATTAGCGCAAAGGGGTTTCCCCATCTATATCGAACTCCTTTCTCCTGTATCCACTTGTAAGAGGGCTACACTTTTTCCACCTCATAAGGATCTGTGCCGAGAGATCCCGAAATATTGCCACTCTGGAGTCCTTATAGTCGATAATTCCCATGCATTTGGCTTTCTCCTGGATATCGACTTTGTCCCGGTAATAATGCAGTCTCGCCAGAACAAAACGTGGCCCTCTACTACCTCCTCCTCATGGTGCACTCTATCTCCTTCATTTTCTCCTTTCCTCCCATCTCTTCCTCTCTACCCCTCAGGCCAAGCCATTTCCAGCACTGCCACCTACCTTCTCGGTCATCCAATCCATGAAGCATGTGTCAGTTGAAGCTTTCACCGCCACTTTCTCTCCCCCTCCTCCTCTGGCTCACTCACATCCTGACACAGACCTTTCCATGCTCCACTCTTCTATCTCTGATATTCTTGATGTTCTTGCCCCTGTCATGAGGATCCGCTTGAAGCCCGAAGCCAAGTTAAACTCTTGGTATGACTCTGACCTCGTCACCCTTAAACACAAGTGCATGCAGGGTGGCCGAGAGGAAATGACTAGCTTCCCACCTGCTCCAAAGGCAATACCGGCTCTCTGTTCACACTAACAGGGAGGGCCCACATCAAAGCCTTTGTCTCTGCGGCATCTAACAACTCGGCTGGACTGTTTAAAATCTTCAATGAGCTGGCCAATCGTGCTGCAGTCTCTACCTCTCATGTCCCCTCCCAAACCCTCTCCACGACCCTGGCTTCTCATTTCATCTCTAAAACCCAGGCCATCCTGTCCATCCTCTCATCCTCTCCAACTCCTCCCTCTACTATCTCCTCTACCTCTGGCCTCCCTGTGGCCACCTCTCCTCCCTCTTTCTCTTCCTTTCCCCTGACAAGGTTTCTAGACAAGTCTGATCTATGAAAGTCTCGTCAAAACAGGATCTTCCCTGTTCTTCCAAAACCATCAAGGACCACATTGACACCCTCGGTCCTGCCCTGGCTGCAACTACTCCTTCGCCACCGCAGCCTTCCCTGCCCCCTGAAGCACTCTCATGTGCACCTTCTTCTCAAGAAACCCTCAGTCGACCCCTCCTGCCCGGCTAACTTATCACCCGATTTCCATCACACCTTTCCTGGGCAAACTCCTGGAAAAGCTGTCCGTCTCCCAGCTTAATCTTCACACTGAGTCTGTTGGTTGTCTGCATGATCATCAGTATGGCTTCAGAGCAGCCAGAAGCATGGAAACTGCTCTACGGAACATCAGTGAAGACCTGCTCTCTACCTTGATTCTAATCTCCCCTCTGTCCTCATCTTACTTGATCTCTCTTCTGCCTTTGACACGGTCAACCATGCCATCCTGCTCAATAGTCTATGTGATAACCTGGGTATCACCGATCAGGCCCTGGCCTGGCTGACCTCGTTCCTCTCTGATCAACCCTCCCAGGTCCAAGTTGGGTCCTTCCTTTCCTCTATCTCACTCTCTACCTGTGGTGCTCCCCAGGGGTCTAACCTCTCTCCCTGGCTGTTCAACCAATACCTGTCACCTCTCGCACACCGCATTGCCGCTCTCTGCTCCAACTTTCAGTGCTATGCGGATAACAGCTCATTTTCTGGCTCCCCTCTGCCACCTCTTCTTCTCTCATCTCTGACTGTCTGTCTGCTATCCAGGAGTGGTGTGCCGCCAATGATCTTTTCCTTAATGCCAGTAAGACAGAGATTCTCCTCATCGGCACACCTGCACCCTTCTTCCTGTCACTCCCTGGCCGGCCCCCCTTGGCCCTCTTCCTGCTCCCACCTGTGAGGCTAAGAACCTCTGGGTCATCTTTGACTGCACACTCTTTTTCTCCTAACATCGCTGACGTTTCTAAGAAGTCAAACTACCAACTGCTCCTCCTCAGAGGTATTCTTTCTTTCCTCTCCTTCCCCAAAACCTCACTGTCTCTAGAGCTCTGGTTCTCTCTAGGCTGGACTACCGCAACAGCCTCTTTCTAACTCTGCCTGCTTCTACTCTCCACCCTCTGCAACTCATCCAGAACAGAACTGCAAGACTTGTCCTTCGCCTCAAGCCCAGGGATCGTATCTCTCCAGCACTGAAATCTCTGCATTGGCTCCCAGTGGCTGCAAGGATTACATTCAAGACCCTTTGCATTGTCAACAAGGCTTTCTGGGGCCTGGGTCCTCAATATCTCTAACTCTCTCTTCACAAATACCTTCCTACTCTAGCTCTTCGCTCCTCCACCCCCAACTCCCTCAGGGTCAGTTGCTTCTCCAAGCAACAAGTTGGTGGTAGAACAGCCTCCCTGCCTCTCTGAAACATGAGTAGAACCATCTCCGGTTCCGGAAGCACCTCAAGACCTTCCTCTTTGCTTCTGCCTTCTCCCTTCCTCTCCCCTGCTGATTTCCTGTCGATACTGCACTGCACAAGCACCATTTCCAGATGCCGTCCCTGCCACAGCCAGCACTGACTTCTGGGCATCCATGAAGTCGAGCCTGGACGACTTCCCTGCCAGCTGCCACTGACCCAATTCACAACGCTGAGCACTACAAAACACCACCAGACCCGCCTGAATCAGATCACCATTTGAACCTGGGCCTCATCTCTATATCGTCCGCACCTGCACCCAATGGCCCCCCTGAACCATCTATTTATGCCCCAAGCGGCCAGTTCTTCTTCCCACACGGAATAATGATGAAACCTCCCCGGTTCATCCACCTACACTCACAGCATTCCCAGTGTGTTCTCTGACTCTCTTGGCTCCAGAAGAAGGTGTTCACTTATTCTGCCGAAACGTCTGCAGCACACAGACCCAAAACTTGTATGGACTGTTCATTACGCTGCACCTATACCCCTAACATCCTACCTAGACGTAGACCATATATGAGGTCAGACTTCAGCCGGGCACCTGAGACCTATGCCTAATGTCTCCCCTAACTGTATTTCTACCTTCGTGGTTTCATGCATTGGCACGTTTTATTGAATAACAAACTGCATGTTGAAATTACAAATGGTTTTTGTTTTGTTGTAAACACTCTAAACATTTTCACTAGAAAATATATTTTGCATTAAAATTATGCTGAAAATGTTTACATATGAGTAAGAAATATGTGTTTTTCACCAAGAAGGTTTTTATTTCAAACAATGGCTGCCCCAACCAGATGGGTACCTTAAAGGGTCTAAAACCCAGTTTGCACTTAAATCATTGATGCAACTTTTTTGAACTATAGAGGGAAGGACAACCCCCTAGTCACAGATACTGCACTGGTCACCTGGCTACCCTCTGATTTTGGGCCCAGGTCCCTGCCCGCCCAACTGCACACCCGCACTGCCTCCCGGCAACTCTTGCACTTGGGTCTGTATTTGTAACCCTGCAGTCCCCCTACCTGCACCTTTGGACACCTGCTGTCTGTACTTACCCTTGCACCTGCCACATGCTGGCCGCACTTCTTGTTATTATTTTGATCCCGTGTACAGCACTGCCCTCCTCCCCTTTCCCCTGGCACTTTTCCCCTCCTTCCTCCCCTGCACTTGCGCGATCTCAATGTCACTTGGCCTAGTAAGATCGTTGTCTCTGTTCTCCCTCTGTTCCCCCTGCCTTGCCTCATCGCGCCTTGAAACACTTGTGTATAGGCACGTTACAAATGCCATATCATATATCCAGGGTCACATGTACTCCTTCTTTTAATCCTAGGACCATTTTAATGATTTCCTGGATTTTCTTCTCGAGTCCAGCCGGGGATTCCCCTTCCCTTTCTTTGAGGCCAAAGAACCGGAGATTGTTTTGCCTTTCTCTATTCTCAATGTCGTCCAGTTTGAGGCCCAGCTCCATTTCTCGTCTTTCAGTGTCCCGAAAACATACCTCGATCTGTTCTTTGAGAATGCCAGTGGAGGTGTGATTCGCCTCCACCCGGTCAAGCCTCTCCTACAGTGTGTTCACTTTTGCTGACAGGCCCACCACTTTGGCTCCAATATCGTTTCTCATCCACCGGAACTCTTCCAGGATCATCTGGATATCGCTCTTCATGGTCCCTATCTCGACAGAGCTGGGGTGAGGCCCCGTAGCCTCCTTCTCCCTCTCCATTTCTCCTCCAACACAGCTGTGGTACTGGGAGAACTTCTCTCTCCATGTCATTGACCCCAAACACCCCTATGTCCTGACACCCCATTGGTGTCACCCTGTTCAATTTCCTGCTGGACTCCTTATGGTGCCCTCTTTCCCGTTTGGCGGGGGTCCCTCCTGTTTCACTCCTTTATCTGCTGCTGGTCGATCTCCCCCACTTTATCAGCCCTTGTCTCTAGGCACACTGCTATCGTATGTGGCCTCTGTGCGGCCCCCACAAGCTCCCTTTTCCTGTCTCAGAACTTCTTCCAATCCTCTTGCCTCCCCGGTCCTCCTCCCCGTCAGTTCGTCATGGTTGGACCACCTGCATGGGCTACCACATGTCTAGGGTCTCCGCTGGTGTGCTGATCCGCTTGGGCCTGCTCTGATCAGGACGATGTGGGGGGCTATGCTCCAGGGGGCCCTCCGGCCCAAATCTTGGCGGGCACTCAGCACAATGCTCCTGACTTCCCCCTGCAGTGGCGCACCTAGGGGCACCTTGGATGGAGCTTCACACCTTCTTCTTGCTCTGCGGCGAGCCTGCCAGAGCTCACTCTCTCACTGGATTCTGCAGTCCACCCCGGGTGAAGCGGTGCTCCCTGTGGCCTCACTGCCTCATCTCAGGAGAGTCCTGATGGGGATCAGTCTTCTCTGCACTCCTAGCTGGGGGGCAGTCCTCCACCTTTGTGGCCTGAGCTGGGCTGTGTGTGCGGTGTCTGTGGGGCCATCTCACCTCTCTGGTGGGTCTTAGGGTGAGCCCTCACACTCACATGGGAAAGCCTCGCTCCTTCTCTCCACCCAGTCTCCTTTAGGAGGATAGTTCAGCAGCTGGGCCTTGTCTGCACAGCCCGCTCTGGCGTGGATGCCTGGTGCAAGCAGGGGTGCTCTTCAGAGGATCGCCCCTCTGCAAGCCTCACTGGGCACACTGCTGCTGGGGAATTGCATGGGGGCCCCTGCTTGCCTGGATCCTCCTCTCCTCCTCACCTCAGTATTGTGTGCCCGCTCTGCTTCCGGTTACTGCAGGGGGCCCTGTCATGGGTCCATTCCCTCTTGATGGTGCCTCACGGGCCGTTCTTTCACACGGCCATCGGCCACAACAGCGGCAGATCAACGCCTCCTCCCTGCCACCTCAGCCCGTCCAGGCTCTGTGCACTGTGTCTGTGGGGGTTGCCGTGTGCGGCCTGCTCCTCCTCCGCCGGGTCATGTGGCTGATGCCAACTCTTGCGGTCCTTGAGTCGGACTGCATCGAGTCGCCGCCTCCTCCTCACCTCCCCAGCCGGGCTTAGCACACCATGGGTGCGGGGGGTATCGCCAGCAGCACGCTTCTCTTCCTTTTGGATCTCACCGATGCGGCTGTTGACTCTTCCGGCCGAGGCCATTGACACTTGATGCAGCAGTGTGCTTCTAGCCTGCTTCGTTCCCGGTCTTCCCCGGGGTGTTGGCACCTGTCACTAGCCCAGATGGTGCCCCACTTTTTCCAGAGTTCAGTGACCAGGTTGCCATGGGTCCCGGGCTACGCGCTCTGCTACAACTCCCCTAAACACCAGGGCAGGGGACGGAGCACAGCGTTCAGGCTTCCATTTTGCCTGTGCCCCCTGGTGGCCTCCCAGGAGGATGTGTTTTGTGCAGGTAGTGGGTGGGAATGGCCATAGGAATTAGCATGGCCATTAGCAGTAAATAGGTGGGCAAATAACCTACTACCTCAATGCAATAGTTAAGCGCCACCTAATAGTATATACTTAAAAAAAAACATGGCCCACTCTGCATGCTTAAGTATTATACAGGACTATATGTATACGTATTTCTTTAAGAATGTGTATTCACCCCTGCATTTAAGTAGATACATATTGTTTAAAGCCAAGAAAAAATAAGACAATACAATGAAATGCAAAACAAATTAAAGCTTGTGTTCCGCTAAATACATTAGTTACAGTTCAAACTTAGGGGAAGGCATTAGGCAACAATCCTCTTGAGCTACAGTGACCGGTAGATAATGAATTAATGTCATCATTAACCGGGAACTAGTACAGGAATAAGAAATAGCAGTGATTCTCTGTGAGTCCTCTGGCAATATATATCTTGGTTCCAGACCCCTCTGATTCGAACCCCACGCCTCGGAAATCGGACCCTGAATTGTTGTATTTGTTCACGCTTTTCCTGATCTAAAGGCAAGCTCTGGCTTTACCCGATGCTGAGGCTAGGAATTCCTCTCCTCTGCCCCTCAGAATAGGTGGGAGACGAGCGCGCTTGACACTGTGAGCCACTGCTGCCTTCTCACCGCAATCAATACATTACCTTATGCAAAGTAAATACTGTCTCTGCAGGTGCTTTGGGAGGCGTGAATGCCAGTAGGAAAGGGACTTTGGCACAATGCAGATCGACCGGACATCATTGCAAGGTGACATGATTTGTAATGGGTCTGTATTTGTTAGTAAAAAAAGTGGGTGTTTGGGGGCTTAGCCGAAGAGAGGTTTAGATTTAAGTGGAGCAGGAACTCACAGGCCTCAGACCCAGCAAAGCTACAAAATGTTCCCCAAGACTGATCCTTGTTGGGTGCCATTTTTCAGGCAAGGTTGGCGCTGGTAGTTGTAGTGCAAAGTGCCCTTTCACTTTGCTGCATTTCCTTGATGGGCTGCTGACAAGTTAGGGGGAGGGAAGTGGGGGCCACTCAGTACACCTTATAGAAGAAAAAAGCAGTGCATTAATAGTCGGTGAGATAGCACAGCGCGTTGAGCGCTCGCTGCTGCGATCTAAATTTTCAGGTTCCAGCTGCAGAAAGGCCAACTGAGCTTTTCAGCCATGCAAGGACGATAAATGAGTACCGGCTACTTCGGTTGCATGATCATTGTATGGAGGTATGTCCTAAGTACAAAGCTTTTGCGAAAGTGCTGTATAAATATGATATGATAGGTTATTTATAACTTTCTTAATACCCAGAGGTTTCTAAGCACGGACCCGGGGATCGAACCAGTGTTGCTCCTTGTCGTCTTGCTTCTAAAGTGAGCACGTTGCCGCTGAGCTATCCTCCCGAGAAATAAAACATCGTCATGAATTAAACGGTTGTTAGCTTCTGACCCACTGTTCTGTTGTCTTCCACCAAAAAGGGGCCCTTGGCCCTGTTGCTTAGTTATCTCTTGAGTTCCCCCAGTTTATATCAATGTCCTTCCTTCCTTCCTTTTGGTTAGTCATACGCTTGGTATCAATTCCGGGTATGTGAGATTCTTGAGAGTTGTAACTGCTGTTCCTGGTCGTCTCTGCGGGTTTATCTTTCAATGCTTCTTACGACGTTCTCACCAATCTGTCCCTTGACTACCCATCTTTTTATTATTGGGGTAGCCAACATTTATGAAAAGAGTGTAGCTTGGAGTGAGGGCAGGAAGAAATGAGGTGGCCAGTATACTTTTAAATTCCTGTTCCATAACAGCGCTAGAAAAGATCAGGGTGGGGAGGAGTTTGGGGGGGATATGGGTAGAGGGGCGACATTACCATCAGCAGTGGGCTAAATAGGAAAATGTGCCAGATATTTTGCTTCCTCCTTTTTGAGGGTAAAAATGTGATTCCATGCACTAAATCTTTTGCTGCAAAATTCCAGAAATCCATGCACGCTTCATACACCTGCATGAATTTTGGGCAGATTTTGCAGGATTTAGGCATAGGAAGGCCTTTTTAACAGTGAAGAATGTAGAAATTCGGCCTGCCCAAAACAAACAAAAAACACTGAAGGAGGATTACCTGTGAATTTCCCCATCTGTTTTTTTTCACTTCAATTTCACACAATGCATGCAGAGAACTAGAGAATACTGTGGTCTGCTATCTTGGCACCAATGCTTGCACAGCTAGATTAGGCCACAATCTAAGCATGCAGATTGGCTTTGTTACTGTGGTAGGTGCTAATTATGAATTTGAGAAAGTGGGGCAAGTCGATGAACAGGGTACGATGCAGTGCATCAACTTTCATCGTGCCTGGTTGACCTGGGTATCTGCCCACCCCTTTCCTGTCAGCCATTATGTTGTTCTATAGTGGAAATAAAGCCACAGTAAGCTGGGGGTTGGGTAGTGAGGCTACTAGGCCGTTTGACATAGCATAGAGAGTACGATAGGACTGTGTCCTCACCTCTCAACTTTTCTGTCCGTTCATTGACCGCGCAATCCTCAATTTATTGGACGTATCCACCAATGCACCTATGTTGAACAGGGACAAGTCATCCCCCCACCCCTTAATGTTTTCAGACGCAGCCCTCCTGTCTTTAACCCCAATGGGCCTGAGGAAGCAATTCCATATATTTGAAACCTTATGTAAAGATAAACAGCTCTAAAACCAAAAGAATGGTATTCACCAAGAAATGGCGAAAAACACTAATTGAGCTACACACTCGTGAGGGAATGAAGATAGAACAGGATAATTATTATGACTATCTGGGCATAAGAGTCGCAGCAAACGGCCCTTGGCATAAGCAGACAGAGAAAGCAGGTGTGGTGCTGCAGAGATACAGTGGGGCCATTGCATGCTTGGCTAGATCATATGTAAGTGGGGCACTGAAAGTTACACTAAAGGGCTATTGGAGACAAGCCGGTATGGTGCTGAACTATGGAGTTGCATTGGATGTACATCGATGGTTATATTGTCGAACAGGCTCTTGAAAAATAGTATAGGTCTCCCAAAGTCTAACCATGGGATTTCACTGCTCTTGGAACTGAATATATAGACATCATTGAACATTCGATTCAGCTAAAACCCTCAGGAGCTCCTTAGTACTGGACAAATATAGGAATGCAGTACGGATGTGATGATCCGGGAGGGTGCGTCACCTTTGGTGAGGGTTAGAAGACTACTGGGCCACATGGGTCTTACTGAGTTTTGGCAGGAACTGTAGGCAAAAGAACCAATGACAGGAAATCTGCTAATGTGTACATTCAAAGAAAGGGAAGATACATTACAACAGCAGAAAAGACTTTCTTTTACCGCCCTGATCCATCGCTGGAGTAAAAATACTGCATTAGGATACGAGGTCTATTTGAATGTACTGCAACCGAAATTCCCAAAGCTTTTAGTTGGAAAATGTACGCTGGAGATGCTTCCACTTGCAGCACGTCATCCCAAGTGCAACGCGAAAAATGGTGGCAGGGGTGGTTACTGCAAGCTGGCTTTTGAAACTGATGTGCATTTATTGCTGATCTGCCCATTATATAAGGACCTCAGGAACAGGTTATTGAAACGCAGGGGCTGTGGAGCACTGGGGATGAACTCTTTCACTGCAGTGGAACAAGGGATGAGATTACTTTGTATGCAGTAGCAAAATACCTGCAATTGGCCTGGAATGACATTTCTTGATGTGGCTCCATAAGATCGGATTTTTAGGATACCCGAGCAGTTTTTGATGAAATTGGTTCTGTAGCATGGTGTGTGGTTTTATATAGTAACTTTAAAAAATCGTGATTAGGCTTTTATTGCTCGTTGTAACAGCTCATATGTAGTTTTCTATGTTTCACTATGAATTGTGTATGATGTACACTGACGATCTATGACAACAGTCGATATGGCAATAAAGATTGATTGATTAGGCTGCCATCTAAGCTTGCACATTGGCCTTATTACTGAGGAAGGGGCTCATCATAAATGTGTGCAGTGAGGCAAGTCGGTTATTGCCCAGCTCGTTATGTACCACCGAGTAGGTACAATTCATGTTCCATATAGGCATCTGTAATAAGGCAGTGTCAATTGGAGGGATGGGGGCGGTGGGGGGTAGCCATGTGTGCAGGCCGGGTAACATTTCAGGTGAAGTGAGGATGGCAGGCTAAATTATGCTGTTAGGATTCTGTAAAATGGTGTTGTTTTGAGATGTACAGATAGTTTGGTAGGCTCACTGAAGAAGCACGTCGTATGGGGTGGGGTCCCTTTGCGTTTCAGCCCAACCTCAGTAGGAGCCTGCCTAACCGGTTGTAGTTAGTTTGTGCTATAGAGGATCACCTACGTTTGGGTTGTTTTTGCTTAGAGAAGCCCCTTTAAGGTGCATCCACCCAGGGCCTTCATTGAGGAAAAATGTTCACTGCAGATTGAGGCTATATAGTGTACTACGTAATGATCTTTACACAGCAGAAGCTGACAACAAGGGGTTAAATCTATACAGTGACATCAAATCTCACCACAAAAACGTGCACCTAGTTATGCAAAAATAGTTTGTGCTGGGGCACGCCTTTCCTCGACTACAAGAGAGAGTGCAACAGAGCCGGGTCACCCACCCTGTTCCCTGCATGAGAAGGCCATTAAGTCCCGTATTTTTCTTGGAATTCTAGGGTTGATCTGTAGTCCTAAAGATAAAAAATGGAAAAGTCAAAACTATTAGTCCTAGATTTCCAAGGGGAAAAAAGGAGCAATGGCTTTCTCATGCATGGAACTGATAAACCTGAGAGCTTTGCTTATTACCCACATCATTATTCTGTACACGTCTTTGTTCCCAGGGTAAGATAGAGTTTGTCCACCAGCATTAAGCTCAATGAAAAAAAAACCTGGGCTTTTCATTTGAATCGCACTGCGATGAGTCAGCATTTTCCATTGCAGTCCACTCAGGTAGTTAATCTCGTGAGCTGTCAGCGGCACGGATGCCATTAAAGGTCCCTAGAGCGGCAGACAGTATATGGGTAGCTCTGCGCGGAATGTGGCCCAGAAACCCGCCGATCCGGCTGCAGGGTTCCCGGCACTTGTCACAGAGCAAGCGCTTTCCCTTCATTTCTTGGCGACTTGAAACCCGCCATTTTGAAGGTAAAGATCACGAGGTCTCGCAGCTCAGCCCCTTTCTACATGAATCGGAGAAGCCTCTGCCATAGTGAACTAGTTTACAGTGGTGTAACTTTGTGGAAAATTTTGGGGGGGGGGGGGGACATGACAGCTGAAGAAAAGGTGCCCCAGCCAAATGAATGGGGACAAAATGGTGTGCCATGAAAGTTGGGGGGGGGGGGAAACACCCATGTCCCCCTTAAAATTACGCCCATGCTATTTTACCAGAGAAGCCTCTGCCACAGAGAACTAGTTTGCTCAGAGAGGATTTGACTGGGTCTCCAAGGGAGAAAGGGCTTCCAGTAAAATAAAATAAAAAGTAGGGTCTTTTTTTTATTTTATTTTTTATTTGTTTTGGTCTTTACAAAAAATTACAACAGTTAGAACATAATAAAAATAATTGAAAAGAAGGTTACATTTCCTATACTCACAGTAGTATTTACTATTTTTAAAATATATAATTTGAATAAGTGTAAAGGATAAAAAACACAGAAAAAGAAAGTCAATTTCTTTTGACATATAAAACAACAGTGAATATAGCTAATTAAACATGATAAAAAAAATAAAAAATTAAGTTTTTCCACCAGAGAACTGCTGTCTTTGATCTAAGGCCAACCAAATCTTGGCCATTTCTTGATCGTGACTGGATTTCTATGTACCGCCTACCCCATGCAGTTCAGCCTTGTGGGTTACTCCAGTTCTTTGGAGAATCTGGCCGACTGTTAATGTTATAGCGGTATTATGTCCTGAGATAAACAAGTTCCAGAAATTTTCTGAGGGCAGCCAGTTCTCTTTATCTACAAATTTGGAAAGGTAGTGCACTCTTGTGTCCCACGTACAACCACAGAACCGAAGTAAATGGCTCAGGTTTTGCTTAGCTGGATCTTCACAGATGTCACATAGTTTGATTGCCTTGTGGCTTTGCCCTCTAATGTCTATTATTTCTCCTGTGTGGATTAAGTTCAAGCGGACCCTTAGGAATGTGTCTCTGGATTCCCAACTTGGTTGTTTCATTAGGTAGTTTGGCAACTGGCCTAGTTTTTTATCCATCACTAAGAAGTCGTTCCGGGGTTTAATTTGCTGCATTTTCTCTCCGGTTTTGATCCAGTCCCACGTTTCAATGTCTTTTTTTGCTTTCATGGGATTGGTCTTCAACGTTTCGATGGATGAAACCGCTTCACTCAAAACCAATGAGATGTTATGTTCCAGATATGTTAGGATCTTCGATTTGTGAGTTTGTAAGTAATAATTGAAGTCCCCATACAAGGAATTTTCTTGCGGCTCAATTATCAGCCTATAAAGTGAAAGTAGCCTCCAGTCCGCAAGTGATTTCAACTATTTTAGGCCCAATTCGAACATAAGTGCTGACATAGGGAGGCTCAGGGGCTAGCCTAGAGATTTTTTCCAGATCTGCCCTTCCACTTTTTGCCAGTCCAGATCCAAAGTTGCTGGTCTTGCTTCCAAACCATTCAGAATTGTTGGAACTATTTTTGCAACGTAGAACTTCAGGAGGGGAATGATGGAAAATGTACAGAGTTCTCGCAGAATTTTCTTCATCTGTGGGACTACTTTCTCTACTTTGACTCTTATTTCCTGTTCGATTTTCCCAGTTACTGGTGAGGCATAGATTATGTAGCCCAAGTATAATGTCTCCCCTACACTTGGGATGGCTTTTCCCTTCAAAAACCACCCTTTCAAAATTGATGTGCCTATTCGATCGCTTAAAAACCAAGATTTTCGATTTTTTAGGCTTGATTAGAAGGCCATTTGTTTTGGCATATTTACTCATTCCATTCAACAAATGTTGCAACCCAGCGGGAGTCTTGTCAATCAAAACAATGTCATCAGCGTAGGCGTGCCAATGCACCTTGGTTGTATTTAGCTTTGGACTCGCCATTATCCAGGACTGCAGAAAGGGTCCCAAGTCTGCAAGGTATAGATTGAAAAAAAGGGCACCCCAGGCAGCCTTGTCTAACCCCTTTCTCAACTTTAATTGATTCTGTCAGGTGGCCAGCCTCGTCAAGTTGGACCATCAATGAGGTATCTTTATACAATTCCATTAAAATAGCTAGTAGACCACTCGGTGCGCCCCAATCCCTCATTTTATTCCAAAGCCGTTCCCTTATCGCCAAGTCAAAGGCTCTAGAGAAGTCTATCCATGCTCCAAATAATGGACCATCTCCTGCCTCTTTTGAATGTTCGGCCAGGAGATTCAAAGTCAGGCCATTTATCGCTGTGGACATCCCTCTTCTAAAGCCTGTTTGAAACTTGGATAATATTCTTGACTTTTTTGCCCAGGCCTCCAACTCCAGCAACAAAATCCTCATGAATATCTTGCTCTCAATATCAAGGAGGGCGATTGGTCTGTAATTTTCATTTTTTATAGAATAGAATTATGATAGCTTGCTTCCAGGAGGACGGAAATGTATCAGATTGTATAATTTCATTATATAGTTGGCAAAGTAGGTTCACCATTTGGGCCGGCCGCCTTTGAAGAAGAAGCTTTTATTATTAGGTCCTCTATCAGTTGGGTATCGAAGGTGAGATTCCACTTTGTAGCGCCTATTTTACTGAGCTGAACCTCTGGATTATGTTTAAAGTTTTGTATGTTGTTACTGTGTTTTTTTCCCCACATTGTTAATGATAGTCCAGAAATTGCGAGAATTTTCTTTACACAGAGCCGCAAGCATATATTCATTGTCCTGCTGGTGACGAGTAATTCTTCTTCAGAGGGACCAATGTTTATAGTCCCTTCCCAGTCTTTTAAGCTCTACTCGAAAAATCGTTTGGTCAAAGATAAGGTTTTTCAGCCGCCTGCTTTCCTTTCTCATGATTTTTTTTTGGGCCCAAGTTTCTTCATCGATTGCATGCTGGTGCTGAATGATTTTCCTTGATCCACTTGAGCAGTAGGGTCTCTTAATTCCTAAAAACAACCTGGAAGTAACGGCTTATCTGTCCCAATCGATGATGAACAGACACGATTTAAAAATAACTTGTTTTCACTTTTCTTCAATAATGGTTGAATCTATTCTCACGGACATGGGTAAAAAGTGCCACATTTCTGCCTTTTATCGGGACAAAGGACAAATACAGAAGAATTGCCAAGGCGAAGGGTTAATGCTACATATCATCTACTATTTACCAGAACAAGCTGTGAAAAGCAATGAGGGAGTCCTACCAGCGATATAATCAGTGGTGCCAACCGTCCTAGTAAATAGTGCAGTTGTGCTACAATTTGCCCAAACCAGTGCTAAATAGTGCGGCATTGTGGCAGAGAGCAGTTTTGCTTGTTTACCAGGATGAATGGCCAATATGCCTGCCCTGTAATTAGTTTACTCCGCCAAGCCCCCATATGTCTAAACACTTCAATGGGCTCTGACCCGCCAAAAACAAAATCTGTTATCTTCATCCACCTTGGGGACATAAACGTTTGAGAGCTATGATATAATGCACATTCTCTACCAGCTACCAGGACGCCATATCAGCAACAGTAATGGAGGCTCTGAGAACCCACTGTCCCGCTAAATAGTGCAGTTCACATTTACTGAATAGTGCAGAATCGCTATCGTTTACCAGGAAAAATAGGATACATAGATCATAGTCTCTGCTATGTACCAGGTCATAGGGGAATTAGTGAATGGCAAAAAATAAGCTCTCAGACAGTATTAGAGGGTCTATAGCCGTTATTATCCACTACCCTGGTAAATAATCACGTGTTGCTACTATTTGTCAGGACAAATGGCAAATAGACAAATAGTCAAGTAATGCACATTCTCTGCTTTTTACCAGGACACCATGGGGGCAGCTGTAAAATAGTCCTAGAGGGGAACTTGGCAGCAATGCCTATCAGCTCTCCAGACAAGTAGTGTACCTGTCCGTTTTACTCTATTACTAAAATGTGTCAAATACTCAAAAAATGAAAAAACAGGGCGTAGAAGTTGGGCAGGTGTCTGCCGTGTGTCTGGTGTGTGTGTGTGTGTGTCAGCCAGAAGCATTAGCACCCCACGCTACACAGAAGAGCTCCACTTTGATATATTCTGATCTGAAGAGGGCCTGTGAGATTAACCGATCTTCATTACTATTTAGCCAGAAAGACTTCAAAGGCATATCCTTTGATACAACTGGCTTGTCTCAGATTGCTAATGGTTCAGTGGTACCTTACTGTTCTCTTCTGTATGGAATGTATCACGGAAGGCTGAATGGGACACACAAATGACTGGACTCGGGAAGTAGGGTTTATTCTTTTTATTCACACTCTTCACAAAACAAAAAAACAGTGCCAAAACAAACATACTCTTCAGTACTGCCTATCAAGCTCAGTCCCCCAACCTCTCGTCTCAGGATGATCACCACTCCAGGGGCCAAGCACCTTGATGAGGGCTTTCCTGGGTACTGTACCCACGGCTAGGCACAAAGTCGCTGAGATTGGTGGTCTGAGTCCTGGCTTTCTTCCCAATCGCCTTCAGCCTCCTTGTACTCCCAGCACTTGCCCTTGGCACACACGGCCCTGTGTTCCCTCACAGTACTCCACTTATTTAATTGGCAAATGAGCACTCTTTACTATGAGACCTCTGCCAGGCACTTACCGGTTCCCGGCAACGTACTCCCTGGCACCCCCCCCCCTCTGTGAAATTTCCAGCACTTATCCTCTTCCCTTGTCCCTTCTCTCTCTTTGCACTTGCATGATCCGAATGCTCACAATGCCTAGTAGGACCGCCTCTATCCTGTTCATCATCATCCTGTGGGCACTTTGAAACACCATTTTTTGATGTATAAGCTCCTTACAAATGCACAATAAATAAAAAAAAGTCTCAACCAAGTCCAGGGCACCTCTTTGCGACCTCCGGTTGATGCACCTTTGTGCCACCTTAAGCAACTTTATGCATTTCTTGAACTTCTTGAGTTTTGGGAGTTCGAGCCAGGGGCTAACACACCACTCTAGTTCCCAGGCCTCTTCTCCACCTTTCAGATAGTACCTTTGGTCCTTCTGGCTTCTAGACTAGTCACTGCTCTGATCTTCCTGCCTGGGCCTTGTTCCTCCTCCCGTCTCTTCCACCTGCCTTGAGACAATGTATCCTCCTTGGATCTTCTTGCTCTTGCCTCCTCGATCTGTTATCAACTCCTACAGCACTGCACCATCTCCTTCGGATATTAACCCTCTTCAAACTTTCCAACCACCTCCAGATGTTACTGGCTCCTCCAGAACTCTAACCATTTTCTCTTGATGTTATATACCCCTCCTTCAAACTCTCACCTCCCCCTTTTTCAAATGCCCACCTCCCCTCCCTTGTTACCCATTCCTTCTCCTTTCTTTCCTGACTCCCTCCTCTTGTTCCCTACTCCTCTTCCAAACTCTCGCCACCTCCCCATGTTCCGCCCTTTCTCCACCACCTACTAGTATAATTTACAAACTCTCATCACCTCCGCCTGTACTTTACCCCCTCCTGGCTCCTTTTCCCCCCTTTACCTCCAGAAAGCCTCCACCTCTGCACTGTCCTTGTAACTACCAACCACAACCTACCCCAACAACACACACTCTCAGACTATGCTGCCTGGCTTATATAAGGAGATTCCCCTGTGACGAAATGCCATCTAAGAGAGTGAACTAGCCTGAGCATTTTTGATTATTAATTATACAATGATGTAGGTAATTCTATTTCTACAAGTGAGATCAGCTAATCAGGCCCCACCTTAATAATGCTTCATGCCAAAAAGCATAATGCAGCCATGTACCTTGTTCTGACCATCTCCTGACATTCCAGCAGATGTCCTGCACGTTCAAAGGTCTCTCATGTACATTCCTGAGCACAGCTGCTGAAAACCAAAAGCTCTAACAAAACTCTAACAGACAAAGGCACATCTGCATCAGAATATCACAATTGTGTCCCCAAGCAGCCTGGTGGCAGTTTTTATTATCTAAATGTACACCATTTCTAGTTTTCACATGGTGGCTACTTAGATCCCATAGTATTAAGCCACACACATTTGTTTGCATTTGTCAGCTTGTGAACAGCGAGTCATTCAGGACAGAGCCTGGTTTGCATTAAACTATGTGATCTGTTTGTACCCACAGCAGCCATGTTGGGTTCAGTGCAAGAAGCCCCCTCCTTGATATGATATATGTTATTTATAGCGCGCCTATACACAAGTGTTTCAAGGCGTGACGAGGCAGGGGAGGGGCACAAAGGAAAACAAGACAATGATCATACTAGGCCCAGTGACATTGAGAATGTGCAAGTGCAGGGGAGAGGGAAGGAGAGAAGAGCCAGGGGAAGGGGAGGAGGAGCAACTGCAAGGCATAGGATCTAACATCGAAAACAGAAATGCGGCAGCAGGTGCCAGTGCAGTAAAACAAGTGATAGATAAGTGCAGGTAGGGGGGTTGTAGGGTTGCAGATACAGCCCCAAGTGCAGGGTTGCCAGGAGGCAGTGCAGGTGTGCAATTGGGAGGGCAGGGACCTGGGCCCAGGTTGTCGCCATCCTCCAGGGAACAGGAACATTCCCTGGGAACTAATGCTTCAAAGAGACTACAGTGGCTCCCTCCCCACACCCCACCCCCAACCTGGATGCAGATTAAGACGTAAGTATGTGTTGCAAAAAAAATATGTTTCTTAAAGGAGGTTTATAGTTCTTTCATGTATATGAAAGGAACAAGTTACTTCCCTCTAACTATTGTTCTCCAGCATGGGTTTGGCATGGATTCACATGCGAACCCTCCCTCCGTCGCCTCTGCGGCTCTTCTTGGCCATACTGCCACTTCACGTGCTTACCAAATCTGAATATGGCTGCCAGAGAAGGGGTTTAGGAAGAGGGCTGTCATTGGATGGGGGCAGTATGACCCAGAGGACATTGATTGGTTTTGAGGAGAAATACAGTTTGTAAGTGAAAGTGAAACTGTATTTCCTTTTACCGAGGATTCCCGGCCTGACGATGGGGAATATTCATGAGCATGTGAATCCATGCCAGACCCATGCTGGAGAACAATAGTTACAGGAAGTAATGGGCCAGGCCCATTACCCAGACACAATGCCCAAGGCAGGGTGTACCAACAGAAACCCCACGGCAAGGTGAGATGCGAGAAGCCCCAAGGCAGGGTAAGAATAGAGAAACCCCATGGTCTGGACTGCTAGGAGAAACCCAGAGGGGGATTAACCACAGAAAGCCTCAGAGTGGGGAATGAGAGCAAGACAAGCCCCAGAATGGAGGTATAATGTAGAGGACCCTGTGTTGGAAAAGTAGAGAGGAAATAATCCCAGAGTGGGCGAACAAGAGACAAACTATGCTGATGGGCATATTTTCTCTGCAGTGGTAGGGAAATAAACCAAGTTAGCCTAGGTTTCTGGACAGAGGGCTTCATTTATTTAAGACTTCCTGACGAACACCCTTTTACGTATTTCTTTTTAGAGCGGGGCATAGAACCTTAGATCTAGGGACAGTTTAGGCCTTTTATTTTAGTAAAAAGAATAAAGAAGTTTTGAGACAACATGCATCCTTGTACGCCTCTTGATTTTGACCTACCATACAAAGTAGGCTCTCCCTGCAGTCCCCTCATCAGCCACATTAGTTAGAAATGAGCATTTTACAATGTCTTACACATTTGTTTTCGGCTTCAGCTCAGCAGAAGCTCGAGCGAAGTGATAATCTTCCAAATAGCCTATCAAGTAAACTATAGAGGTAATCTTTAATTGCAAAATGGCAGGTCTGAACTTTTAAAAGTGTTGTAAAAAGTAGTGGCACTATAAACAGTACAAACTAAAATTAGTGGAACTGAGTTCTCGTTCTCTCCGACCACTCATTACTAAAAATATCTCTGAAAAAGTACTAACACCAAAATTGTACTGTACTCAGGTGGAGCACATGTTGAGAATGAGGTGCTCTGGGGAACGCATTTGTGCCTCACCACATTCCTGAAACCGATATGCCAGACTTAGGTTTTCGCTGATTTGGTGGGTGTGTTACTTTGGGGCATCTTCATTCTTCAATCGTACTGTCTCGGGTTGTCTGCATGTGTGAATCGAAAAGTCTTGCAAAATTACATCTCATCATGATCCCTTGTGGCGGAAATGTTAGGTCACAATGTTCAAGTAGTGAGACCATTGAGAATCCCATAGGCTGCCCTGGATAAGGATACACAGTGGTTTACGGTGTAACTAAGCATCGGCTAATCCTGACTGGGCCGTAGTGTCTCCCCTGCCACCCACCTGGGCGTTCGATGAGCACAGACTCCACCATGTTTAAGAGATTAAGAAGAAGAGCTTCAAAATCCAACAAAATACTGACATAAGTGCTGTCGGCCTATGCAGGCAGTGATATCACCACTAGAACCAGTCAGCGAGCACAACCACACGAGCGAGAGATGAGGGCTATGCTTCTAACCACAATTTCCGGCTTAGTGAAACTGCCTGAACTGCAGATGAGGCCCACTGACTGGAACCGAATACAATAAACTCACAACTTCAGAGTTAGTCTAGTGAAACAACCTGAGCGCAGGATGAGGCCCATTCTATGCGCGATCAATATAATAAACTCACAATATCGGGCCTGGTTAAGCTGCCTAGGGAAGGGGCCAGCCTTGCGCCATAAAGCAGTACAGCACAGACCCAATTTCAGGCCTGAAGCATTTTAGCCAAAGGCGCAGTGATCCATTTGCTTTGAAATAAACTCACTACTCCAGTTGTGGGATAAGTGGCAATAAGGTGTATTGGCATGTTTGTCTGGGACCTATAATCTAATATTTATTTTACGGCACGCAATCGAAGCTAAAAAGAAATCGCAATGTGTTTGTATTTCATGGTAATTGAGATAGTTGTCTTCCCAATATCTAATGGCACAAGAGTGGGTGTGTGATTTTTTTTTTCTCCACCCCCTTCATCTCCCACCACCCACTTCCACCAAAAATTCGGTTCAGTATGTATGTTTGGTTGCTTCTTTGCATCTTCCTAAGAGTGGTTTTAAGACAGGAGTTTTCCCTGGCATGCTGGGGCCTGACTCTTCCTATACGTTTTTCAGATGTTCTACTCAGTGCTCCAGATAAGATTTTGAAGTGGGAGCATTTTGCTCCCTGTGTTTTAATTTTAGGGAGTAAACACGTAAATCCAATTCACAAGGGGAGTACTTTATAAGTGAGTATAAATATGTTTGAACTGGATAACAGAAATGCTTTTGAAATAATTCCTTTGCCCCTAGTTATTCATACATGTTTACTTCTTCCAATTAGGCAGTAATATAGCATCCCCGTTCCAAGGGCTGGAATGGGGGGGTTAATGCTCTTAGCACCCCGGGTTACCAAAGCTGTAACCCGGGGTGCTAAAAAGAAAGTGTATTGATTGGGACACTGCACGCGTCCTGTTGAACAAATAAAAATACTTAACCAAAAGTACACGAGGGCGCGCGGGGTTGCTAATAATAGTAGATTCTTCCTGTGTTATTAAGTACATGGCTAGTCCAAACATATCCATGGAGCTATATGGGTGAAAGCAGGAGTACAATGTCCTATGTTACCTATTTTTTGTTGGGAGTATTTGTACTCCCTCTTTTTATTTTTGTGAGTGATTGACTATTTATAGGGAGAAAAGTGGTCGATAAACCCCATATCTGTAGGGCTGGTCTTACCTCTGGTCACATCCTGCTGAATTCCACATAAGCCAGTCATCCCTCATTTAAGTTACCTTTATAACAGGGGTAAACATTTCAAGTTACAAGCTATTAGCCAGACATAAAAAGTCACTCCCCACTTCAGTTATATGCTACATACAACACATTTCTTACTTGTCAATGACTAGAGCTGTATCCAAATTTTGAGCATTGCTTTATAAAATGCAGTCAAATTGCAACTTGTTCCAGTTTGTGTATTTCATTGTCTGTGTTTTGCTCGTGTGTATTAGAGGTGGATTTCTTCTTTCTCCCTGATCACATTTCCTCATGAGAAGAGGCACTCTACATATATATGCCCAAACAAGATGGCCCACATAGTGGGCTTTCACTGGGTCAGGCATTCTTCCCTTTCTATGCACTTTGTTTACTGGTCTGAGGAATTCACTTGGAGTATTGTGTTCAGGTCTGGAAACTTAATTGTGGGTATTGCGTCCAGTTATAGTGGCCTCTTCTGGAGATTCAGTCTGGAAACTTTAATCTTAAACAGTCATAGATTCATAAGACATAGAAGAATAAGGACAGAATGGAGAGAGTCCATGGTGCAAGGACTGCCCCGGAAGGCCGAAGCAGTTAAACCTCCTTCATAGATTGAAAGACCAGGTGCAAATGGGGTGATTAGTTGAATCCAGCAATCAATTTCACGATGCACAGGTAGGCTTCAAACCCGGAAGAGGAACTGAAGTTGCTCTTTTATCAATCTGGGGTGATCGTAAACTTCAGGTAGTTGCAGATGGATCAGTAGCCTTTCTCATGCTTGACCTGTTAGCAGCTTTTGATAGATTTACCACTCCAGTTTGTCAGGATTCCATTATAAGGGTGTCCATGACCTTACAAGGAAAGGGATTTCTTCTTTTCTCTCCAACAGGCCCTACATTCTGTACATGCCAACTTTCCCATTTACACTGAGCCCTATATATCACCATGGACCCTGCAAGAGTCAGCCTTATCGCCCCCTTTTTGTAATTTTGTTCATTTTTATTTATATCATTCGTGTACAGCAAATGCCAACCAGTATAATAGCAGCGCACACAATTCATAGTTTTACAAAGTACCATTAACCAGCTCAATGGTATAACATACAGCAACATAGCTGGAGAAGGAAACATTATAAATAAATAATGTCAGAATCATCCCTTTTTTTTTTTTTTTTTTTTTTACATTTGCTTGAATCCTCTTAACAGCCATTATCCGTCGCCAGCATCTCATTTTTTGGGGGCTTGAGAACAATTTTGAAAAGCAGTGTGGCCATCACACAGTATCCATTATGCTGCATGCCCGCTATCTATTATGCCTTTGCTTTGTGCACCCTGTCCTCAGTAGACCTCTTATACTTCGCTGTCTCTCTGCTCCGAGTCCCGACTAATCTGAGGAAAATGAGTGAAGCATGGGGACCAAACAGGGCACCTTCTCAAGAAGATGTGAGGGGACTGCAGGTCCCAGCATGGCAAACACACATGCACCAGTATCTCACCAGTTACTGAATGGCCGGCCTGAGGAAGCTGGATATTTCCCTGTTTTCTTTCCCCCTTTCTTAATCTATTATGCCTTCCTTTGGCCCAATCAAACCATTTTCGCCCCAATTTCGAAGATATGTAAGCATTGGGTGGTGTGAGGCATGTAGAGCTGAGCAGAGCATGCGTGTCAGGCTTTATTGTGCCAGATTAATTGATATGGGCAGGGTAGACTTCTGTCCACTACCACTGTGCGTTTGCTGATGCTGCCTGTTATTGTTTGTTTAAAGGCTTTCTGCTTTCACAGGCAGGAGACTTGGCAGCCTCTTGCTGGAGGTGTCATTGCAAAATGCTGTCTTCTGCCTGGGACTTCCACAATCATTTGGAAGGCCCCCTAAACTCACCTAAACCTGTGACTGGCTCCACCCCGCAATGTTGGATCCTGACTCCGTGCAATCGCCCGTTGGATGTTTCTACACCACATTTTGCTCAATCCCAAGTAAACTGAATTTAAGATGTCCTCTTTTCTCTCTTCCTCCTTTCCTTTTACTTGGCTCATCACCACTTTGCTTAGCTCCGTGCCAGCTCCTTCTAAAAGCCATCACAAAACGAGCAGTCTTCATGAATTCCAGTCTGTCTCTGACATCACGGATCAAGGCATTGGTAAACAATGCATTTTTCCACCCTTGAGTCGGACTGTGCCTGTAGTGAAATTAGAAATGTTACTACGTGGCCGACGGAGAACTTTCCCAACAGATAGTTCAGAAAAACCTTGATGAATTGAGCAAAATCAGTCACTTGTTAGGCATACGTCTGACACGTGGCTAACTTTTCTACAATTCAATGACATCACATCGCCTTTCTCGACAAATAAAAATGATAATCATGGTGCTTGACCTTTAACTTAGGACACTGTGATGTGGGGAATCAGGTGAGAACACCCATTTCTTGTTAATCAATATTGATTGATTGATGCATTTATTATGATCCTATACACAAGTGTTTCAAGGCGCAAACAGGCAAGGGAGGGTGAGCAAAGGGAGAACAAGACAAAAGGTTTTACTAGGCCTAGTGTCATTTCGATCGTGCAAGTGCGCAACAAGAAGTGCAGGGTGAAGTGCACCCAGAGCAGCAGGGCCCTGAGTTAAGTGCGAGGAAATATGGTTTATTGATTAGGGTCATACAAATGCCCATCTCCACTACCAGGCTGCAACTGCCTGAGCTTCATGGGGTAGGCTCTATACAACATTATATTATGTCATAATGCAACAGGCTGGGCAGGAGCCCCAGTCTGAAGAAAAACAAGCAGCTTTAAAAATTCCATGAACTCAACATGCTAAGGAAATGAAATATGAATACAAATTGAAAGTAAACAATGTAACAGACACGCAGTAATATGCTGACGAGTCTCTGAGCACTGATAGATGGTTCTGATAGTCATTGCTCCGTTTTTTTTTTTTATTGACCTCTGACTGATGAAAGGTGGAGTCTGCTGCACCTAGATTGAACCTCGGACTGGGACCTGCAGCACACAAAACATTGAAAGAGGAAGAACGGTTGAGATAGGGGCAATAATGGAGAGATGCAAATGTCAAGGGAGAAGGGTGTGGCTAGAAGGGGGCGAGACAAATGGAGGCAGTGGAATAAAGAGCAGAAGGAACCGAAGACCGAAATAGAGGGAGTGAGGTAAACAAAGGAGGAAAGGAGGGAGGGGCCCTTTCCCACTCATCCCCTGCTCCTTTCCCCAGGGGCAGGGCTACTGCTATGCTCTCACTAGCAGAATGGAAGGACTTAATTAGGCAGTAATTAGACAAAGTCCCCGGAGATCGGCTGCATTGCAACAGGTGAGCCGCAGCAAAACAACAAGCAAGAAAGACGAGCAGGAGATGTCGGGAAAGTCACCTCCAGCTTCAAAATGGAATTTCACCAGTATCGCTCCTTCTGGATCATAGTAGGAGCGGTGGTTTAACGTGATGAGCTAGGGGATCAGGGTACATTACAATATCCATGCCCCTGCACCAGGACACAGAAGTTGGGTAGGTTATCGTTCATTAACAAAGCAATAGCGTATGCAAGAACCACAGAAGGGCGTTGCCCCCTTTTTTTTTTACTACGGTGGTTGCAGTGCACTACTACATCAGTGGTCTCTGCAAGAGGCAAGGCAGGATGGACACAATAAAGCGGGGGTTCTGTGATTCCTGCTCCAAAACATGGTTGTGGACACTGTAATCTAGAGGCACCTAGTATATAATGACCGCTGCACTGCTTCATGCAATACTACCGGGGTTTGGACATGTTGATCCAATGGATCCCAGTACATTAATAAAGCAACGTGTTGTGCAGCAGAAATACACACATGGACACTATGGGTCTTAAAAAAAGTAAAACCTGTTTCGATGGCGAGGAGAGTGGTTACTATGGCGCAAACCTAACCTTGAGGCAACAGAGCACTGTAAAGCTGGACAAGTTCATAAAAGGACAACACTAATTCAGATTTCACCCTTAACTGAAATCAAATACAACCTACTACTGCAGTCACTCTCCTAAACCTAGTTACGACAACAGATCAGAACTAGGTGTACAACAGTGGGGGCACAAAAGGTTTAAACTGCTGGTGGAGAGTGGTCACGGATGGAGCCAACCACGATTGAATGGGTAGGGAGTTCAAAAGAAGGGTGATAGAACCTGTGGTATGCTAGAAATAGGAGTCGGATCACTGGACATGATTTGAACAGAAGATGTTTATTAGCTTAAATGAAAAACCTGCCTTAGCTGGACCTACTGCTTACGAGAAGGCTCCGTATCTACAATTGAAAACCTAAGGTGCTCGTCAGGCTGTTTATTCAACATAAAACAAGTCTGTTCTCAGTCTAACTAACTGCCCCTACCATTATATACAAATGATAACAGCTAAAGTAAATGCCTGTTAGGCTTGGGTTGTTAGGATCGTGTAGATGCCCCCCCCACCTCCTCGGTTAACAGTTCTTGAAAATAAATGTTCATCACAGTTACCTGTTTTTGGCCTTTGCCAAGCGTCCCTTGCACAAATGTCACTCTGTTTTGCTGCAGTTAGTGAAAACACAATTTGCTTCTGAAGCCTTTTCAAATCAACTGGTTTCCCTTTCAGTCCTCCACAAACGTGGAGGTTTCAGTGAAGCAGAAAAAAGGTTACTTTTCACATCCCCTTATAGATACTCAGGATACATCTTTATTTCCCCTCTACAGGGCAACTACACCTCTTCTCAGGGTTGTAGTCAGTGTTTGTAATATGGTCAATGTTCTCTCATGGACTTTCTGGCCCACCTCGTTATCCGTATCTTGGATTGGTTGCTTTAGACCTTACTGGGCCCTCCGGCCCCTTCGTTTACACCCTGCTCTGGTATTTCCTCCTTAATATCCGTCTTGTCTATATATTTGCCTTGGTTTGCATGGGTCAGCAACTAGCATTGTCATAACCTTTGCCTACCTTGGATGTCAGTAGGGTTTTATTTCCTAGTGCCTGTTGTGGAGCATGACCACCTGTTGAGTCTACTTATCTATGTGTTATTTAGGTAAGCATGCATTGAACAATGATTAACAATGTAACATAGTTATGAGTGTGGATCCAGACCAATCACAATGGGCCTCATTACGACCCAGGCGGTAAGGGGTTTACGGCAGCGTTAACAGCGCCGACCCTTACCGCCTGAGTACGAGGTCCCTTAGCGCCATGGCGCTTTTAACACCTGCTTTTAGCAGGTGTTAAAATCCATGGCGCTAAGGGACCATGGAGTTAATTACGCCACCGTAATTTACGGTGGCGTAATCAACGCCTTCCCCACTCCCATTATGCCCTATGGGGCAAAAATGGGAATGGGGAAGGGTAAATGGGGATTGGGGACTTACCGCCCCGCCAAGGTCGGAATGGGGCGGTAAGTCCGCCAACCACCATGGCGTAAACGTAGTTTACGCCATGGTGGTAAAGTCACGGCCCAGGCGGTAACTTACCGCCTGGGTCGTAATGAGGCCCAATGTTCTGTTCATGTGTTCATTTCAGTGTTCCATTGAAGGTATGTGTGTTCTTAGAGTGTTATTATTTATGGAGTTCTTTATGGAGTTCTGAAATCTTCAGTTGGGTCCTGCCTTCTCAGGTGGTGCCTGCTGTCGTTTGAACTAGACTTAAATAAACAAGTCTTAATCTACTACATTGCCCCTAGTTCACTTTTTAACATTGGCGACGAGGATGGGATTCACGGACCCCTGACGCCGGCCCCAGCTGCTGGCTCTCTGTTGATTTTGCCGAGTTGCCGGCGTTGTGCCTTTTCCGCCGCACCAGCGACAGCAGGCGAGGCAGATCGAAGGCGGAGAAGAAAGGAAGGAGGAGGCAGGCCAGTCAGGCAAGTCGGTGTTTATTTGGAGAAAGGAGAGCCGCAAGGGAGTCGCGCACAGCTGCCAGAGCGCAGGCCCCGCTCTTCACCGCCTGCGTTCGCTACAAGGCAGAGAAGAAACATTGAAGGAGGAGGAAACCTAATCAGGCAAGTCGACGTTATCGGGGGAGAAAGGAGAGCCGCGGGGGAGCCGCGGAGGAGCTGCGCGAGTACTGCTGCAGCAGAGCAGGCCCCCGCGAGCCGCGAGGGAGCCGCGCACAGCTGTCAGAGCGCAAGCTCCACCCCTCACCGCCTGCGTGCCAGCGCACGCGGGCCTTAGCTGGCTCTGGCGCGCGCAGACACGCGCTGCAGCACACGCTGTGGAGGGCGTGTCAACTCGAGCCCCGGTCTCCATTGTGACACCAGTTGCCCAGCAACGACTCAGCTTTATCTTTAGGAGCCCCGGTCTCCATTGTGACGTCAGCTGACTGCCAGCAAGACTCCCACGGCTGGGAGAGGAAAAAAAAAAGGGGGAACACCGTATTAGCAACAAAGAAGACACTTTGTTCCAGCAATTTTTATTTATATAAAAGGAAAAGTGGAAGTTAGGAGCCTGTACATCAAAGGCAATTGTTCCTACAGTGAACAAATTTGACAATTGTGTTTTTGCATCACAGAGTTGAAGATCTGCCGCCTCACATCCACCACAGCCACCACAGCCACTTTCTACACACACATAGCTGGCCATTCTTTCTTCATCATGGCAGCATCAATTCCCCCACCTATTTCGTTCCTCAATGAACCCGGCCGCCCCCCTCTCAGGTGGGACAAGTGGAAGGACACATTTGAGAATTACCTGGTGGCAATGGGCGGAGACAGATTTTCTTCAGCTCGCAAAAAAGCTCTTTTGGTTCACAATTTGGGCATAGAAGGACGCAGGATCTTCGATGGGCTGACTGGAGACCATATGTTGGAGGCGGGTGATGCTGATGAATATGCATTGGCCCTCAAAAAACTACAGGACCATTTTGAGCCCAGAAAAAACGTCAGCTTTGAAAGACATAAATTCTTCCAGCGAGTACAAGAACAGTCAGAGTCAGTTGAATCATATGTCGCTTGCTTGAGGTCATTAAGTTACTCATGTGAATTTGAGCATCTGACTGATTCTCTAATCAGGGATCAGTTACTCAGGTGCACCAATAACGCCAGAATCCAAACGAAGCTACTGGCCAAGGATACGAAACTGGATGAGGCACTCGAATTAGCCAGGAGCATAGAACAGACATCATTATATGTTAGGGAGCTAAAGGGTGACAAACAAAGTCCGACCACCATGTCGGTCTGTGCAATAGACCAGAAGAAAAGG
This sequence comes from Ambystoma mexicanum, assembly GCF_040938575.1. Taxonomy (NCBI): domain Eukaryota; kingdom Metazoa; phylum Chordata; class Amphibia; order Caudata; family Ambystomatidae; genus Ambystoma; species Ambystoma mexicanum. The sequence continues at coordinate 467,326,857 of NC_090929.1, forward strand.
TCAAACATTCCCAGTGGAAAGAAGGGTAATTGGACTGCGAAAAACGCATGTACCAGATGTGGTAACCCCAGACATGGTGCAAACTTTCCGTCGTGCCCTGCCAAATTTGCCGAATGCTTTAAGTGCAAGAATAGAGGACACTTTGCAAATGTATGTAAAGCTACTTCCATAAATTTCCTCGAACCCAGAGTAGAGAACAGGGCCAGCATTGAAGAATCGGTCAGGAGAAATTACAACATTCAAGAAGTATCAGCCACCCAGGAACCAAGTGGCAAGTTTGTTTTTGAAATTTCAGCTACCTCAAGCGAGGCTAAGGGTTCGGCAGACACCTTTCTGATTGGCGGGCGCAGTTTAGTCATGAAAGTTGACACTTGTTCTCCTTGGACCATAATCTCAAGGGATACCTTGGTGAACATATTGAAGAAGGGTGAAGGGGCAATTAAACCCACTGATGTTAGAGCCTGTGGATATGGAGAATCTACGATAGAAATCTTGAGGGAATTTTCTGCATCTGTCAGTTACAAAGGAAAGGAATGCCAGGCCAACATTCTGGTAGCAAACAAGGGAGCCTCTTTATTAGGATGGGAAGAACAAAATAACTTGGGTGTAAGAATACAGGCAAATGCCCCCCAACCAATATCTATTGCTGAAGTGGAAGATGACGTCTGGACTAAAGAGTTTCCTGAAGTGTTTTCCGAGAAATTAGGGAAACTTTGAAATTTCGAACACCATATCAAACTAAAAAATGGTGCGCAACCGGTGATACACAAGGTTAGGCAAGTGCCATTGAAGATGAGAAGTAAGCTTCGTGTAGAATTAAATGACTTGGTGGACAAAGGAGTAATCGAGCCAATAACAGCAACCGAATGGTTATCGCCGGTTGTACTAGTAGCCAAAGCAAATGGAAATCTGAGACTATGTGTAGACTTATGCAGCCTCAATCGGAACATTGTTGTAGAGAGACATCCTCTTCCTAACATATCGGAGACTCTTTCCACCCTGGGGGAACCGAAGATATTTTCCATCATTGACTTGTCAGCAGCATATCATCAAGTTCCGTTGTCCAAGGGTTGCCAGCATCTTACAGCTTTCATCACTCCCGAGGGAGTGTCCAAATACAATCGCATGCCTTTTGGATTAGCTTCCGCTGCTTCTGTTTTCCAAAGTGTGATGGAGGAAGTGCTTAGAGGGCTAAGGAAAGTAACAGTGTTTCAGGATGACATACTAGTGTTCGCCGAAAATGAAGAGGAACATAATGAGATTTTGAGGGCTGTCCTAGTCAGACTTAAAGAATCTGGTTTGACTGTGCAAAGAAAAAAATGCAAGACTGCTGTTAGAGAAGTAGACTATTTAGGTAATAGAATTTCTGGTGATGGTATTGCTCGGAAAAAGTCTCTTATTGATAGCATTAGCAGTGCTCCCCAGCCACTAGACAAAGATCAGTTACGTTCTTTCATGGGGCTGGCGGAGTACTACCACAAATTTGTAAATGGTTTTGCCACCATCTCCACTCCGTTAAGAGAGTTGTTGAAAAAGAATGTGAAGTTTGTGTGGTCGGGTGAATGCCATGAAGCTTTTAGGAAAATAAAAGAGTGCATAGTGCAAGCACCCTCTTTGGGAGGGTTTGTGTCGGGAAGGAAAACTGTTTTATCGGTTGATGCAAGCAATATGGGTCTAGGTGCAGCTTTGTCTCAGGTGGACTCTGGTAAGACCGAACATATAATTGCTTTTGCCTCAAGGCCATTGAAGGGAGCGGAAGAAAATTACTCTGTGATTGAGAGGGAGGCACTGGCGGTCCCCTGGGCTGTGGCACATTTCAAATTCTATCTATGGGGTCAAACTGTTACGGTAAAAACTGACCACAAACCTTTAGCCCAACTACTAGGTAGTGTAGAGTGGGCCAAAGGATCACCCAGAATTTCTAGATGGATGATTGAACTCCTAGCCTATGATTTCAAGATAGTGTACATAGCTGGTAGAGACAATGTAGTAGCAGACTGTCTAGGTTACCGGTGGAGGGCAGAGATACAGAAGAAGCATCCTTAGAGCACGGATTGAGTATTTCTGAGGTTGAATACAATGCCATAAGTAGAGATGAATGGGAGATTGCTGATAGTGAGGATCTTATATTGAATCAAGTCAAGGTGTGGACCAGGACAGGGTGGCCTCACAAAAACATTGTAGAAAAACAATTTGACTGCTTTTACTGCATAAAGGATGAGCTGAGTTTATCAGAAGATGGTCTAAAACTCAGGAAGGGTACCAAAGTGATCCCACCCAGCAATGTTAGATCCAAGCTGGTGAGTATAGCTCACCAAGACCATTTAGGGATGGGGGGAACCAAAAGATACATCAGGGAGTTCTATTGGTGGCCGGCAGTTGACAGTGAAGTAGAGAGGTGTGTGAAGAACTGCAGAGAGTGCGAGAGGAGTGATAAAAGTAAGGTGGTCAGGGAAGCACCCATTAGACCTGTTAGTGTTCCGGGTGAACCCTGGCAAAAGGTGGCTGTGGACCTGATGGGCCCACTACAGAATTTGGGGGAGAATCTCAAGTACTTAATAGTGTTAGTAAACTACCACTCAAAGTGGATAGAGTGGAAGGCAATTGGTGAGGCAACCATGCCCCAAATGATATCATTTTTTGAAGAAACATTTTACAGGGAAGGTTTCCCCACGGAATTAATTTCAGACAATGGTGTTCAATTTTGTTCTGACAAGATGGTGGAGTTTTTCAAAAAGTTTGGTATAAGGCATTACAGAACAGCACTCTATCAACCCAGGGCTAATGGGCTGGTAGAGAGGGCAAACAGATTTGTAAAGGGAGGCTTGCAGTTAGCAATAGCGGCAGGTTTAGAATGGCAGAAAGTGTTGAGGGAGATGGTTTGGAACTACTGCACGACGCCCCACACTGTTACCAAAGTCTCACCGTTTATGTCTCTCAAGGGCAGGCAGCCGGGCACTAAACTCTGTCCAGGGTGGCTTGACTTGGCCAAGAGTGTGAATATTGATAGGAATAAAATTGTGACCCTCATAAAAGAGGCCCAAAATTCATACAAGGAAAGGTTTGACACAGAAAAGAAATCCAAGAGTTTGGTATGGAGAGAAGGTGAACTTGTGTACGTAAAAAACCCCAGGTTGTCCCCTAAATGCATCGAGAGCAAATTTATTGGGCCTAAGAAAATAGCGGTAGTAAGAGGGAATGTGGTCATAATGGAAGGTGGGGAATGCTGGTCCATGTCCAAATTGATTGGTGAAATGTAATAACAATGGTCATGCAGTAGAGGATGGAGAAAATGGTGATGGAAATGACAATGGCAATGACAATGAGTTGGTGTATGAATCTGGAGGAGTTAGTAAGAGTGTTCAACAAGACACAGACGTTAATATCAGCACAGAAAGAAGGAGAGGTAAACCTCTTTGGTTGCGAGATTATGTACTAGAGTAACTCGGTGTTATTGAAAGGGGGAAGATGTGTTGAGTCTACTTATCTATGTGTTATTTAGGTAGGCATGCATTGAACAATGATTAACAATGTAACATAGTTATGAGTGTGGATCCAGACCAATCACAATGTTCTGTTCATGTGTTCATTTCAGTGTTCCATTGAAGGTATGTGTATTCTTAGAGTGTTATTATTTGTGGAGTTCTTTATGGAGTTCTGAAATCTTCAGGTGGGTCCTGCCTTCTCAGGTGGTGCCTGCTGTCGCTTGAACTAGACTTAAATAAACAAGTCTTAATCTACTACATTGCCCCTGGTTCACTTTTTAACACCACCCACCTCCCTTTCTCCTGCCCAAACCAGGTACCTGATGCTATGCTGTACTCTCTCCAGGGTGGGTCGGTGGTTCCACTGGTGGTGGACTCCCTGACGTTGGGCCCTTTCTGGCATTCTCTGATGACAACCTCCTTGGTGGCTCACCATTACCTCTTTTTATGGCTTCCTCTAGTGGCAACTTTCTTGTGGGTCCACCAGTGCTTTCTCTTGCTTTCTCTGGCAGCGGCATTCTCATGGGGTCGCTAGTGTTTTATCCTGCTTTGTCAGCTTCACTCAGGACACAAGTGGAAAACTTGGTTTGGTCAGTGTTCCTGAGCTTGGCGAAGTTCTGCGGGCTGCTCGCCCACCAAATACACTATGTGGGCCCGCCTCACGGCTGTGTTGATTTCGCTTGATAACAGTGGCGTCTGCTATGTGTGTCTCTACCCCAGCTGATTGACTATACATCTGCTGATCTCTTCCCCCCGCGTGAGGATAGAAAGGCTTTTATATGGGTCTCTGTAATGAAAGACGAAGTTCTGTTGTTTACGTGATTTCAGAGTTGAGTTGGGGGTCAACATTTACGTTAGACAGAAAAAAGCTTTATCACTTTGACAACCTCTTTGGAGCCCATATAGGCAGAGAACACGGGATTTGGGAAAGATTGTGATATAAGCTGGGAGTACCGGAGGGGAAGTCACTCCCACTGAGATCCGACTTGTCCAAACCCGTATGCGAGGGTCTTGTGTAGCAGGCTCACCTCCCTAGTCTCAATGGGGATTGCTCTCCCTTGGGGGGAAGTGACGAATTGTCTAGATTCATCACAACACTAAAAATGTTTGATTAGCCGAATTAGCACTCTTCATGACAGGGGTTAACCAATCTGTAGATCCTTTTACCAAGGGTGGAGTGAGGCCCTTTTGCCAACTGCATTTGCTTAGCCAGATAAGTATGTTGTTGAAAGACCACTGCTTTATAGACAATAGAGCCAATCTTAAATGTAATTCTCACATCCAAAGGCAGCCAGTGAAGTCTAATCAAAATGTGTGAAATTGAGTAAAATGTTCTTGCTTCCACAACTAGCCTTGCAGCGGTTTAAACGGAAGTATTAAGGAACATAATTCTGTTTTGGACTCTGCCATTAGAATGGTGTTAAAGCCATCATTGTATGATAGGGCCAACGCTTGAACAATCAAAAAAGATTGAATGGAATGAATAGTTTAATTTTTCCAAGGAGGAAAATGTCAAGTTGTATTTGTTTGTTTGTTTGTTTTTATTACTTGTATTGCGCACCAGACCCAGGGGTAACCGGGCGCATTTTTATAAGACAACTTACAGCTTAGTTACAGGAAAAACACATGGCAGAAAGAAACAAGAAATATACAAAGAATATATATACACAATATACACAACAGGCAGGAGTGCTGGTGCACATATTTACAGTTCTACTTAAGCAGGCAGTAACTGCTAGGCAGTAGGTGTGTGCAAAATGCAGAAGTGGAGAGAGATGCAGGATAAGTCCAGGCAGGATGGTAGTCTGTTATTTGTCTGCGTCTTTAATCCACCTTGTAAGGTTGTATCGGAAGGTGAAGTATGGTTGGTTTGTCCACAGGGTGGGTGGTAGGGAGTTCCAAAGTTGAGCTGCTTTAACCTGGAAGCTACAGCCACTGACTCTGGACAATTTAAATCTGGGTGTTGATATGTTGTTAGAGTTAACAGATCTGGTGAGTCTTGTTGGTTTTGTTTTTGTGAATCTCGCAGAGAGGTAGCACGGTGCGCCATTGTTTAGGCTTTTGTAAACAAGTGAGGCCACTTTTAGCTGGATTTTCTCCTGAGTAGAAAGCCAGTTGTTGGCCCCTCTGAGTTTGGCCCCAATATAGAGCGAGTTGCAATAGTCCAACTTTGATAACACGAGTGCTCTCGCCAGTGTGATGCAGCTATTGTTGGACAGGAAGGGTTTGCCTGATCTTATCAATTTGCAGGTGTAGGCGGTGGAAGAAGCCATCGCGTTTACCTGCTTGTTGAAAGAGAGGGTAGAGTCCAGGTAGAAACCCAGAGTTTTTACCGCATGAGCGGTTGTGATTTGGTTATCTATGTTAAAAGAGGAGTAGTTGGGGCCCAGTTTTTTGAGGGTAGCGGGTGTGCCAAGGATAATGATTTGAGTTTTGTCATCATTCAGGCATAGTCCATGAGTGGCCATCCATGCCTGGATGATGAGATACACCCTGTTCACCAAGGCCAAATCATTATCATAATCACCAGTGAGTGGTAGGAGAATCTGAGTATCATCTGCATAGTTGGTGTATGCGATACCAAGAAGGTCCAGATCATCGAAAAGGGGCTTCATGAAGATGTTGTAGAGTGTAGGCGAAATGCAAGATCCCTGGGGCACGCCACATGTAATGGGGATGGAGTCTGCTTCCGCGGTGGTGGAGAAGACTCTCATGGTCCTATTATTGAGGAAGGATTGGATCCAGTCTGTGGCTTCTTCAGAGAAGTGCGCAGCCATGTCCAAATGCCTACAAAGGACCTTGTGGTCAACAAGGTCAAATGCAGCTGATGAATCCAAAAGGAGGAGTAAGGCTGGTTTTCCTTGATCCCTTAGCTCGTCAATTTGTGCTTTTAGATCTAAAAGGGCTGTTTCGGTCCCATGCTGGGGACGGAAGCCAGACTGCCGTGCTCCTAGCAGGTTGTTGGTTTCAAGGTGTTTCTGAATTTGTGAGTACGCCACTTTATAATTTTTAGGAGGAATGGCACGGTGGTGATTGGGCGGTAATTCGTGGGTATGGCTGGGTCTAGCGTCTGTTTTTTAAGCAGTGGGAGAACCCAAGATTCTTTTAAGTTGCTCGGTATAGATCCTGTTGTGAATGAAGCGTTAATGAGTTTTGAGATAAGGGGAGCCAGGTCTCTGGCTGCATCCTTTATCAGTTGGGCTGGACATTGGTCCCCCTGATAGTTTGATGGTTTGAGTGACAGAATGATTTTTTCTGTCTCAATAATAGAAACGTTGGAGACCTTGAAGCAAGGAGTGTCAGTGTTATTTTTAGGGGGGTGATAGACATTTTAGGATTCATATCCAAGCTGAGTGAGGCTTTTTTCTTGTCAATTTTAGATTGGAGAGTTGACACTTTGTTAGCTAGGGCTAGCTGAATATTGGTGCACCATAGTTTGTTTTTGACACAATTGTCTGGCACTGGGATAGGAGATTCTATTTCCTTTAGGATGATAAAGAGTTCCTTCATGCTAGAGTTGGCTTGGGCTATTCTAGTGTTATAGGTTTCTCGTTTTGCCGACAATATTTCCTTTTTGTAGAGGGTAGATATATCCCTCAGAGTGATTGTATTTTCTTCAGAAGGTTGTAGTTTCCATGTGACTCAGATTGTCTTTTTTTTGGTGCGAAGTGTTTTCAGGTGGGGGGTGTACCAGGAGTTGAGGTGGGCTTTAGGTTTGCTTTGTCTAATTTTGAGCGGTGCAATTGAGTCCAGTGCAGAGGCCATGATTTTGTTATACTCATTCACTAGAGTTTCTAGAGTTTGTCTGGTAGTGAATTGAGGGTGAGGAGGATGAGCAGGAGTAGGTTATCTGGGGTGATGTTTCTCTTATTCCTTGTCGGGATGGACAGAGCTGGCTGGGCTAAGGTAGGAGTAGGTCTGTCTGTCTGTTTCTAGAGCAAATGTTATAAGGTGGTGGTCTGTCCAGATTTGGGGGGAGATCGATAGGATGGAGGCGTTGCAATTGTGGTCTGCCACCCAATCAAGTATTCTGCCTTTGTTATGGGTAGGGTGAAGTACTCTTTGTGAGAAGCCTAGTTCAGAGAGTAGGTTAACCACTCTGCTTGATTGTGGGTCGTTTTGGTCGTTGAAGCCCAGGTTAATGTCCCCTAAGAGGATGACCTGTGATGAATTTTTTAGGTTATGAGATAGAGTGGTGGAAACGTCCTCCTCGAAGGTTCCGATAGGGCCTGGGGGTCTATAAATCAAGTGGATGGTGAGGGTTTGGGAGTTGTTAATAGCTAATGTGGCTGTTAGGCTTTCGCAGGATTTAGTGTCATTAGCTGGGACTATCTGTCAAGACTATCAAACTCTTTTACCGGATTGATCTCAGAATCTGCTATGTCCTCTTCACTGCTAGAATTACTGCACAGCCCCAAAAACCCTTCCTCCTCCTCACCTGATGAGACAGAATAGTTTAGCTTCTTTCTTCGGGATTGCCGCGCTGGAGTCTTCTTCTTTGTGAGCAGATACGGTCTGCCTCGAAAGGAAGCCACCGTGACTCTATATAGAGAAATTCACAGTGACTCCTCTCCGTGACAGCGAGATATATTTCAGGAGAAAAAGCCACGAGGCATAAAAAACCCCACGACTGGACTGTTGAATAGGCTGATCCGATGAGAGGTAATCTTTCCGTAATTGAAGCAGAAGTCTCCGGAGGAGCTCTCCAAGACGGAAGTGAGGAAAATAAACACAACTGCACAAGCAGAAAACGAAGAAGAAGGAGAGGTAGGGATCCAGGAGGAAGTAGCAAGTAACAACGGATAGACTTGAAGCAAGGAAATGGAAGAGGGTGGAAAAGGGGAGGAAGGTGGAACAAGGATTGCTGAATAATCACAGAATAGAGCGCACGCAACACGGGAAAGCACAGTTGCAACGTGCTGATCCGTCGAGTAACTGATGGTTATATACCTGACGGCAGCCCTGTTGGAAAAAGACTAGACCGCAGTGTAGCGTTTCAAGGAAACGTGGCAGAACAGTCTAATGGCGTCAGAGTTTCCACCTCCGCCAGACTCGCCAGCTGCCAGCAGTCGTGACACTATCCTGGTAGATAGGTTGGTTTTGACAATAAGGGCTATGCCTCCTCCACGTGCTTCGCTTCTGTCTGATCTTAGGATGGTGTAACCATTAGGGATCGCTAACATGATGGCAGGTCCTGCAGCGGCATGAAGCCAGGATTCCGTAATGGCCAAGAAGTTGAGGTTTTCGGTCTGAATGAGATCAGCAATCTCAATGGCATGAGCAATCATGGATCTGGCGTTAATCAAAGCACCTTTAAGGTGGGGGGTGGTGGATGGAGGTGTGCATATCTTTTCTTGGGTCATGGCAGGGGAGTGCATGCGCACATTCTGTGTTTTGAGGTTTGGGTTGTGAAGTTTTTCTGTACTCCTATTAGGTGTAGGCTTGCTATGCTTGGACGAGGTCAACGTTCTAGCGAGAGGTTCATATATTTTAGCCAGTCTGGCTCGGAGTCTGGCATTTCTGGATGTGGTGTTGCACGGTTTGGACTTGATTGAGCAGGGCTGTTGGTGTTCTTCAAGTTGGTCATTGTGGCTCGTTAGTGGTTCAGGATGTGTCTGTGTCATGGTGGGAGAGAGGGCCCAGAGTTGAAGGGTAGTGTAATCAATGGCAGGGACTGGAGCGATCCTGAGTTGGTAAACTAGGAATGCTGTTAGTGTGAGAAGGGCTAGTGTGACTCGTAAGGTTTGCATCTTGTGGTGTTGTCGTGGTAGGGTGGGCAAATCCAGCTGTAACAGTGCTATGTAGGTCAGCCTATCTGGGTAAAACAAGTACGCATGGGAACAAATGCTTGAAGTGTATTGGGCAACACCTAGGTTAGCAGTGATAATGAGTGACTAAAATACAGTGGGGCAACACATAGTTTCAAAGTGAGCAATAGACTAAAATGCAATGGGACGGCACATGGGAACACTTGACTCAAAAATCAATAGGCAGTACATATTTCAGTGTGAGCAATAGATTAGAATGCAATAGGACTGCACATGGGAACACTTGACTCAAAAATCAATAGGTAGCACATATTTCAGTGTGAGCAATAGACTAGAATGCAATGGGACTGCACATGGGAACACTTGACTCAAAAATCAATAGGCAGTACATATTTCAGTGTGAGCAATAGATTAGAATGCAATGGGACTGCACATGGGAACACTTGACTCAAAAATCAATAGGCAGTGTGAGCAATAGATTAGAATGCAATGGGACTGCACGTAGGAACACTTGGCTCAAAAAACAATAGGTTCGAAATTAAAACAGTTGATTCAAAAGCAAGGGGGTGACATCTAAATACAACCTAAAAGCAATTGAGGATAAAGGCAATTGCCTGAGGTGCAATTGGCAGAGTCTAGGCATGGAGCGAGAGGGTAATATAGAAGTGAGGGTAGACTGAAGGTAATATAGGCAGTTCGCAATGGCGGCTAAGAGTGCAGTGTAAGGGGTCAGCCATGTAGATTAGTTTTGTTTTAATTCCATATGCAGGCACAATAAGGGAGGGCTCTTAGGTGTGGAGTGACCAAGATGGCTGATACTGTTGGTGCCTGTTATCTGTTGCCGGGTAATGTCTGTAACAGAGGGCGGCACTCTATGATGGTAGCGTAAAGCTGCGAGGCGTTGGGCTAATGTAGGAGGGGCATGCAACAAGAAGTATAAAGAGGATGATTATGGCGCTTACCAAGTCTCCGAGCCAGTTTTCAGCAGGGGGACTGGCCTCTGGACTTTCTCTGGACAGGCTCAGGACAGGCAGTGAGGAAGCCTTTGTTGAAGTGAGCCTTCATTGTGGTGGGCCGGCTCAACTCACCTACCGGCTCGTGGTTGGTGCACAAGAGCACCAGGAGGGCCAATCAGGGCGCAGTCAGGCTGTGAAGGAGGCGGATGCACCTCGCAACGCTAGGGCGGCCATCTTGAAGTTGCTGCAACTCGTGGTGACTAATGGTGGATGCAATCGAATTTGGGCAAACAAGGAAAAATGAATAGTGCTGGCTGATGTACAGGCCAGATGTGAATTTTGCAGCTTGCAGCAGAAATATGCTGCGATGAAACGGCGTTCTGCCGCACTTTCAGGGAGACGATTTCAATGAAGCACAATTGTGCTGTGTGGCCAGAAGGCTTACCTTCAGGCCAGGGATCCTGGCCACTGCTCCTGCAGTGAAGTGGAGCTCCTGCTCCTCGGATGAGGGCAAAGTTCTGATGCTCCCGGCCTCAGGACAGGCAATGAGGAAGCCTTTGTTGAAGTGAGCCTTCGTTGTGGTGGGCCGGCTCAACTCTATTTGAGCCGGCCCACCTAATCTATTGTTTGGGCCTTCTTAATAACAGGGTCTCTTATAGACAGTTTGCCATCACGCAAAAACCCAAGAATCCTGGCTGAAACAACCAGCGGGAGGGTAATAATATTTTTACACAGGACCATCCAGTCTTGTTTGTTGGTCTACTTTCCGAGTTGGGCACAGAGCAAGAACTCTGTCTAAGAGACACTGAACTTCCTGGCGACAATATAGTCCATCCTTCGATGACTCCCAGGTTGGTCCTGAGTCGATCAACATCCTTCCCTGATGCCATTCATAAATAGAGATGAATATCGTTAGTGTTCGTACATTGATGCCAAACAAATGATTCAGTTCTCCAAGCGATTTGGTATATAGATTAAAAATAGCTGCATGATGCACTACAAGAAAAGGTCAAGGTTAAGACAGCTCCAGCAAACATGGCGAACCTTGTGCCAGCTATTGTTATCAAATGCTCAATAACTATTATGTTTTCGCCTGGTAATGCCGTGACATGTTCAAGTATTGCTATCATGTGACCGTATTGCTGATAACCAGGCATGAAGATGCTATGCCAAGGAAGTCACAGCATTGCAGGGTATTGTCATAGTATTGACTCACATAATCGCACGTTTTGCACTCTGGTGCTCACTAACTCACCTCATATGCCATACTTTGACATCACTTGGAAGATGATGTCATTAAATCCCTAGGTAACTATATTTGCCAGTGCAGACCATACATTGTGCACAGGACATTCGCACATAATCCAATGTGAAACATCCTCTTCACAATGCGTGGACACTGACAAGGGACAGGGTGGTGGAGAGAGGGAAAGTGGGCGTCAGGGAGGGGGCCGTGTGGGCTGTTCAGTGGAGGTTGTGTGGTGCGGGGAGGGAAAAGGAGAGGTGGGGTGTGGCTGGCGTTTCCAGGTGTGTAACTGGGGAGTTGGGGGAGGGGATGGAGGGAGGGCAAAGCAAATGAAGGGTTGCAGAGGAAGGTGGAGGACTGAGCAGAAAATCAATCCATTACGCAACTCCCATTATGTGGTAAACCCACGCAAAGGGCGGTGCAAAATGGATTGACTTCACAATCCAGGCATAGGACCGCATTTGCCAGCTGTTGAAAGCATATACCTGATATACACCCCATTACCAGCTATTGCCATCATATTTTTGAGGCATCATTTGCCAGGTATTGCCCTTATATGTTCAAGATTTCACACTGGTGCTGGTGCCCAAACCATAAATCATGGCCATATGCTCATTTTATAGCATCATATGTTAGGCTTCAACACCCTTTGCCAGGTATTGTTATCATATACCATGTACCCTCATTGTTTCGGCAGGTATTGCCAACACTTGCACACTCTCCAGGTCCATATCTTGACTACCAGTACGCACCCCTTCTTCCCGAGGCTCTCGCCTTCAATGTTGCGTGACTCACACCAATGCATTCCTCGGTCCCACCTCTCCTTTGGCTCACATGTACTGTTCTCTGGCCCATCAAATATTTTCCCTGGCCCATTTGTCTTTCACCTACTTCTCCAACCCCTGGTTCACCTCACCATTCCCCTGGCCCACATTTTCTATGGCCCTCATCTCCCTTTGCCCCGCTTACCCGCTCCCTTTATCGCTCTACCTCTTTTCTGATCCACCTCTCTTTTTCTTCACATCTCTTCTCTAGTCAACCTTCCATGGCCCACATCTCCTAATCCCTTTTTCCTGGCCCACCTCTTCTTTACTCTGGCCCACAATGTCAGCAACATTCTATTCCACTGTGACAACATTCTTGGGTTCAGAATTGTGTCAGTTCTGGGGATGGCCTCCAGGCGTGGAACTGCTATGGTCAACCATGCCAAATGTTTGCCTGCTATAATTAAACTAATAGAACAAATTTCACCACTGCTGTACTGAACGTTGTCTTAGTCAGCACCAGCTGTCACATTGCAAATGTTACAGGAACTAAACATTGTCTGGAAAAAACCTTTACACAGGTGTGGGAGCCCCTCTACCAATTTGTGTTTGTATTTGTATTTTATTTATTTATATAGCGCACCAGGGCAACTGGACGCATATCTTGGCAAGTAATTACATCACAATAATAGTTACAGATAAACAGAGACAACAATGCACACGATATACAAAATGGTAAAATGACAAGGTGTAAGGTGTGAGCAATATATACAGTAACATTATACATTATACATAGTATACCGTATGATGTGCATCGATATTTGCAGTTAGCATAATCTTGAATACATATGCTGAGCACGTGATGACCAAAAAGTCCTAAGTGGCATTAGGTCTGTGTGGTGGATAACCACAGTTTAGTTTTTTGTTTGAATAGGGTTGGAGAATTTTCAGATCTAATGGTTAATGGAATGGAGTTCCATAATTTGGAGGCAAGGACTGGGAAGCTAGTGCCCCCAGCTCTCTGCAGTTTATATCTAGGGATGGTCAGGCAGTGTGCTTGAGCCGATCTAAGTAGCCGGGTAGGTGAGTAGTGAGAGAAGCGGGAGGCAAGATAGATGGGAGCATGATTGTTTAGACATTTGTGTGTGAGTGTGAGAGATTTCAGAGAAATTCTTTGTGATATTGAAAGCCAGTGTAGGCTTCTCCTAGTTTCAGAGATGTGTGCAGATCTGGCGATGTTTAGGGCAGCTCTAATGGCGTTATTTTGGGTAACCCGTAATTTGTTAAGGTTACATTGGTTGGTCCCAAAATATAAGGCATTGCAGTAGTCCAATTTGGACATAACCAATGTCCTGGCCAAGATAGTGCAGTTCTGTGTGGTTAGGAAGGGGCGGCATGCTGTGATAAGCTTACATGTGTAAGTGGATGCCGAGACGACAGCATTTCTTTGTCGGTTAAGTGATATGGTGGAGTCTAGGTAGATTCCTAGTGTTTTAGTGTCAGTGGAAACTTTGATAGAGTTACTATCAATGTTGAACGTTTTAAAGGAGGGATCAAGTCTATTCAATCAGTGTTGAGAGCCCAGGATGAGGAGCTCTGTCTTGTCATCGTTGAGACAAAGCTCATTGAAAGCAAGCGTCCCCAACCAGCACGATCCTCCCCGCAATGAGAGACAATGAAGGACTCTCCCAAAATGGGAATAAGGCCAAGACAGAGTGCGGGTGAGCGTAAGTGGGAGTTTATCAATCAGAATTGGGCATGCAAAGAACTCTGCAACCTCCGAGAGCGCTCTGTCTGACAATAGCAAAGACAGGCGTATATATTTACAAAAAACGTCATCAAAACCTACATACTATAGGGGGCACAAGTTCATTGGGATTGGGTGGCGACGACTAACTATAGGTGCTGCTGCGGTGTGGTTGGTCTTGGCTGGAGGACGTCACTGGTCACCCTCGTGGGTTGGGCTGGGCCTGGCAGGTCGGCTCGAGTTCATCCGGGCGGTGTTGGTGTGCCGAGGCGGCCTGTGGCAGAGATGAATGCCTTTTCTGACTTACTCGCCCTCTGCCATGCACACTGCAGTCATTCAGTCATTTACAGTTTTATTCTCTTTTAGTAAATCTTTTAATAGGTTAAATGCAACACAGGAGGAATGCACCTTGTGAGGGATCTGGAGATAATATATCGTGGCCTGGTTACTTGTGATCTGTTGACCGGGACCATAGGTCGAGGGGCTAAGCTTCGGGGACTGGGGCGGGTGGTACAGGTCTTTCTGTCTTGTTAGAAGTGATTATGGATGTTTCGCTGTGTGTTGTCAAAGTGTTGGGTGTCCTGATTGCACAGGGCCATAAGTCTGAGACAGTCCAGTGGGTTGTGGGGTTTACGAGGGGGCACTTGAGTTTAAACTAAGGTTTACTGCTGTGCTGTAAATAATGCAGGTGGCTGGCCTCGGCCTTGGGTGCTGGAGTGGGGCTACAAGTCTTTGAAGCGACTCCAGTCGGGTCGGGGGAGGCGTGATAGCGCAGAGTGGGGCTCTGTTCTCATGTCTTGGCAGCCTTCTGAGGGAGGCAGGGGGATACATCGAGACCTTGTACGCTTTCACAAATGTATCTCCCTCGTGCATTGCTGAATATAAGTAAAGACATCGCAAACATTTGAATACTTTCTATAATACTTATTTGAAATCACTTCGAAACATGCATTTAACCTTTGCTGGGTGCGTTTCGATTATACCCAGTTCGAGCATCATATTTGTACATTAGACTCTAGCAGCTACAGTGTTCAGTTACATTCATATACATTCGTAGTAAATGAGGTAGTGGTTAGATAAGTGGAGTACATAGAAAACAACCCGCCACTGTACGTGACGGTGGTGGCATATGAGGGGCTCAGACATTCACACATGATACGTGCACTCTCGCGCATTCTTTACATGGGTTCATAGTATAGTTGCATCCGCTTTCTCGTGTACTCTAGCAGCATTAGCTCTGGTTATGGCGCGGAACCACGTGAGGTAGGCTTCCCAGTGATACACGCAGCGAACAGATCCCTGGAGCGTTCCTTTATCATCGGCATCCACCTGCAATGGTGCGAGCTTGCCATAGCTTATATCATGGGAGCATACTTTCTCATTTTAATACCTTCTACAGGCGTTTGTATCTTGTGGAAGAAAGAAATAATGCAAGAGGTCTTGACATTAATGCATAAAGACTGTCTGCCATCTGATGACCATATTACTGTTCTTTTCATTTCCCAGGCCTGCTGGCCGGGTCATGCTAGGAGCGATGATACACTGCGGGAGGTGAACTGATACAATGTTAGGGCATTACGCTAGCTCATGTCCGTTTTGTTCGTGGGAACGTGCTCGCAGCGGATCTGCCAGGGTGCTGCGGCAACAGGGATGTTCTCCAAGGGTCGGGGCCGCGCTACAGTGCGCTGAGCTCACACCATCTTTACCGGGCAAAGAATGGTTTTTGGGCCTAGCTAAATTTGTGTTGTAATCAATACATATGGGCATTCGATACGTGTGGGCAATGTCTCCAGTGGGTGAGCCCTCCACCACCTGGGCCCGGGTGGCATGAGGGAACGCCCAATGGGCCATAGCCCTCACCTGGTGAAGAAACGCAGGCGAGAGGGGTCTCCTGGACCAGCCCTCCCCTACATTTCCCCCCTTTCGTTACTAAAGTAACGAATTCTTTAACTCCTCTATCCTCCTACATTCTGCTTCGTCCATCACCGCCTCATCCCATGCAGGAGTTCCTTTGATAGGCATCCATGCTCTGCACACCCCCCTTAAACTCTCACCTCTCCTGGCGTATTCATCTGGAGTACACGTAAGATATATGCACCCACCATCTCCTTCCAAATCTACCCACACTTCCTCGTACCATTCTAGTATGCGGGGCTCTTTGATGGTGGTGTGCCAAAGCTTATCTACAATATCCTTGTCATGGTACATGGGCACCAGTTGGTACCTTGGTGTGTTGTCTACCCCTGTTTGTACTTGTGCTTCTTGCACCGTTTTTATTGTACCGTGTGAGTTGCCCATTGTCACCATCATCATTGCACCATTTGGTACTGCGCTAGCACAGACTCGAAGACCCACCTGGCACAGGCAGAAAATCAAAAGGAGGAACACCACAGCTGGCATCAAAAATTTCATCGTTGTTCCAAGCCATGAGGGGACCCAGGAGAAGAGGTTATCGAACCATGTACTATCTTCTGCTCCGCCTTCCATCTTCATTTTTTCTCCTAGGTTGTGGACTGCTTCGATCACATGGAACAGGGAGCCGTTCTCTGCGTCTTCAGAAGGTACGAAAGTGCAGCAGGCACTTCCTATTTTTCGGCAAACACCGCCGTCCATCGCCGTCAACAGGTCCAGGACATACCTGTTCTGCATGGTCATCAGTCGCAAGGCTCTTAGTTCGACCTTTATTATGTTAAAACCTTCTTCGGTGTCGTTCGCCAGCTGAATTAATTCCCAGCGGGTTATCTGGAGCCATTTTGCGTTAGCCCTTGCTTGGACACTTGATATGAGCGAGGCAAAGAATGTTTCTGCTGAGCTGAATAATCGATATTTGTCTGGGATCTGGGCCAATAGTTCTGATGATGCCTTTGATATATAGTTTGATGCTCGTCTGTTGCGGGTCAGCACCTCTCCCTTGTTCCCAGAAGACAGGACATACATTTGTGGTTCTGCAGTTGGTTGAGCCACACTCTGTGGTGTGCGTTCCTGTGTCCTTTTGTATCCATCGATGTGGCTTTCAGGTATCACCATCAGAGCTGAGTGCAGAGTGGCCATTGAGCAGCTGCCACTCCACGACGGGGGGAGGTGTAGGTATGCCTGTTTTCCACATACCCAATACGTGTCCATAAGGCCGGCAGTCCATTTTCTTAGGTCTGGGATAGTGAGGGTTTTGTTGCACTTCTTGTTTGTCCCCATGGACGTTCTCCCCTCTCCTTTGAAACATAGTTCATAGTCTATTTCATTCTGCAACTTGAAAGGCTTTTCAATGGGCGTAACCCAGGTTAGTTTTGAAATGTGTTCTCTCCATACGGGTGTGCATGTTTCTTCTATCCATTGCAATTTCTCCGGTGCCACACCCCTCAGTGCTTCAGCTTTACACATTACTTCTTCATTCTTCCACTTGTTATCAGAAAAAAGTGTCCCTTCGATTGCAAAAAATGGTTCTCTCAGACATACTACCCCTGACGGTTTTGGGTAGCACGTTTTCTCGTTCTGCAGCATTTGAAAAGTCACTTCATGTGCCTGGAAGGTGTTCTTAATTCTGCATAACGTGAGATGAAGGAGACATTGGGCATCTATAATCGGCAACTCTTTGGGTAACAGTACTTTGGGTGTACCTGATGCGTGAGGGATGAGGGAGCAAACATAACAGCTCTCGTTTGTTGTTTGTCTAGCTGTGGCACTCATGTCTGCATACCACTTATTTGTCTGGTGGGGGTGTCGTGGGTCTTCCATCTTATCTAGACCTAGCCCATAGTACTCATCATACTTCCTCCTTCCTGCTTCCCTCTTCCGTCTATTGTTCTTATTCCTCATATTCTTCCCGATTCCCTGGGCAAGAAACAAACTAGACCCCCTTTCTCATTCCCGCCCCCCTTCACCCAGTCATCATATAATATTTCATGTGTTTCTCTCATTCTTTGATTCTCTATGGCCGTGGGGGCAGGTTGGCTGGTGGGGGTATTATACAACCAGGATATGGCAGAGGGATTTCGGTCGTTTAAGCTGTGAGCATTGTAATTGGACATCTCAGGTGGGGACAGAGTGTTGTTTTGTCTTTCACCCTTTGGCCCTCCATCGTGTGAAATGCCAACATTGGATGACGTAGTATAGTAGCCCCACACAAGTTTAGTTCCATCCCATCTCAAAAAATCACCTTCCCTTGTAGTTGCATTGACACTTGCAGTTGTATTGGTCCCAGTAGTTGTGTTACTCCCCCCCCCCTCGTTCATCTCGATAGAGATGAACGCTATGAACCAGTATGTAACCAGACCGAATAATAGTGTAAAGAACAATATAATGCACGCAGATAGTCCACATTCATACGAATATATACATTTCGCAGTTAACCATTCTCTAATTCTAGAACATCTGTCAGTTGCAGGCCGCCCGTTAGATGCCAGGGAAGCTCCTGTTTAAGATATAAAAGTGCATTGAGTGCATACATGTAAACATTTTTGTTGGCACCAACAGTGCCAATATACATGTGACGGGGAATGGAAGCGGGTGGGGATACGGGGGGGGTATTCACAGACAAGGGTGTATACAGGTTCATAGTTCAGCATTCCATTTTATATATGTGTATATATATATTTACACTCAACAAGATGAATGTTAAAAC
Source organism: Ambystoma mexicanum (assembly GCF_040938575.1). Lineage (NCBI taxonomy): Eukaryota > Metazoa > Chordata > Amphibia > Caudata > Ambystomatidae > Ambystoma > Ambystoma mexicanum. The sequence goes on from NC_090929.1 coordinate 467,345,441, forward strand.
AAAATTTTTCCTCTTTTTTTTTTTTTTTTTTCTTTATCAGTTGTGCATTTCTTCAAATTCAGTACCAGCACATACACGCAAGTTCATATTCAGTCATTCTACTCAGCTGCAGCGTTTGCTGTTGTCTGTGCCTCCCCATCTACCTCCTCTTGTACGTTGCTATATGCCTTCCGTACATCGGTCAAGTGCACCCAGTACCTCAACCCTTTGACTTTTACCGCCATAGGTGTGCAAAATATTACTTCATATGGGCCATGGAATCGTGGTGCATTCCACCGACGCACAAAACTTCTGACATATATCCAGTCGCCTGGCATTAGCTGTAGTTGTTGCTCCGGCTCCGTGACAGCGCCTGTTACATTTCCCTCTTCTCTAGTGAAGGGTGGGGACAATTGCTTTGCTATCACGCGCGCTGCCCTTGTCAGTTTCTTTAAATAGTCTGTGAACTCATCTCCCAATATCGCGGCGCTTCTGTGAGCGTCTGAGTGTTCGCGCAGTGGTGAGTGTGCAGTGTTCATCCGTCTCCCAGTCACGATCTCGTGCGGGGACAAATGGTGGTCTTTGCTTGGCTGGTTTCGTAACTCAAATAGCGCAAGCGGTAGGCAGTAAATCCAATTCTTTTTCAATGAGAAGCACAATTTTGATAACCTGCCCTTCAACAATCCGTTCATTTTTTCCACTACGCCATTACTTTGAGGATGATAAATTGAACATAATTTATGTTTTATTCCCAACAATGCAGTCACTTCCTTAAAAAGCTCATTCACAAAATGAGTGCCATTGTCTGAGCGGATGACGTCACAAATTCCCCAGCGCGGGAATACCTCCCTTACTAGGAACTTGGCGGCGCTCTTGGCATCAGGTCGCGCACAGGGTCCTGCTTCCACCCACCTTGAAAATGGGCACACGACCACAATCATGTACCGTGCACCATTACACCTTTCCCCCATATCTGCATAATCTATGTGTAGTTCCTTGAATGGGCCAATGGGCTTAGGGATTGTTCCCCGGAGAGTACGTAATGTCATCCCTGAATTGTATATTTGGCATGTTGTACATTCCATTGCCAAACGAGACACGTGCTCCTGGAGACAGGGCACGAACCATTCTTCCTGTATTTCTGCTGCGATGTGTTGTTTGGTGTTATGTGCAGGGAAGTGTAGCTGTTGAAATGCAATCTCTAGTAGCTGAATTGGCATTACCACCTTCCCCGAGTTATTTTGCCTCCACAGCAGGTCTGTTCCTGACTTGCTGCACCCTCGCTTTGTCCACAATAGTTTTTCCTCTGCACTGGCTCCTTCCTGCAATTCTATTATTTGTGGTATGGGCATGACATTATATCCCTCTGAGGGCTCTTCGTTTGTTTTGTCCTTAAGCATGTATTCACCTGCGTCATTTTTCTGAAAATAGGAAGCCTCTTTGGCGGCAGCGTCCGCTGCCGCGTTCCCTAAAGACACAACATCTGTGTTGGACGTATGTGCTTGGCATTTTACTATTGCTACTGCAGTGGGGTGTTGCAGGGCCTCAATTAATTCTTTTAACAATTCTGCATGCTGTACAGGTGTTCCATCTGCCCTCCTAAAGCCCCTCCGCCCCCATCTTGCTAGGCCTCCATGTACCGTTGTTGTCATGTAAGCTGAGTCTGTGTATATCGTCACTGCACAACCCTTTGCTGCATGTAGTGCTTCTATGAGTGCAATCAGTTCTGCTGCCTGCGCGGAGTAATGTGATGGGAGACGATATTGTACCAGTGTTTCATACTCACCGTCTTCTAACCTCACCACTGCCATGCCAACGTGTTTTTCTCCTGTGTCCGTGTCAATAGATGCGGACCCATCCACAAAGTACACTTCCCCTTCGCTTAGAGCGTTCTCACACACCACTGTCTCCTCCCCACTTCCTCCTGTGTAGGTTGCGCAATCGTGGTTCTGCATGTCTTCGAGCGTGCACGCTTCTGTAATGAATGTGGCGGGGTTCACTGTCTTGCATCTCACTATATGGATGTTGGCACTGGACAGTATAATCTCGTAGGCAGTTGCTCGCTGTGTGGTCAGTGTGCTTTTTGATCTCTCGAGTATGGCAAATAATGAATGTTCCACAAACAATGTTACAGGGCAGCCCATTACTATTGTGGCACTTTTCTCTATCGCGAATGCGGCTGCAGCGAGTGATTGCTCGCACGCGAAATGGCCCTGCATCACGGCATCTAAAGTGCCACTATAGTAAGCCAATGGCTTGTGCCCTAAGGATGTTTTTTGTGTCAGGACTGCTGTCATCAGTGTTTCCTTGCAGTGGGAGAATAGGTAAAACTCGCGTCCATAATCAGGGTTTGCAAGTACTGGGGCGCTTGAAATCAACTCTTTTAGTGTTTGGAAGGAGGAACTCATCTCTTCCGTCCATTCCACCTTCCTGCTCTCCTGTTGAGCCACCTTTAATGCTTGTAATAAGGGCCTGGTGTATGCCGCATAATCTAATATCCATGCTCGGCAGTAATTGCACATTCCCAAAAATTTCTGCATGTCTTTTACTGTTGTGGGTTCTTGTACTGATCTTATGGCTTCCACCCTGTCTGGTATTATTCTTTTTCCATCTCTCGAAATCAGCTGTCCTAGGTACAGGACCTCTGTCAGACAGTATTGTAGCTTTCCCTTGTCCACTTTGTACCCCTTGTTGGCCAGCAAAGTCAATAGAGTTATGGAATCTGTTCTGCATGTCTCTTCGTTTCGTGCGCAGACTAGTAAATCATCTACGTACTGAATAATGGTGCTCTCAACTAATAGGTTTCCTAGGTCTTCATGTAATACGCGATTGAAGATGCTCGGGCTCTCGCAGTAACCCTGTGGTAATCTGCAATGCTCGTACCTTTTACCCCCCAGTGTGAAGGCGGTAAGGTATCTACTCTCTTCAGCCAGGGGAATAGAGAAAAATGCGTTTTTCAAATCCACTACTGTGAAATGTGATGCCTCTTTCGGGATGCTGCACAGTATTGATGCGGGGTTCGGGACTAGACGGAACTCCTTCTGAATTACATCGTTGAGGGGGCGTAAGTCCTGTATCATCCTCCAAGACCCCCCTTTTGCTTTTTTGATCGGATAAATACAAGTGTTACATGGGGAGCTTGAAGGCACTATTATCCCTTGTGCTAGTAGGGCGTTTATTGTCTCTTTTATCCCCTCTTCAGCTTCACGAGACAGGGGATATTGTTTAACTCGTGGTAAAATTGCTCCTTGTTTCAGCTTTATTACCACAGGCTGTACTCCATGCAACAGTCCCACATCATGGGGGCCTGTTGTCCATAAGTTGTTTGGTACGAGCCTCATGTCGTCATCAAAAAACGACGGTGGTGCTCCTACCACTGTCATCAATTGGACGGGAGTCTCCCTTGCTTGTATTAAAATATCACAGGGCATCGCTATTTCCATCACTATTTCACCATCCCCTTCTGAGTCTGAGAAGAGATCCTCATCTGTTACCTCTCGCAGGGCGATGTTGGCGTTTGTGCATAGCACTGTGCGCCACTCACACCCTTCCTCGTCCACTCCGATCACAGCTATTCTTTTTGCTGACACTTGCACAGCGTGCAAATCTAACAATACCACTGATCCTGGTGCTGCGTTGGGGCATACTATGGGGCGGAAGAGGAACTCCGCCGGGATCCTCCAGTCCATGCTTCTCAGCTCGGGAATTATGAGGGCCAGACTCTTCAGCCCTTTGATAAACATTTCCTCATTTTGTGGCAGTCCTCGTATTTCCTGCGTGGTTGTGTAGGCTTGCACTACCAACATTGCACGCAAGGGGCATATCCCGGGTGTGGAACACACTATCCCTCTCTCGGTAAATGATATGGTCATGTTTAGTTTACTCAGGAGATCCCTCCCTAGCAAGTTAATTGGGGAATGTTCGTAATATAATAAGGGTGCCTTCACAGTCTTACCTCCCACTGTCACATCCAAAGCTTCTGTGTAAGGAACTTCAACTACAGCCCCAGAGAACCCCTGCGTCTCTAACTTCCTGTTAGATAACGGGAATCGGCCCTCTCTGATACATGATTTCTCCGCTCCCGAATCAACCATGAATATAAACTGCTTGTCTCCTATCTGCGCCCCTACCAATGGTTCCTCTGCTGCATTGTAGGTGGTGGATAGAACTGGACACGCAAGTGTTCTCTGTGGGCTGTCCTATGCGGGGTATCTCGTCGCCCCTCCCTCATTAAAGACATTTCCGGAAACTACCGACGTGCCGCTGTAAGGCGCTGACGCGGGGGCCCCGTTTGCTGTTGTCGCGAAAGGGTTACCTGGCGTGTATTGCATGCTGTCATTGTTTTGGGGGTGGTTCTGTGTCCTATACTGGTGTCCTTGTTGCTGGCCCGTGGTACCCTGGCCGGGGTTTCTTAGTTGCTGCTGTCCCATTGGGAGACCGTATGGGCTTCCCGGGTGAGGATGACCATAACTCTCCCCCTCCTGGAACCCATTGTTTTGTCTACTTCTGCACTCTCTGGAGTAATGTCCCCATCGTCCCCAGTTCCAGCAACTCCCTTGGGGGCCCCTGGGACCCTGCCATCCATTTCCCCCCATTCCTCCATACCCCTGTCCGCCTCCTCTCCGGCCCCTGTACCCACCTCGTCCCCCTCGAGGGGTCCACTCTTGCCACTGCGGGCTTCCACCTTGCTCTTGCTCAGTCCACTGCCGCTGTGCTGGTCCTGCCCAATTAGTTGCCACCCTTCCTTGGAGTGCTATCAGCCCATCCTCCTCCTCATCTCCCTCCCTACTGTGTGGGAGCGCGGCTACTGCTGCTGCAACCTTCACTAACTTTGACTGTACTAACTTCGCCTCGTCTGCCAATCTTTTCTGCGCCACCTCCTTCTCCCTCTCCTTGATTCTTTTACAATGGTGTACTATTATGCTTTGAATTTCAGGCCATCCCTTTGCTTCAATACCTGCTATCTTGTCAAGCGCCTTCTGCACTTCCTTTGGGAGCCCTCTCTTTATAATAAAATAAAATAAAGATGTCGATTGATGCCAGGGCGTGCCCGTTTCTGCTCTCCACATCTCTTGGACCCGAAAAATGTAATCCATAGCCTCTTCCCCGTCATTCATTGTACACTGCTTCACTGACTGCAAGTCCGGTGTGTCTGGGAATGTTTTGCGTAAGGCATCCCACACCCTGGCACGCACCGTGTTAAAGGATGCCCCATCATGGCGGTCACAGTCTAACGTTACTCCCGGGAAACCGGCCTTAACCCATACCCTGTCAGCCTGGTCACCTACTGCTGATACGAGTAGACTTTTTACATCTCCTATGGCTAGGGGTACTCCGCAGTATGTTTCTCAAAGGCATATATCCACTTACTTGCCCCTCCTGACAACGGGGGCAATAGCTTTAATAAATTGGCCTTATCCATCTGTGCCCATGGGATATAGTTAGGCCTCCCTCCTCCCCTGTGTATCAATGGGAGCTGTAGCCTTCCTTTTGTCGTTCCGTCCGGACCCGTTTGATCTGTTGATGTCCCTAGTGATGCCATTTTTCCCACTCTGTTCCTTAGTCGCCCCGTCCACTCATCGTCCAGGGTTCTCAGTGAACACGTACCTTCCCCCCCTTCGCTTCCCCCTCCTATCGCCATACTCAACCTTTCGCTTTCTTCTACCTCGTCCCTTATGTCACACAGCAACTCCTCTCTAATTCCCCCCCCTCCTTTCTTCACTTGCAACATCTCCCTCTCCGGGCCCTATTTCTATTATTCGCGTTGGTTCTTCCTCAATTCTGAACAAAATCTCGCCCTTTTTCCACCCCTCTTCGGGCTTTCTATTTTCACCTAGCGCTCTAGACGTACGCCCTGATCTAGTTGCATCTAGTGCTGTTCGTTCGCATATGTCTTTTATCCTCGAGAGCTCATCCTTTGCTATCGTCAGTCTTGATTCTAAATCATCTGTGAGCTTCTCTATATCCACCCTTTGTGCGCCTGCCTGGGCTCGCTCCCTCGTGCTTTCGTATGGCGGAGGTGCCGTGGGCCGGAGAGGTGTAGTATCTCTCGGGGGAGGTATGTAAGTGGGATCACTGTACCCCTCTGCGGGCACAGGCTTCTTTATTATCGGGTACAAACTTATTACCTCTACTGGTGGCGCTACACTTGAGCCTTCTTTGACATCTCTCTGTATTAGCAGTGGATTGTCTGTGGTGGACGGGAGATCACAATTTAGTGCTGGTGTCTTAGGCGGTGGTATCTCTTCAAATAACCTCCAAAGATCTAATATTTCCCTCCTATTTTGCAGCTGCTTTCCTTTGTATTTTAGATAAATGCATGTGGCCACTGTATCCAGGACACTTTTATCAAACGACCCTCCCTCGGGCCAAATCTGAGGTAACCCCTCCCCCTTTAGCTCGGTCACCCATTGGTCGTGATATTTTTTAATCCGCTCCACGTACCCCGGGAGATTCTTACAAATATGTGATAAGGGTGTTTCAGCCCCCATCTCTATGCCCTCCTAGTGCTGATGTGCCTAGCGTGTTTGCAACTACAATGTAAATGTCGTATCAATATTATTCTTTATATTTTACTTCACGTTCAATGTTGAGTCCCTTTGGGCTGTCCCCCTCCCTATCTGCACAATACAAAACTGGCCGTACACAATGTCTATTATGTTTCTTTTGAGGGGCACATACAAGAGCAACCCATCCTTTGGTTTGACAACGTCAGACTGGAAATCAAAAAAGGTGCTCACTCACTCCACTATATTGACGTTGTCTGAAGAGAGGAAAAAAAACTTTGATCCAACCACACTTATCATGACCATTTAACTATTATGCACTTACAATCGTTCACACATTCACAACGTCAAAATCTCTTCTAGCACATACAAGGTGCACACACCTCTTGGCACCATTCACCATTCAAGCTGCCCTCCCTTTCCTCCCTAGCCGGCTGTCCCTAGTTGCCTTATTTGAATATCTAGATGCGCATATATATATATATAGATTAACCTGTTTTCCCCGCCTTCTAATAGGACTTTGTTTCTCTTACTGTCTCCCCAAGTCTGTGCTAATCACAGTTCTTTTATTCTCCCCCCCTACCCTTAAGAAAAAGGAAGAAAGTAATAGCGGTCACTAATGTACTCTCAGTGTCCCCTTTTGCTGAACACTTTTATTTTATACTCCACGTCTTCATATATTCCCAGTACTAGTTGAGATAGCACTATGCGGCGCCGCCTTCCACCCCCTTTCGGAGCTAGGTTCCCGTCACTTTTTATCTCTTATTCACCTCTTAATCCTAATGGCCATATGCAAAGAAAAAGCAAGGAAATTTTAAGACGATCTTTAGTAGATCTGCGTACCCCCTCTTCGTTTCCTGTCCTACACTTCACTCCCCGCTCCCCTTAAGATCGCTCGCACTCAGTACTCACGTGCCCGTCTTGAACCGATACTCTCCGAAACTGGGTCCGTCCAGGCAGTGTCGCCGTCAGCTCAACAGTCAGCCCCGGCTCCGGCGAGCGGTACTCAAAGGGGATTTTTCAACCCGGGATCCCGTACCCCCTCTCTATTGAGTGCGCACTTCTTAGTGTACCGGTCGCCGTTGGCGGGCAGCCTCCCGGAGCCGGCTCACCGTGCGTATCCCTTTTCGACCGGAGATTCTCGTGCCAAACGGGGACGGTTATAAGAAGTTTAGGAAGAAATAAAAATCACGCTATCGCGGTCACCACTGAAAGCAAGCGTCCCCAACCAGCACGATCCTCCCCGCAATGAGAGACAATGAAGGACTCTCCCAAAATGGGAATAAGGCCAAGACAGAGTGCGGGTGAGCGTAAGTGGGAGTTTATCAATCAGAATTGGGCATGCAAAGAACTCTGCAACCTCCGAGAGCGCTCTGTCTGACAATAGCAAAGACAGGCGTATATATTTACAAAAAACGTCATCAAAACCTACATACTATAGGGGGCACAAGTTCATTGGGATTGGGTGGCGACGACTAACTATAGGTGCTGCTGCGGTGTGGTTGGTCTTGGCTGGAGGACGTCACTGGTCACCCTCGTGGGTTGGGCAGGACCTGGCAGGTCGGCTCGAGTTCATCCGGGCGGTGTTGGTGTGCCGAGGCGGCCTGTGGCAGAGATGAATGTCTTTTCTGACTTACTCGCCCTCTGCCATGCACACTGCAGTCATTCAGTCATTTACAGTTTTATTCTCTTTTAGTAAATCTTTTAATAGGTTAAATGCAACACAGGAGGAATGCACCTTGTGAGGGATCTGGAGATAATATATCGTGGCCTGGTTACTTGTGATCTGTTGACCGGGACCATAGGTCGAGGGGCTAAGCTTCGGGGACTGGGGCGGGTGGTACAGGTCTTTCTGTCTTGTTAGAAGTGATTATGGATGTTTCGCTGTGTGTTGTCAAAGTGTTGGGTGTCCTGATTGCACAGGGCCATAAGTCTGAGACAGTCCAGTGGGTTGTGGGGTTTACGAGGGGGCACTTGAGTTTAAACTAAGGTTTACTGCTGTGCTGTAAATAATGCAGGTGGCTGGCCGCGGCCTTGGGTGCTGGAGTGGGGCTACAAGTCTTTGAAGCGACTCCAGTCGGGTCGGGGGAGGCGTGATAGCGCAGAGCGGGGCTCTGTTCTCATGTCTTGGCAGCCTTCTGAGGGAGGGAGGGGGATACATCGAGACCTTGTACGCTTTCACAAAGGTATCTCCCTCGTGCATTGCTGAATATAAGTAAAGACATCGCAAACATTTGAATACTTTCTATAATACTTATTTGAAATCACTTCGAAACATGCATTTAACCTTTGCTGGGTGCGTTTCGATTATACCCAGTTCGAGCATCATATTTGTACATTAGACTCTAGCAGCTACAGTGTTTCAGTTACATTCATATACATTCGTAGTAAATGAGGTAGTGGTTAGATAAGTGGAGTACATAGAAAACAACCCGCCACTGTACGTGACGGTGGTGGCATATGAGGGGCTCAGACATTCACACATGATATGTGCACTCTCGCGCATTCTTTACATGGGTTCATAGTATAGTTGCATCCGCTTTCTCGTGTACTCTAGCAGCATTAGCTCTGGTTATGGCGCGGAACCACGTGAGGTAGGCTTCCCAGTGATACACGCAGCGAACAGATCCCTGGAGCGTTCCTTTATCATCGGCATCCACCTGCAATGGTGCGAGCTTGCCATAGCTTATATCATGGGAGCATACTTTCTCATTTTAATACCTTCTACAGGCGTTTGTATCTTGTGGAAGAAAGAAATAATGCAAGAGGTCTTGACATTAATGCATAAAGACTGTCTGCCATCTGATGACCATATTACTGTTCTTTTCATTTCCCAGGCCTGCTGGCCGGGTCATGCTAGGAGCGATGATACACTGCGGGAGGTGAACTGATACAATGTTAGGGCATTACGCTAGCTCATGTCCGTTTTGTTCGTGGGAACGTGCTCGCAGCGGATCTGCCAGGGTGCTGCGGCAACAGGGATGTTCTCCAAGGGTGGGGGCCGCGCTACAGTGCGCTGAGCTCACACCATCTTTACCGGGCAAAGAATGGTTTTTGGGCCTAGCTAAATTTGTGTTGTAATCAATACATATGGGCATTCGATACGTGTGGGCAATGTCTCCAGTGGGTGAGCCCTCCACCACCTGGGCCCGGGTGGCATGAGGGAACGCCCAATGGGCCATAGCCCTCACCTGGTGAAGAAACGCAGGCGAGAGGGGTCTCCTGGACCAGCCCTCCCCTACATCATGCTGGACCATCCAGGCTTGGATGACTTGATAAATGTCGTTCAGGGCTTTAGAATCCACCAGGTAGTAGTCGCCTGTGATTGGAATGAGTATCTGGGTGTCAACGGCGTAGTTGGTGTAGGTGACTCCCAGATAGTCAAGTACGTCGAATGTAGGTTTAGTAAAAACGTTATAAAGCGTAGGTGAAACGCAGGACCTTTACGGCACCCCGCATAGCACCGGTGTAGGTTCTGCTGTGGCGGTGGGCGAGAAAACCCGCATCTGTCTGTTATCCAAGAAGGAACTGATCCACTTGGTGGCTTTTTCAGAGAAGTGGGCCGCTAGTTTCAAGTTGCGGCAGAGGATTTGATGATTGACCAGATCAAATGCTGCTGATAAATCGAGGAGTAATAATAAGGCCATTTTCCCATTGTCTTTTAGGTCCTCGATTTGAGTTTTAAGATCTAGTAAGGCCGTTTCCGTCCCGTGCTTGGGTCGGAAACCAGATTGTCTTGTGCCAAGAAGATTGGGCAGACATATCTCAAACAATCTTCTGTATGGGTTGTACCTCACTCAGGAGGGTCTACAACCACACTTCAGCTCACTGCACCCTTCATATAGGAGAAATATTCATTAGCAGTGTTGTCCCGCCCACAATGGCAGTCCAGCACCGAAATGCTAGGCAATTCTCCTATGAGCAAGAGTACCATCAGCGACCCCAGACAGGTATGCAGTAATAAAATCACGGCAAAAATGTCGCCTTTAAAAAAAATCACAGCAAACATGCTGTGGTTTGACCAGGTAAAGGTGTACCCCCATTATACAATTTAAGGGGAGCTGGGGTTGCGGGGGGTGTCCCCCGCTCTCCTTAAATGGTATAATGGGTCTAGGGGTTGCGGGGGTGTCCCCCGCATCCTTTACATGGATTGCGGTGGCAAAACCACTGCCTTTTTGCCGCAATTATTTGTGTAAACGGCCATTTTTGCCCCGATTTTAACACATGGAACCCCCAAACACCTGTTTTGTCCTTTTTGGGCCTCATCAGTGTGGCAAAGCGGAGCCTCTCTAAGGCACAATGAGCAAAGGGACCACATCTGTATTGCCCTTAGTGACCAAGGGTAAAACTCCAAGTTTTACGAAATGTACACAGGTGTGGGAGCCTCTCTTCTGAGGACAAACATGGCTCACATAACCTGTACCATGGAGTGTACCCCACTGAGGGGGGCTACAACCATGGTTTAGCTCTCTGCACCCTTCACAGAGGAGGAATGTCCATTTGTATATCAGTCTGGCCCCACTCACAACACGTTCCAACACCGAGATGCTAGGCAATTCTCCTGTGAGCAAGAGTACCATTAGCAATCACAGACACGTATTTCGTCCTTGTTGGGAGGTAAAGCTGAACCTCTCTAAGGCACAGTGAGTAAGGGGTCCATGTCTAGAATGCTGATAGTGACTTCGGGTACAACACCAGGTTTTACTAAATTTACACAAGTGTGGGAGCCTCTCTAGTGAGGACGAAAATGGTTGGAAAATCCAGTTCTTTTTTTATTTTATTTTTAATTGTATATGGTTAGAAAAAAAACCTTTACAAATTATATCACAATCATATCAACATACCAAATCAACAATAAAAAAAGACCAATAATTCAGTTTAAGCACTTCATACACTAAAATCTCAAAAACCATGTCCGCTGTATAAAATACCAGATCCCTATTACCTCTGATCACTACCCCCTTCCTTCTTGTTACACTAGTGGCTTTGTGTCTCAACCTCCCACTTATTTGACAGTCGTTTTTCTACCTTTTTTTAAAAAAAACTTTGGTTTTATTCACATTTTCTTAATATAACAAACGGGCTCGTGTGAGTACAGATTTAACACCTTCATCAAACCCTAGAACCCAACCCCTTCCTCCCCCCCATACCCCCACCCCAACCCTGTCCCTCTCCCCCAATAAATTGTCCAATCAAGACTGTAACCACGGGAGCTTTCATCTGACCACTTCCTCCCGGTGCCTGGGAGCTGAACTTTACGTTCGCCTCTGTGTTGGCTGTGTTGCGTCTGCTATCCCCCGGACCGTGGGTCGCACAGTTCTCCTTGGATACCACTCATTCCAGATCCCACCCTTCCCTCACCAGAGTGTCCACATGGTGTCAATGGGCGTCCCAACCCCATGCCTGATGTACACCGTACCAGTTTGCTTGAAAAGTGCTGGACTCATTATTGACCATAGCCGTCAGTTTGTCCATGAGGAACATGTTCTTTAGTTTTTTCAGCCAATCCTCCTTAGAGGGGGTCTTCAGGCTCTTCCATCTCTGCGCCTGGGCCACCCATGGCGCCCGCAACATTGTTTCTCACATTCTTGGGTACCTATATATTTCCACCTCCTCAGGGGGGAGGCCCAACAGCATCGTCAACGGGTTTTGTGGGAGTAGTTCTTCGGTGACCTCCACCATCCACCCCCTTACGCTCTCCCAAAACTTCTGAACCCTTGGGCAGTACCGCCACATGTGACCCCTTGTTCCCACCTGGCCACAACCCCTTGGACATCTAGGTGACACCCCTGGGAACATCTTTGACAGTTTCAACGGGTCCCTATGCAAGAGCTTGAAATTGTGCTCCATGTCTGACGTAAATAGGTTCCCATGAAATGCTATTTTGAATGTCCTGGACCATACGTCCTCTGAAAGGGCTTCCCCAGCCAAATCATTCCAAAACTTGCAAAATCCTCTCCTCTAAGTTTTCGGTGTTCAATATTTTGTACATCTTGGACACTGTCCCCTTCCTTGTTGTCGCCGTGTTCAATAATTTTTCAAAGGGGGTCAGTTGTCTCCGTAGTCTCTGGCCCCATGACTGGTCGCAGAGAATGCCCTTTAGGCGCAGGTATTTGAAAACTGTGAGTGACCCCCACCCATGAGCCCCACTCATTTCCTTGTATTCGAGGAACTCGCCCTCTTTGAACATTTGCCCCGCCCATTCCATCCCCATGTCTGACCAAGATTGGGCATTCCTGAACTCTCTACTACCGAGTCCGAGCGGGCGACCCCAGAGTGAGGACAACGGGGAGGGCCATGAAGTGAGGTCTGCGGTCGGTGGCCCCTCTTTCCAAATCGAACAGAGTACTCCCAAGGTTGGATGGGCTTTCAGTCTGCTTGGGATGAACTTGTCCGGCATCCACAGAAGGTCGTGCACTTTTAGAGGGTAGGTGTCCATATCTTCTAGGTAGGACCAGTAGGTACCCATCCCCTCTTTGATGTGTTCCAGAAGAACGCGCAACTGGGCGGCCCGGTAATAGAGAAGAAAGTCTGGTAGCCCGAAACCCCCCTCTTCTCTGGGTAAAGTTAGAGTAGCCCTCCCTATCCTTGGGGTCTTCCCCTGCCATATGAACTCTCGCACTGCCTTCTGTAAGTCCCGAAATGTTTGGTCAGGGACCCCGTTGGGAGTGCTGTAAAGAGGTACAGCAGTCTCGGCAGGATATTCATTTTCACCGCCGTCATGCGACCGTACCAGGACAGGATCATCCCACCCCACCTCCTTAGGTCGGATGTAATCCCTGCCATTACGGGGCCATAGTTTGTTGGGGCCAGCTTTGAAAGGTCTCTGGTAAGGAGAACACCCAAGTATCGAATGGAGTCTTTCCCCACTACAATCCCTGTATACCTGTCCAAGGGGTCCAGCCCCGGGTCCCAAACCCTCATAGGGAGTAGCACTGACTTTGACAGGTTTATTTTTAGCCCTGAGAACTGCCCAAAGGTTGTCATCAAGGACAGGAGAGGGGGGAGCGAGGAGCCGGGCTCCACCAGATATGCCAGGATGTCATCAGCGAACAGGGAAAGCTTGAACTCCACTTCACCTCTTTTAATCCCTTTGATGTCAGGGTGGGCTCTCACTGCTATGGCTAGGGGTTCCATCGTTAGGACATATATCAACGGGGAGAGTGGGCATCCCTGCCTTGTCCCCCGCGTGAGGGGGAATGGTTCTGACAACTCTCCATTCACCTGTAACCTTGCCGTTGGACCTCTATATAACGCGGACACCCAGTTCCTGATGTGCACCGCAAAACCAATTTTTTGGAGGAGGAGTTCCATGTATCTCCACTCGATCCTGTCAAAAGCTTTCTCGGAGTCTAGAGAAAGCAGGCTCACCTCGAGGTCTGACTCTTGGGCATGATGGACCAGGTCTATCGTCTTTCTGATGTTATCCGATCCTTGCCTACCCCCTATGAATCCCACTTGATCCCCATGAACCAGCTTTGTCATTATCCCTTCCATTGACCTTCCCACCACCTTGGCCAGGCTCTTGACGTCTATATTAAGAAGTGATATCGGGCGGTAGGAGGAGTATTCCGTCGGATCTTTGTCCTCTTTGGGCAGTACCACTATTATGGCCCTCATCATAGTTTCTGGTAGAGTTCCCCCCTCTAACACCGCATTGAACACCCTCACCAGGTGCGGAGCTAGGGTGGACCGAAACCTCTTGTAAAAATACACAGAGAAGTCGTCCTCTCCAGGAGATGTCCCCACCTTCATCCCACTAATCGCATGCTCAACCTCCTCTTCTGTCACTGGACCCTCCAGACCCTCTGCCGTTTCCCCTGTCAAGGCCGGAACCTGGATGGAGTTCAGGAATCCCTCAATCTGGGCGTCGTCCCCGTCGTATTCTGACAAGTATAACTGTTCATAGTATCAACGGAAGGCCGCTCCTATGTTTGGGGTGTCATAACCCAGCGGTCCCCGTTCATTCCTCACCGCCTTCACCATCCTACTTCTCTGAACCTCCCTCAGCTTCCAGGCTAAGATTCTATCCGCTCTGTCCCCCTTCTCGTAATATTTTTGTTTCACCAGTTGTAGACTCCGCTCGGTCTTATGCAGCAGGAGGTCTTTCAACTGGAGCTTGTAGTCTTACAATGAGGCCATCCGCTCCATCTCTAGAGGCTCCTCTGGGGGACCTCCCGGCTGGAGTTGGGCTATTTATTCTCTCAAAGACCTCTCCTGGGCTTCCCTCTCCCTTTTTTTCTGTGCTCCCATCTTAATGAGGACTCCTCGCATGGTCGCCTTAAAGGCGTCCCACAGTGTATGCGTGCCCACCTCGCCATTGTCATTTAGTTCGAAATATTCTGTGATGGCGTCTAACACCTCCTGTGCCAGGACTTCATATTTCAACAAGGAGTCATTGCATTTCCATTACCCTCTGCTGACATTCCGCCATCCCCCCGCTATGGTGGCACGGACAGATCATGGTCGGACCACGGGACTGGATCGACCCTGTGGCCAGAGACATATGGGAGCAGGGGCTCATCGACAAGGATGTAGTCTATTCGGGAGTACGACGCGTGGGTTGCGGAATAGTATGTGAATGAGGGGACTCCCGTCCTGGGACTCGGAATTGAGTCTACCAGGCCCAGTATCGCATTGACCTTCTGGAAAATTTGTGCCATGGCTTCGTCTGCGACCCTAGTGGGCTGGGGCCCCATGCGTTTCCTATCAGTGGCCGGGTCCAGGACCATATTGAAATCCCCACCCCACCACCATCATACCATGAACAAAAAGTTTCAACCTGTCCCTCACTTCTTCCCAGAATTGAGCCTGGCCTTCGTTTGGGCTATACACCACCATGAGAGTCAGAGGGGAGCCCCGCAGGGAGCGCTTCACCAGCAGATATCGGCCCTCCGGATCCTTCAACATGGCCTCCTTTGCAAAACCGACGTCGCTTGCCAGCAATATGGCCACCCCCCTTTTTTTGGTCTTGTGCGATGCACTAAACACCTCCCCGATCCCGCATTTTTGGTTCCTTCCCCTGTGCCCAGTGTGTCTCTTGTAGAAAGAGCAGGTCAGGTTTAGCCTCTTGGTTGGGGTGTTCAACCCCCGTACATTAAGGGAACCCACACCCAGGGCAGGCCGGTTTTGAGCCATTATCCAGATTTTCCTTACTCTCGGTCAGCCTCCTCATAGCACCGCTCCCTTCCAGCTCCGTTTGATTTATATTTGGTTCCCCTTTACTCCCCTGCTTTCCCCTCCAGGTGGGCCTTAAACTCAACTGCCCTCTGTTCCCCACTTCAAGTTGAACAACCCCAACTTTCCCCTTAGCCCCCTCCCCCCACCCCGGCGTCCAGCCAAATAGTTCCACCATTACTGGTAATTGGCTGGACCACCAGCCTGCCGCCTTCTGCTAGGCTGATATCGAGATTCACTCCTCTTTGGGCCCCACCCCCCCGAGTCACACCCCCAGAAGTCCCCTTATACTTGGTGTTCAAGTGGACCCTGTGCGCTGTTGGCCCCCACGATCTTTGATGCCAACTTGCTTTCGGGCCAGGTTGGACCTCTCGTCCTCAATCAGGGGTTCTTGCATGGACCCCCGGGTCCTCTCCTCTCTTCCATTATATCTTCAACTCCCAGGCCACTGTGGGCCGGATTGGCCCGCTCTTCCTTACTCGGGGTTGTTTCGCTCTCTATCCTTCGCCGGGGATGGAGTGTTCAATTTTTTAAATTTCCTCGAGCCTGTCTTCCTTCTCCTGTCTCCCTGTGGCCGGTGTCCTCTTGCACCCTCTGCAGCCATCCCTGTGGGCTTCCTCTGGGGGGTCGGATCCATTACGTAGTCTCCGATGGCTCCCCTTATGTCCTTCTCCGTGACCAGGGTCGTCCGCTGACCCATATACTCAAACGCGATGGAAAAGGGGTAACCCCATCTGTAGCGCACCCCCTTCCCCATTAGCAACTGCGTGAGGGGGCGGCACACCCTGCATTTGGCCAGTGTGTACGAAGAGAGTTCTTGGAAAATGGACACGTGTGCGTTGTTATATGTAATCTCTCGAGCCTTCCTGGCCTCCTCCAGCACCTTTGCTTTTTCCGTGAAATAGTGAAACCGGACCAAGATAGACCGGGGGCCCCCCGCTCTGCCCCCCGCTCTGTGAATCCGGTCGAACGTTGGTTCTGTTGTCATTTCATCTGAGAAAAGGAGAGTGATAATGTCTCTCACCACCCGGGCCAAATCTCTCTCCGTTTCTCCCTCCATCTCCGGAACCCCAAAAAAATCTGAGGTTGTTCCTCCATTCCCTATTTTCAAAATCGTCCATTTACCTAGCCCTCTCCTCATCCCTTTTTTCTAGGCCCGACAGTCTCAAGTCCATTGCCATCTCTTGGGTCGCTGACGACGATTGGTTGTTCTCTAGCTGTCGCAGTCTGTCCTCGACCTTGTCCACCCTTTGGTCCATTTTTTCCAATTTCTGGGCAATGTCCGCATGCATGTCCCTGGTTTCCTGCAGGACAGAGGCGAAATCCTTTTCCATTGTTGTGGTGGACAGGGACGGAGTCTCCGACTGGGCCATTCCAATCTCTCGGTCCGGGCCACTGTTTTTGCTTCTGGCCTCCTGGTATCAGTATTCCTGAAGCGTTTTTCACCAGCTCATCAGGCCCCCTTCCCTCTTTCCAGGTGGTATCCCCCAGGGAAGGTCTGAGAGGACCAAATTGGAATTTTGCCCTCTTTCCTTCTGTCCTGTCCGCCTCAGGTGGCCCACCTCTGGGTGGGCACACGCCCCACCAAACTCGGGTGGGGGCCTCACACCCTATCAGTTCTGCTTGTGTCCGTCCAAGTCCTCCTATCACTCCTGCGTGGGGGGAGTGGTGAGGTTGTTGGAGTCTGCATGGGTAGAACCACAGGGTGTTAACTCGGGAGGGTGGGGGTCCAACGCTCGAGCCTCACCGGCTTATTCCAGTTGTCCGTGCTCCCCTCTCAATTCGCCAGCAGGCGGGCACACGCCCTGGGTTAGGAACCAGAGGCCACCACCTGCGCGGAGTCGGGGCGTAGGGTCCCCGCCCCTTCACTTTCTGCCACCCGATGATTGCGGGATTCTCTTCCCATCAAATGCGAGACAGTGGTAGCCGAGGAGCCGCCCCGACAGCTCTCCCGTACCTGACAGGGCTCCGGGAGCCCAGGCGTCTTCTATCCAGTGCCGCACCAGTGTGAGGGCCGGGGGCCAGTCCTCCGCCCCCTCCGGAACTATGTGCGCCCCAGTGGGCCTGCAAACCCAGGCCCACGGTGCCTCCACTTCCACTTCCAAGGATCTGCGGGCCGGGGCCCCGGCGCCCCCACTGCTCATCTGTGTTCGTGCCCGGGGAAGGCAGGCCTCCACGCCACCAACATGCCCGGGCCTCTGGAGCGGATCTCTTCCGATTGGGGGGAGGGGCTCCCGCAACGCTCCGGCACCGTCCCCTAGCGCGGTGGGCCTCCGCGAGTGGGTTCCCCACCGATCCTCCGGTGTCGACACGGGAGGGGTTGGGGGGAGAGACTCCCGCGTGCCGCGTCCCCTCTCACCGCCCTGAGGCCGCGCAGAGCACACGCGGATCTCCTTGCTGGGCAACGGGTCTTCTTCTCTGGCACCCGGGGGTCTGCCGACGTCGCTCTTTCGGCAGGGGGGGGGCCCTGGGGTTCACCACTTCGGCGGACTGTGATTATCCCATTGGAGGGTCACGGGGGGGTGGGCTCAATCCCTTGTCTCAGCCCAGCTTCGGAGGAGCTCAGACCTCAGGCTGCCATAGCCTGTGCGCCCCCTGGTGGCCTCCCGTTTTTCTACCTTACTGATAGATCCCACCTCTGTTGGGCTTAAGTGAAGAAATTCAAGTCCTTCAGTATTCTGACCACTGCTGCTGTTAACTGTACTTCTTGGCCTGAAATCAATCTATTCCAAATATGTTCTGATAGAATACTATCCTCTCTGTGGACCAGGCTTCAAAACTTGGCTAACCTCAGGGGCCAAGTTCCTTCGCACTCCATTAACAGGTGGCTGAGCGACTGATTTGATGGCGTGGTACATATGTTACACAACTTGATTGTATGCTCCCCTTGTTTGCGTATGTTCAGTATTTCCCCAGTGGGTAGAAGATTTAGTCTCACCCTCAGGAAATTACTCCTTATCCTTTGGTCGGGGTATTTTACCAAGTAGCGAGGCAGACGGCCTTGCTTTTATTCCACTGCCAAGAATATGTTGGATGGAATCGAGCTGCGTACCTTGGCTATTGTTTATCCAATCCAGATTTTCTAAGTCACGCTTTACTTTTATTAGTTATCAGAACTTCTGTGTCTAATATTGTCTTTGCTAGAATGGATTTTACTTTTTCTTCTAGCCCTGCCAGTATCTGGGATTTCGAGTTGGATAGGTGTTCTTTTATGTCCTCATACAGGGAGCCTGACCTTGGACTTATCATCTCTCTATAAAATGTTACCAATTTCCACTCGACCATACACCTTAAAGACTTTAAACCCAATTCAAACTGCACATTCCACCCCGGGGTACTCATCAGCAGATGTAGAGATTCCTTCCAGATTCTGCCTTCTATTTTTGACCAGTTTGTTTTCACAGATGTATTTTGGCCTCTAGGCCAAATAGGATAACTGGTACTATTTTGGCTTGATAGTATTTTACCAAAGGCACGATGGAAAATGTACAGTACCTACTCATGATTTTCTTCATATGGGGTATCCGAGTCTGCACTTTGTTGAGAATGTCAGACTCCACCTTAATCACTGCCGGGTTTGAGTATATCTTATATCCCAAATATGTCAGTTCATTCACCCGCGGGATGACTTGACCATTCAAGGACCAATTCCCAAAATTGATTTTTTTCTGGGACTCTAAACACTAGGATCTTTGATTTTGAGGGATTTACCTCAAGCCCATTTGAGGTAGCACAGTTTCCAAATCTCGTCAATAGTCTTTGTAGACCTATAGCAGTGTTGTCTAGCAAGACAATATAATCAGCATAAGCCAGCCCGAAGAACTTTGTACCATTTAGGAGCGGGCTGGCCAATGCGGATGATTCCAGTTCCTCCCCGAAGTCAGAGAGAAACAGATTGAAAAATAATGGGGCTCCCAGGCACCCATGCCTTACCCCCCTCTCAACGTCCACTGATTTGGACAGATTGCCTTTATCGTCCAATCTCACCCTTACCGAGGTGCCTTTATGTAGCTCCATTAGCATGACTATCAAATGTTCTGGGGCGCCCTTTGCCCTGAGCTTCGCCCATAATTTGGATCTGTCTATCTGGTCGAAAGCTTTGGAAAGGTCAATCCAAGCCCCGTATAACGGCTGACCTCCCTTCGTCATAGATGATTCGGTCGCCAGGTTCAGTATCAACCCATTTAGCGTGGTTGACAACCCGCGCCTAAAGCCTGTCTGGAAACAGGACAGAGCTCCGACTTGGTCTACCCAAAGTGTAAGTTCCTTAACTATCAACTTCATAAAGATCTTGCTCTCTATGTCCAGGAGGGCGATAGGACGATAGTTTACTGGGTCAGTCCTATCACCCCTCCCCCCTTGAAGAACAGAATTACCATGGCTGATTTCCAAGATGGCAGGAATTGTTTTACCCTTAAGATCTCCTCAAAGAGTTGCGACAAAAACCTTGCCCAGAATTCTGGTTCATTTTTAAGAACCTGGTAGGTTAGGCCGCTGGGGCCGGCAGCCTTAGAACATGAGGACTTGCGAATCATATCTGCAATTTCTTCTTCATTAAAGGATACCTTCCACTCGCTAACTGATGGCATAATTATCTCGCCCTCTCGGGGCTTCCTAAAAATGCGGGAGAGATGTTCTACCCATTTGTGTTCCGGTAATAGGTTGCATAAAGAGCTATCTGAATATGAATCAAGCTGGCTCATGACTGACCAGAAACCTCTTGAGTTTTAACATCAACTCCCCATCCATTTGCACGCATACCATACTGTGTTTATGACCAGTCCTAAAGTTGTTTTTTACGCTTTTAGCTTCTAGTTCTATGGGGCGTACCATACTCAGGGCGGTCTATTACCACGTTTTTTGGTCAAAAGTCAGACAAAAGTGCTCATGTTTCTGCGAGGTGAGCTGAGCCTGCTCTTGGGTAAAGCTTTATGGGAATTGCTGAAGGATAGATCATTAGGCCTAGGTTAAAGTCAGTTATATGTCAGGCCTCTAAGAGGAACTTCATGTTGGGGAAATATCTCCAATCTCTGTGTTGTAGGCCAGTCTGCTAAGGGAGTGTTCAGTGGTGGAAGGCTGAAGAGTTAATAACATTGGGAACTCCTTGGGGCCTTTCGTCCAGTATTGTGAGGGAAAGGAGACATGGATTGACACACATTGTTTAATTGAGAGACCTCTCAACAGACAAGTGCCGTCTTTGAACCCAAGGTTTGGACAGATTCATTCATATCTGAAACTGTGCGACTTGTAATTGACACTTCTCCAACCATATTACTGTCTGTGTGGTACCTTCTGTGCTGTCCAACAGCCGAACATCCGGGCCAGATGTACAGGCAGGCCTCATGGCAGCGCTGTTGTTCAGTCTAGTCCTTGGCCCCATTCAGGCTGTATTAATCTTGTGCTGGTCAATGTTCAATATGGAGCTTCAAAGAAATAATGCTGAGGCTGCATTTGCAGGTGTATTACATTGCGCCCCACTTTGAAAGTAGGTATTATACTAGGTCTCAAATCCTGCATTTGCATTCCCAACGTGGCTTTCATGGTGACCTCCGTCCCTAAAAGGACCGTGTCAAAATGCACAAAAAGTGATTTTCTTGGTGAAGAGGACGTATTGGGAGAAACAAGCTGTCTTTGTAGATTGCGTGGCAGATGACACTTCATGCACTATAGAAGCAGTCTTGTGATTGGCTATCTCTGGCCTTGGGAAGACGGTTAACGTTTAGTGCTTTAAGACTACATCTGAAGCCATAAACGATTGACACATTTCCATGTAGGCTCTAAGGAACGAAGAACACTAATGTTTAACCTAATTGCCCTGACAATTCACAAGAGTTTACAGTGTGCGTGATATCCAAGGCCAATTACAAATCACAATGTGCATTTTGTTCAGTGCGACCAGACACCACATTTGAGAAGCTTGCCACATGCCTTTGCAAATGCAATAGCGTTTTCATACATACTTTAAGTATGGAAGACATGTTGATGACAATTAAGAGAAATAAAAGGAATATGGGAACACGTTTAAAATAGCACTTTATGTTTTTTTAAGTGCCATTTTAAAGTTTGGAACATTATTAAATAAAACAACTATTAGGCTTCATATTCAGCTTTGGACAAATACTTGTCAAGCTATTTTTAAATAGGGTATTTGGTGCACCCCTAAAGTCAACCTTTGCAATGGAAATAGGTGGCTTTTTCAACCTACATATTCCCAACATGCATGTTCCTAAATTTCCAGTTCATTTTTTGTTTGCCCTCTTGACCTAGACTTAATGAGATGCTCCTCTTAAACTCATTTGTGTCTTCCCACCGTTACCTCTGTGCCCCCCACATGTCCTTACCCTTTTTCCTAACTACCTGCTTGCTATACATATATATATATATTTTAAGTGTGTTAATGTTACCAATTTGTATTTTGTGCTAGCCTGTACTTTTAAAATTCAACTCAGTAGTATACCGCTGGGGAAGCCAAACACCCCTGGCCTTACATGGTCCATTGGTCATGCACGCTGGGAAACAAAAATGTAAGCCAGCCAGGAGCCTCCCTCAGCAAGTAGGCTCCTCCATAAGGGGTTAGGGTTCGGGGGGATCAGCAGCCACTTGTCCATTATAGACAAGCTGCACCTGTGCAAGGCCACAGGCGTTTTGCTTCCCCGGTCTTGCATGGCCCATTGAGAATGCAGGCTGGGGAACTGCACCTCGGAATGTGTATAGGCGGAGCTTCTGTGCCTCCCCACACATTCAGGCAGGCTGTGGGTGTGAGCAGCAGTCCCGCTCCTGTGCAGCAACCTTGAAGCGCTCTTTACTTCCTGGTTCCTGATTGTGCAGTGCCGGGGGGCTTCTGTGGCAATCGAAGACAGCAAAGTATTCTCTGGACAGGGATGCAGGTATGGTTAGCTTTAGGATGTATGCTGTGTGTATCTATGCATGTATGAATGAGTGAGTATGATGAATGGTTGAGTGGGTGCACATTTGTGAATGAGCAAATGAACTCTCCTCGTGAATGAGCGAGTGAATGTTGTGTGAATGTGTGTGTGTTGTGTTTGTGCCGGACCTTGATTTTGGTGCCGGGAAGAGGCAGAGAGGAGGAGGGTTTGAGGCAGATACTACGGCAAGGCACTTTTTAATTAGCATCAATGATAAAGTAAGAATTATAAGTGCTATTACATGTTAAACTGGCATTTTGGTGCAGCCAGTTTGACTTTTTCTTATTCTGGCATGACATTTCTTTTTTACTGGGCATCAATATATAAAGCAATCATGATAATTGTTATTACTGGCTAGACTGCCATTTTGGTGCAGCCAGTCTAGCTATCATTTCTTACTGCGGTATGGCATTTTATTTTCTTACTAGGCATCTATGATAAAGTAAGCATGGTAATGTCGTGGCTAGACTAGCATTTTGGGGCAGACCATCTAGCTATTTGTTACTGTGGCATGACATTTGTTACTGGGTATCCATTATGAAGCAAGCATGATATGTATTATTACTTGGCTAGACTGGAATATTTTAGTGCAGCCAGTCTAGCTATAATTTCTTGCTGTAACATGGCATTTACTGTGAATTTATGATAAAGTAAACTTGACAAGTGTTATTTAGTAGGTATACAGGCATATTTTTCTTCTACCAGTCTATGACTCGCAGTACTGATGGAGTCCAGTTAGTCACCCACTCAGGTGGAACCAAGATCTTTCAGTTCACTAGGCCAACCACAGATTAGTAGTCACCTGTGGGTGAGTTAGTGCACTGACAGTTCAGGGGGAACGCTGCACTGCTCTCTTTAACAGGGATGCAAGGTAACAAAAGCCTGGCTTAGTATGGCAAGAATGCTCCTTCACCTCCTCCCTACCCATGCCCTTCCAGATCCCTGCATACCTGTGAAGTGATTTAACCTGCTGTTGCAGTCATTGATAAGTCCTTACAGGGACTGAGAACAAGCAGGAGAGAAGATCCAGAAAATATGGGTAAGCGGAATCCACACTATCAAGGGAACCAGGAATCCACAAAATCCAAAGGAAAGCAGTCACACAGGCCAATGTCCGAGCCCAAAACCATAGTCCAGAACATGAACCACAGTGGATCCACAAAGGTCCAAGGCTTATGGCCGAGGTCAAAGTGTCACAAGTCTAGGCGGAGAGCACAGGGCAGAGGCTATCTCTCAGTGTATGCAAGTAGATTAAGGGAGATTCCGGAGACAATGCTAGCATATAATAGATTAAAGGTACATACCTTTAGCTCAGCGGGTTGAGCGCTCGCTGCTGCGATCTGAGCGTGATCTGCAGGTCGCAGGTTCGAATCCCGGCAAGGCCAACTCAGCCTTTCATCCTTCCAAGGTCGATAAATGAGTACCAATTTCGGTTGGGTGATATTGTATGTAAATATGTGCTCTGTAAAGCGCTTTGGTTTAAGGTGCTATATAAATAACACATCATTATCATTATCATTATCATTAGTTGAAACAGGTAGTCATAGGAATTGCAGGAGCAGGCTGTAAACAAAGAGAAAGAGAAAAGGCAAAGACAAGCAAGTACACTGGGCAACTTGGATTGATCAAAAATAAGGGTCTACTGGAATATAATAAGGGGTCTCCAGGGATTAAGGAAAGCCCTTGGGATAGGTACCAATTACTCTTAACAACAGTCATACAGCAACGTCATGACTTAGGCGTGCTGAGGAAACTGTTTTACTCAGTGCAAGGGTAAAACTGAAAGACCATATACTGAGGCAGGTACGACTTCAACGGACTATGTGAAGGCAACAGAAGTCTTCCCTTATCTGATCTGAACAGAGACCAACCCAGGGCCACACTGTAAAACGGGTTCAACTGGAGACACCACAGTGGACCAAGATGTATACAAGTAGAAAGCAGCGTTGAAAGAAATAACCAGGTACAGGATAGGATATCAGAAGCTAGAACAGGCAGGTTGCAAGGCAAGGAGCCAAGAGGATCAGGCCCGAAGGCAGAACAGTGTGGCAAGGCTGCCAAGCAGGGAAGCCCAGAGGAGAAGGGCAGAAGGCAGCGGAATGCGGCAAAGCCGTCAGGCGGTAGCCCAGAGGGACAGGGTGGAAGGCAGCAGAGTGTGGCAGAGCCGTCAGACGGGAGCCCAGAGGAGCAGGGCGGAAGGCAGCGGAGTGTGGCAGAGCCGCCATGTGGGAGCCCAGAGGAGCAGGGCGGAAGGCAGCGGAGTGCAGCAGAGCTGTCAGGTGGGACCCCAGAGGAGCTGGGCGGAAGGCAAGAGTGTGGCAGAGCCACCAGGTGGGAGCCCAGAGGAGCAGGCGGAAGGCAGTGGAGTGCGGCAGAGCTGTCAGGTGGGAGCCCAGAGGAGCAGGGCGGAAGGCAGCAGAGTGAGGCAGAGCTGCCAGGTGGGTGCCCAGAGGAGCAGGGCAGAAGGCTGCAGCAGGCTGGAGAGGGAGCTGCAAGCATTAACAGCAACATGAATCAAAAGGCCAAAAGAGAATTTCCAGAAAAGGTCAAAAGCTGGTAACAGGAGCACCAGCATGAACTCCCAGAAGAAGCAGTTGACTGACAACTGCTTCTGTTCAAAGTGAGCTTATAAAGGCCCTCCCAGCCAGCAGGCCAGCAGGGTGGAGCTGATTGCAGACTCTGGCAGCTGTGTTCAATTAAGCCCAGCCCTGGCTTCAGTAGTCTGTAGCAGTAGCAGCAGTGGTTTCTAATCAAGTGCTTGCCAGCTCTCTGCAGCCTAGCCTGCAGTAGCTTGCAACAGGTGAATGCAATCAGGCCCTCTGCAGCTCTTAGTAGCTTGCTGCAAACAAATGTATTTAGTATGCCTCCTCCAGCCCTCTGCCTTTTGGACAGCATACATGTCCCAGAATGCATCTGCTGCTTTGACCCAAAAGCCGGAATGGAACATGCAATTAGATTAGTCCAAAACTGCAGAGGTAAAACAAGGAAATAAAGGCAGAGACGCATGGAGCGGTGCTGAGTGGCAGACAAGTAGGATCGTGATAGTATGCCCCCTTCATAGGGCCCCTCCTGGTGCCCCAAAAGAAGGCATAGTCCATTGTGTCTTTCAAGCAGTTGAAAGAGTAAGGGTTGAAGCACTAAAGTCGAAATCAGTGCCCAGGTAAAGGTTTTATATTCCTTCAGTGTTGTACTTCGATCAGAAAATGTAAAGGGATGATTGTTCTTCACAACCCTACCCAATGATACGCAAGGTATATCAGTACGTAAGGTGGGTGTGCAGGAAAACAGAATTGTAGACTGAAGCTCTTTAGAGGATACAGCAATAGAGGCTGGCACAGACACAAGAATCACTGGTTTTAGGTTGTTCTTTGGATGCAGTGGTTGTGAATGTGACTCAGAATGCAAAGAAAATGTTTTACCTTCAGATGGCTGTGGTATAACTGAACTATCCTGGTGACTTTCAGAAAGGGTAAGTTTATTCTTTGTCACAAAGAGCTGGTATTCTGATGGCATGACTATTCCAATAGGTAGACTTTAGCATTGAGCCGTGGATGCCACACTCATGTAATTGGATACAGGCTCGGAGCGTACAAATACCTGGGAAGGAGATACTGCTGGATGCCAGGCTAGCGGAGGCTTGATCAAAATCCTTTCAGTTACAGGGAGTGCAGGTATCTCGTTCCACTGGTTTAAATGGTCAAGCAGCATAACACTAACAATGGTACTGATCATAAGGTCTTGAAACACTAAATCCATTACTGAATTTTCCTTTTCATTGAAGGATATGCTTTTGCATTCAAGGTAATCCTCATTCATTTCTTGTGGTTTCTTTTCAGTTATGGGCATTTGGATTACTTCGGGTGATGAAGTGGACACCGGGATAAGAATGGATGCACACTCTTCATTCTGGTCACAGGCATGAGCAAGCGTTGAAACACAGTCTTTGAAAAAGAGGGTTGTTGAACTGGCAATTGTTTCGGATACTGCAGTAATAATGGGGTTGTAAACACTAGACGGGTCAATTGCATTGCTGTCTGTGTGAAAGGAAGTGCTGGATACTGGTGTTGGAACCAAGGAAGGAGTTTGGGCAGAGGACAGCATTGGAGGTAGACTAGGGTTAGGCTCCTGGAAAAGGTCTTGTAACCAGTCTGCAGAAGTGTCAGAAAAGATAGCAGAGGTAGTCTCAGCAGGAGACAGAAGAGGCCTTTCAAAGGAGTCACCCAGTGAGGTACAAGAGGGCAGGTCTTCACCAAATAGATCGTAGTTTGGGAAAACTTGGCTGGCTTCTTGAACGGAAAGAGAAGAGCACTCCAAGTTAACCTGCAACTGGTAAGCATATTCCTGCTTCAATCTTTCTATTTGCTCCAGCGTTCTTTCATTTAACTTACGCAACTCATTAGGAACCCAAATGTCATCAATAATTAGAGAGAGAATGTCTGGTTCAGGGTGACATGGGTTATCTGAAGATTAAATGTATCCCTCTCTTACGTTTAGCTCGTACAGTATGGCATAGTCATCATTTAAATCCATAGATTGCCTCTTTAGAACAAATAGCTGGTTCTGGATACTTTCCAAATCAAAGACATCCTCGGGGGACTTAGCTGCTTTTTCTTTAACATAATGTTTATTGGTTGAAGGCTCAGGCTCTGCTGTTATCTTAGCATAAGACTCTGAGGTTTCAGAGTAGATCTGTGGTTCCAAACAAAGTCGAGGCATGAGTGGCATTGTTGCGGCTACAGGCTTGTTTGTCCGTATAATATATAGCACCAACATAAAGCGTCTTGGAATCTTGCTTCATAATGTTAGCCCTAACACACTGAATCATGACAGGGCAATACTTTGCAGGTTCACTGGAACAGTACACAGTAGGAAGACTATTCACAGAGGTATATGTTGAAGCCTCCCAACCAGCCCTTGTCTTTGAGGGGCATGCCAAGGACTGAGTCAAATACCTATTTTCTTCCTGTAACTGTTCTGCAGTCATCAAGTCGGGATTAGCAGAAAACAGAGTCCCATCCCGAAGTACTTGGTTTGGCAGAAAAATGTGAAAAGTATTTGGCACTGAGATACCCATTCTCTCTGAGGACGGTAGCTTCATTATGGGTGAAAGTCTCAAGTAACTGGGTGCTGCCAGTTTGCTTGGAGGATGTAGCGGTTCGCCAGGGGTTTTTGTTTTTCTTCAGAGGCATCTTGGATCGAACAAGCATTGGCCCAAGAAGCAACATTTTCTTTTTGGTCAGTCAATCTGTCACAAATCTAGGCGGAGAGCACAGGGCAGAGGCTATCTCTCACTGTATGCAAGTAGATTAAGGGAGATTCCGGAGACAATGCTAGCATATAACAGATTAAAGGTACATACCAAGCTGTTAGTTGAAACAGGTATTCAAAGGAACTGCAGGAGCAGGCTGTAAACAAAGAGACAGAAAAAAGGCAAAGACAAGCAAGTACACTGGGCAACTTGGATTGATCAGAAATAAGGGTGTACTGGAGTATGATAAGGGGTCTCCAGGGATTAAGGAAAGCCCTTGGGATAGGTACCAGCAGATTACTCTTAACAACAGTCATACAGCAACGTCATGACTTAGGCGTGCCGAGGAAACTGTTGTGCTCAGTGCAAGGGTAAAACTGAAAGACCATATACTGAGGCAGGTACGACTTCAACGGACTATGTGAAGGCAACAGAAGTCTTCCCTTATCTAATCTGAATGGACACCAACACAGGGCCACACTGTAAAACGGGTTCAAGTGGAGACACCACAGTGGACCAAGATGTATACAAGTAGAAAGCAGCGTTGAAAGAAATAACCAGGTACAGGACAGGATAGGATATCAGAAGCTAGAACAGGCAGGTTGCAAGGCAAGGAGCCCAGAGGAACAGGGCCGAAGGCAGAGGAGTGTGGCAAGGCTGCCAAGCAGGGAAGCCCAGAGGAATAGGGCAGAAGGCAGCAGAGTGCGGCAAAGCCGTCAGGTGGTAACCCAGAGGAACAGGACGAAAAAGGCAGCGGAGTGCGGCAGAGCCGTCAGACGGGAGCCCAGAGGAGCAGTGCGGAAGGCAACGGAGTGTGGCAGAGCTGCCGGTGGGAGCCCAGAGGAGCAGGGCGGAAGGCAGCAGAGTGTGGCAGAGCCATCAGGTGGGAGCCCAGAGAAGCAGTGCGGAAGGCAGTGGAGTGCAGCAGAGCCGTCAGGTGGGAGCCCAGAGGAGCAGGGCGGAAGGCAGGAGAGTGTGGCAGAGCCACCAGGTGGGAGCCCGAGGAGCGGGGCGGAAGGCAGAAGAGTGTGGCAAAGCCACCAGGTGGGAGCCCAGAGGAGCAGGGCGGAAGGCAGTGGAGTGCGGCAGAGCAGTCAGGTGGGAGCACAGAGGAGCAGGGCGGAAGACAGCAGAGTGTGGCAGAGCCACCAGGTGGGTGCCCAGAGAACATGGGCAGAAGGCTGCAGCAGACTGCAGAGGGAGCTGCAAGCATCAACAGCAACAGGAATCAAAAGGCCAAAAGAGGATTTCCAGAAAAGGTCAAAAGCTGGTAACAGGAGCACCAGCATGAACTCCCAGAGGAAGCAGTTCAAAGTGAGCTTATAAAGGCCCTCCCGGCCAGCAGGCCAGCAGGGTGGAGCTGATTGCAGACTCTGGCAGCTGTGTTCAATTAAGCCCAGCCCTGGCTTCAGTAGCCTGCAGCAGTAGCAGAAGTGGTTTCTAATCAAGTGCTCTACAGGTCTCCGCAGCCTAGACTGCAGTAGCTTGGAACAGGTCAATGCAATCAGGCCCTCTGCAGCTCTTAGTAGCTTGCTGCAAACAAATGTATTTAGTATGCCTCCTCCAGCCCTCTGCCTTTTGGACAGAATACATGTCCCAGAATGCATCTGCTGCTTTAACCCAAAAGCCGGAATGGCACATGCAATTAGATTAGTCCAAAACTGCAGCGCTAAAACAAGGAAATAAAGGCAGAGACGCATGGAGCGGTGCAGAGTGGCATACGAGTAGGATCGTGACACAAAGGGTTACTCCACATTACCACCATGCAAACTTCTGTGTACCATCCCCAAACCGATGGCCTGGTAGGGAGATTCAATAAGACTTTAAAACTAATTCTCCAAAAACTGGTAGACAAGGACGGAAAAGATTGGGACCGCATGATCCCATGGGCACTATTTGCAGTTAGAGAAAGCCCCAAGCCTCCACAGGTTTCTCTCCCTTTGAATTACTCTATGTAAGAGAGCCGAGAGATGTCCTCAACATGCTCCACGAAACCTGGGAAGAATGAGAGGAGGCACCTATTCCCATCTCGCAAACCGGCACCAGAATGCAAGAATATATGAAGTTGGACTTAGTTTGCACTCACATGGAAAAGGCTCAAAGCCAACAAAAGGCCACTTATGACAAAAAAGTATGTTTGAGATAATTCTCCATACGACAGAAAGTACTATTCCTCTTACTAACCTCAGAGAGCAAACTCGTCTCCAAATGGCACGGACCATATGAAATAGTAGAAAGAACGGGAACCTGTACTTATGGAGTAGCCCAACTGGATAGGAAACAGAAAATCCAATTATATCACGTAAATCTCTTGAAAGAGTGGAAAGAGAACCCGTCAGCCACCCATGCCAAAGTACTACCCTGTCTGGTTCCCGAAGACATAGGTAACTTTGATTTAATTCCTTCTGAGTTATCTACTCAACACCAATTATTCTCGGAAAAACCAGAGAGAGTAAAGAATACATACCACTATATCAGAACACCTAAGGGTAAAGTGGTAGACTTAAAACCATATCGACTCCCAGAAGACCGTAAGCAGATAGTGATTGAGGAAGTCAACAAAATGTTGAAAGCCAACATTATTGAGCCATCCTCAAGCCCATGGTCCTCTCCTTTTGTGCTGGGCACTAAACCTGACCGTTCCTGGAGATTCTGTATTGATTTCCGTCAAGTTAATGCCATATCGGACTTCGATGCCTATCCCATGCCATGCATTGATGACCTAATTGAGAAACACGGAGCAGCCACCTTTCTATCTACCATAGATTTAACCAGGGATACTGGCAAGTTCCTGTCTATGGACCAGTTAAGGAAAAGACTGTGTTTTCAACACCTATGGGATTATTTCAATTTAAAGTCTTAGCTTTCGGTCTACACGGTGCGCCAGCCACTTTCCAATGCCTCATAGATAAAACCCTCCAACCCTATTCTGATTTCTGTGGAGCTTATATTGACAATATCATCATTTATAGCAAGACTTGTGAGGACCATCTCTTCCACCTTCATACCATAATAAAAATATTCAGAAATGCTGGCCCTTCTGCTAATCCAGCTAAGTGCAGATTGGCCCAGTCACCCATAAAATATCTTGGCTTCTTCGTAGGGAATGGAAATGTACAACCACAACGTGAGAAGGCAAAAGCCGTTTTAGATACACCAACTCCCAAAACCAAAAGAGATTTTAGAGCTTTTCTCAGGTTAATATGGTATTACCGAAGATTTATCCCCAACATTTCAGACAAAACAGCCTAGCTGACATATACATTTAAAAATGCTGAACCCCAGAAACTTCATTGGAATGATGAGGATGAGATATGTTATACTACCTTGAAGCAAATACTGTGTCAGAACCCAATCCTAAAGGTAGTCAACTTCTCTAAGGAGTTTTCCTTAAAGACAGATGACTCCCTTACAGGGTTAGGAGCCGTCCTATCCCAGGTTTGTGATGGATTATTGATCACCAGCCGCAAGTTGTTCCCACGTGAAAAAAATTACTCTGTGCTGGAACTAGAGGCCCTGGCCATCAAGTGGGCTATTAGCCATCTTAGGTATTACCTATTAGGACGAATGTTCACATTCGTTAGAGACCACTCACCCCTAGTTTGGAATAGCCAACGCAAAGACTTCAACCCCAGGGCCATGCAATGGTTTCTAGACCTGCAACCCTATTGTTTCACTGTGGAACACTGAAGAGGAAAAGACCACGGAAATGTAGATTTTCTTTCCCGGTTCCCCTGTGAAACAAATGTGGCTACATCGCATGGAAGAAGGGTATGTGAGAAACCTGAAGGTGTCTCCCTGGCTAGTCCCTGGGGATCTGTCATCCAGGTGGCCAGGATACGGCCATCGCCATTGGATCCAGTTCGTGGCAGTGAACCAGTGAGGGAGGATCACCTGGATGAGGGGATCCTTGGGGAGTGGGAGTGGGATACCAACGGGCGAGACCGGGTATCCCCCATCTTTCAACACCTTTTCCTCATCCTATCACGTAGGATATTCCAAAACCACCACCCCCCCCTTTTCCACACAAACACTTTTGCACAACACGAAAGACAACGGACTAACACCAGAGCCGTTTAACTGATGTGTCCCAATACCAGGGTCAGGCAAAGTCAGGCAATTGAACAGAATCACACACACCTGACAGCCCTTTCCCTTCACCACAGGGATAAAAGGTGGAGCACAAAAGCACAGGGCGAGCAAGTCAGACCGCTCGAAGTAAGAGCTTACTCAGCACAACAGTTCAAGAGGAGGAGAAAGACAGTGCAGACCGAGAGGGTGACAAGTTAGAGTAGACCTTCCCCTTTCTGACTAAGGCCTGTGGAACCACCACTGAGGGAATGATAAGTCTGCAAACAATAGCCAGCGTGTATTGCACCAGATGTCAATGGTACACAAGACCCTCCTCTGCTGATTGCCAAGCTGGGGAGAGATGCTTGTCCCTGTGGTACCAACCTTGACTCTGAGGCGAAAGAAAGTCAAGCAGTTCATCACAGCCGGTGAGTCGAGGGGAGTGTCGATGAGAAACCGAAGTGTTGAATGAATAGTAGCCGAAGGCAAAGTTGAACTTGAAAAGCAAAAGGATACTATTTACGAAGGAGGGGGAAAACCAGATACAGAGGAGTCCGGCACCACGTGGGTGCTCATGCAGGAATCTCTGGGTAATTACCCAATGGTAAAGACTACCGTAACCAGAAGGCCTTGGGAAGAGGTGAAGAAATTGTCAAAGTGGTCATACAGGGGTCTTGTAAAATCCTCTGTACCATTGAAAGTTTTTGACTGACTGAGAATTGTGAAAGCTAAGGGAAGTGAATCCTGCATGGTGAAGATTAGTACATGAACAGTGGGTTACAAAGGTCATCGAGAGTGAACCCGGCAGAGGGAAGCCGACAACCAAAAGAACAGTGTTACAAAAGTCGCTATAGTGAACCCGGGCGAGGGAAGCCGACAGCCAAGAGAAAAGACCAAAAACCTGTTTAAAAAGACATTAAGATTTGTGAAAGTAAGAAGCATTGCAAGACAAGGGATTGCAAGACAAGGGAAAGGGAAAGGGAAGTGTCCCCCTTGTTATCTGGGATCAGAGCCCAGCCAAGGAGAATCCAGGGGTGGAGCCATCACCCAAAGTGTTTGTAGAACAGAATTTTATGTTGTTTGTTGAGCGCATCAGGCCTCAAAGGCAAGAGACTTTTCATTACAACGAAACTTAACCATCGAAGAATCTGATAGCTGATACGGAACTGTTCGCTCGTGCTGGGAAGGCTTGAGCCTGTGTTATGCTCCAAAGTCCGACCTTCTCCAGTGCTGAAAACGTGGGGAAGGGAGACCTCGTGGCTATCACATCCTAACTTATTATTTGTGAACACTTTCTTTATTTTGAACACCCTATCCCACACTCTTTCTCTAATTAGTTGTAAGGAACTGGCAGTAGTTTATTTTTAGTATAGGCTTTTTACTTTGACAAAACACCACAAGGACTGCCTTCTTTTTAATTTGATGATCGACGCTTGCACCGATCTTAGATTTATATTTACCTTAGATGTTTTTCTTCCCTGCACTTAGTTTAATAAACATCCTTGAACAGTGATCACTTGTGTCTGTCTTTACTGTTGTCACCATGAGTTCCTTACACTACCCACTTCTCTATGGTGTTCCACAGGGCTCTGTCTTAGGGCTTCTTCTTATCGCTTTATACACTGTTCCGTTGTCCAATTTTATTTCTTCATTTAACATGTCTTTTTACTATAATGCTGATGATTCCCAGATCTTTCTCTTTTTCCGAATTCTCTTACTCTCTTCTTCATATTACTGTTTCAAATGCATTGTTACCTCCCACATATTCCTCATTTTATGATATATTCTTCTACACCTCCCCAATGCATATGCATGAAAGGATAGTGGTTGCTGTGGGGTCCAAGCTGTCGAAGCCCCTTGAGATGATCCGAAGGCAAACCGAATCCCTAACCCCATGCTACGATAAGGAGTGCAAATTGGCAAAGGGGGGCCAGGGCTACTAATTTCGGGTTAAGGTCAGCTAGGACAGCTTATAGTAGACTTCTGAGGGATAAGAAGAGGGTTTGGCATACGGACATGTGGGGGCACTGCTTGGTGCTATTAAGAAGGGCAATTCTAGAGGTTTCTGGGGTTTAATTGGGAGGAGGAGCACAGTGGGTCGAAATACCTTGCACTGTTGCATTAATGAACATACTTGGGTGGAGCACTACGGCAGTCTCTATGGGCTTAGAAAGGAGAATTATGGTGTGAATAGATCTAAGGGTAAATTAGCATCTGGGCCCCCTTATTCACCGTTGGTCCTGACTCAGCAGGAAGAAGTCAGCAGAGCCCTGCTCGCTCAAAAAATGGGTAAAGCACCTGGCCCGGACAAGGTCCCAATTGACTTCTATGACAATGAGCTTTTTGTCTGTGTACCATACCTGACAAACATATTTAATACTTCCCTTCAACAGGATGAGGACCCCGATTCTTGAGCCATCGCAGAGTTGGTCCCCATATACAAGAAAGGCCCTAGAGACCAACCTGGTAATTATAGGACAATTTCTTTGCTGGATTGTGGGGGCAAGGTGTTTGCAAGGGCCCTATTATATCATCTGGAGGGATAGGCAAAGGAAAATCAAATTATTAACCATAGGCAAGCAGGTTTTTGTGAGGGGTTAGGTAGAGTGGATCAGAGTCTGTGGGTTCAATTGATCGTTGATAAGTATTCAGCTCTCAGGAAGTTAAACGTTTACGCAATTTTTTGTCGACCTGCATTTGATACTGTGCCGAGGCAGTGTCTCTGGAAGGTTCTAAGGGGGACTGGTATGCCCAAAGCCCTTTTGCGTGCCATCCAAAGCTTATACTCACATAATACTGCAGTTGTCCATTGGGGAATTGATGACAAAACCTCCAGGAGATTTGATGTTAGAAAAGGCGTGCACCACAGCTGTGTTCTCGCCCCTATGTTATTCTGCATGTTTATCAACAGTGTCATCAATATGTTACTAGCTCACTTGACAGATGCGCTAGCCCTTGCAGGTGAGAAAGTACCAGTCCTGATGTTTGCAGACAATGTGGTTTTGTTGTCCTTAACTCTGGTGGTCGTCCACAAGCAGCTGGACATATTTATTGCTTTTAGTTCAACCAATGGCCTGGTCCTTAATGTTTCAAAGACTACATCTATGGCCTACAACTCCAATCCTAGGGGCAAGCAGAGGAGTCGTAACCTGGTATTGGAAGAGGGTGAGATTGAACAAGTGTCATATTATGATTATTTGAGGGTTAGGATGACGGCTTCATGAAGTTGGTTCAATCAGTTAGAGAAAGCTAGAATCACCCTACCTAGACAAGGTGGTGCTCTGGCACAGTTTGCAGCAGACTCATTAGAGGCCTATAAGGCCCAGTCAAGACAGGCTGATTTATTTGGGGCTGAGCTCTGGGGACTGTCAGAGGTTCTTTCTTTAGCTATTGGGGAAAATAAGTTCCTAAAGAACATCTTAGGACTACCCTTACTTGCCGGTCCTATTAGAGACCGGTATGCAGGGGATCAAGTCCATTTGATGGTACTGGCCTTCCTTATATTGGGTACACATGTGGTCCAATCCCCACCTTGTTAGTTACAGAGCTGCCGTGATGGATGTAATTTCGCAGGAGGGAGGCCATTCTCTGAAATGGATACAGAATGTCAAGGCGTGTCTCGAGGACCTCGGTCTCGAAGCAATTCAAAAAGACGCTAAAAGATGCTGCCCTTGCAAAATTCCATTGTGATTCAGCTGTGAAGACCTCAGGCTCCCTACTCCTGGTACGATATGTAACCATTAAAACAAAGGTGGGGATTGAAGTGTATCTTAGTCTGAGATATCCTTGTACATAGCGTTCCGGTTTGGCACGTTGACTATAGGGCCTGTAGCTCACAAATGGCATATTATTGTATCCCCCTTATCTCCTCTGTGCAAGGAAGTGACAGAGGATTTGGAGCATTTTCTCATGCTGTGTCCGGTTAGATTATCATTAAGGAAGCACTTTCTAAGGCTCCTTTGGCGCTTACGGGGCTGTAGGATGGTTTCAGATGCCTTGGCAACCTGTCTAAACTCTGGGGATGGTCTAGCAGTATTTGCTACGTGCAGGTACCTAAGATGGGCCTGGAGTATCATAAACAAGGCATCGCCATCATGAAGTTTAGATGACCTCATTCTGTATAATATGTAGCCATTTGGGTAGTGGTGCTCCTAGAGAGCTGGATCCAACTTGCAGCCTGTTGGGTTACAATGTTATAGGCCTGTAGTTGATTATGAGTGTATTAAAACCCCTGTGATGATGTAATGATCCCCCAGTGCATTGATTATGTTTTTCGTTTTATAAGGAAGTTGTGAGTATTTGTATCTACATTGTGACATGAACCATGGTAGCTAACTGTTAAATACTGATGGTTGGTGTGTGTACGCAGTGCTATAAAATCATGTACTTGCCCAAAGTATCCCCATTGTAGTGATATTTTATGGAGTTGTTATGAATTTGCCCAAATGATGTACCAATGCACTGAAATGTTTACATGCGCTGTTTTATGCGATTATGTGTAAATGTTGTTTATATTGCTGGTTTTTATGACTTTTGGTCGAAATAAAGCTTAATCAATCAATCAGATCCATATCTAGCTTTAGTGGCTTTGGAAAAAATTTCCAGCAAGGGGTGCTGCGCGTCAATGCCTGTCGACTTAATGTCCCTCGAGGGCCTCCTTCTCGATGTCAACGTCATCACTGGTATTTAGTGTGCGCAGTGACCGTTGGCTTAAGTTCCGTTTTTCCGCAAGAGCTATCCCTTTGCAAGATCGGCACACCTACGTTCCTTCATTGCGAAATATACAGTTATTTTGAAAAATATGGCATCTTTGTCAGCATCATCAACTCCCAAATTGGGTTTTAAGAAATGCCACGACTGTGGGGCGAAAATGTCCCTTATGGACCCCCATCGGGTGCATGTGTGTCTATGGTGTCTCGGATCCCATCACAAGACATCAGAGTGTGAAACCTGCCTTTCGATGACAGTGAAAGCCCTGAAAGAACGTAGAGGGAAGTTAGCTGCAGGTAGGCCACATAAATCCCTTTCGACGACTCTGGAAATAATTTTTTATGTCACTTTCCTCAATTCATGAGGAATATGAGCCTTCATCTGATGATTCATGTCCAGGTGTTCCAGAGGCTCTGATATCAGAGGAGTCCAAGATGAAAGATCTATATGAGACTTTTCAAACTGTAAGCGGGCTAGATACTTTTCCCGAAATTGAATTTGGAAGACCAGATCCCTCAGACCATCCTGAGGGGTTGTATAGACAGTTTATGTCTAGAGTTATTGAATATCTAGTATGGAGTAAACCTGCACCACATTTTGAGCCTGATGATCTCACAGATATTTTGAATAAGGGACCCCCAGTAGGATACTATTCATCCCTTTCATGTAGCTTTACAAAGGTGTGCCAGTGCCAATTTGGAGACACCAGAATTAATTCCAGTGGTAAATGAAAAATCGACTAGCAAATACAGAACTTCAAGCAGTGACCCCTTTTACCTAAGCAAACATCCTACTCCAGAAAGTCTGGTGGTACAGGCCGCCGGACCCACATCAAAACAGATGGCATACCTGATGATTCCCCCAGACAGAGATGACAAACACTATGGCAAAGAATGTCTTCTCTGCTGGAAGTATCTCCCTTAAATTGTCAAATGCACATAGGCACTGGCAAAATTTACATTTACCCTATGGGAATGCATAGCTATGGCGACTGAACATATCTCCGGAAGGGAAGAAAGAGACTTTTTTTGAATATTGTTAAGGATGGGAAGGACGCTATGTGCGAAACCCTTCAGACTGGTCTCGACTGTAATGCGCATATTTGCCTGGTTAAGAAAGTCTGGATTTGTTCCGGATGTGCAATCAAGACTTCTTAACATGCCCTTTGATAGCACACATTTATTTGGCAGCAAGGTTAAGGAGAGCCTGGAGAAGCTACAAAGCCGCAGCCAAATCCCTTGGTGCGGCAATCAGACAACCCCAAACTTGCCCCAGTGGAACAGTTTGGAGGGGCAGGTCCTTTCACTTTTACTCCTTAGCTGGAAGAGGACTGGTGAGTCAAAGAGGCCAGA
The DNA here is from genome assembly GCF_040938575.1 of Ambystoma mexicanum. Lineage (NCBI taxonomy): Eukaryota > Metazoa > Chordata > Amphibia > Caudata > Ambystomatidae > Ambystoma > Ambystoma mexicanum. Next base: position 467,383,410 of record NC_090929.1, read on the forward strand.
GAAGATTTCCCCATGGTGGATGGGGGAGAGGTGCTAAAACCGACCAGGCACCGGCTGCTTTACCCTCAGCTGCTGCATTAGCCATCTCAAATCCTCTCTGAGGCCTAAATCGCCAAAACTAATCTCTATGAGAATCACCGCCACACCTAACCTTAAATCATGCAAGTCACTTTCCATTAAACTACCCTGCGCCAACTCTCAAACATTAAATATCCATCTCCTCTACAGACCCCCAGGCCCAATCAGCACCTTGAATGAAGATATTACCACTGTTATCTCAGAGAAGCTAAAAACCTCCTCACAAACCCTAGTGCTAGGAGATTTTAACCTAGGGTACAATGATATTAATGATCACCAGGCTACCTCCGTAACCAACATCCTGACAGAATTAGGTTTCACGCATAAAGTGAATACGTCCACCCATACCAAAGGGAGAATCCTAGGTTGGATTGCCAGTCACAACTGCAACCTCTCTATTGCATCCATCTCCCCCCAAATATGGTCTGACCACTACCTAATCTCCTTTACTCTCAATACCAAAAGACCCACTGCAACAACACCTCCTCTAGCCGTACCTACACTAACTAGAAACAAGAAAAATATCACAGCTGACAATATTCTGCCCCTTATCCTATCTAATCTTAACTCATTACCAGACCATACTGACCCAGGCTTACTAGTGGAGGAATTTAATAATGCTATGACCACTGCTCTCGACATAATTTCTCCGCTAAAACTTAGGAACAGTAAAACGAAAAAGCATGTTAACTCTTGGTTTACACCCCACTTAAAAAGCCTAAGATTACAGAGAAGAAAATGCGAAACGGCATGGAACCTACATCCTACTGCAGAAAATAAAACCAATCTAATAAGTATCTCAACGCAATACAAAAAGGATATCATCCTGGCCAAACAAGAAACGTATAACAGGATTACCCAAGCCAACTCCAGCATGAAGGAGCTCTTATCTATACTAAAAGAATTGGAAACTCCAATTGCAGTACAGGATGACTCTATTAAAGATAAAACCTGGTGTACTGACATCCATTCGGCACTAACCAACAAAGTGGCCAACCTTCAAACTAAAATAGCTCTAAAGAAAGCTTCACTATCAGCCCAAACCCAAATTCCCCTGAACAAAACACTAACATCTAAACCCAAAGAATTCACCCAATTTAACGTCTCTAATGTCTCAGTGATCGATTCTTGCACTTAAATCATCCAATTGCAAAGGCGACCAATGCCCAGCACAACTGATCAAGGACACCGCTAGAGATCTAGCCCCCTTCATCACCAAACTTATCAATGCCTCCTTCCCTACCATCCCGCGCAACCTAAAGGAATCCTGGGTACTCCCCCTTCTGAAAAAACAAACACTGGACCCCAACATTCCCACAAATTACAGGCCCATCACCACAGTGCCATTCCTACTGAAAATATTAGATGAGGTAGCATACACCCAAATTCCGAACTTCCTTGAGGTGAACCATCTCCTTGGCGCTCGCCAATCTGGTTTCCAACCTCAGCATGGCACAGAGACTGCCCTTATCGATTTAAAGGCCCAAATAGATTCACTTAGAGACGAGGGAAAATGAGCACTCCTCCTCCTAGACCTCTCAGCCGCCTTTGACTTGGTGGACCATAGAGTCCTGTGTAATCACTTGGACTCTGCGGCCCACTTCTCAAGGGAGGCTATAGTTTGGATACAGTCCTTCCTCAGTGACAAGACTATGAGGGTGTTCTCCCCCTCGGCAGCAGCAGACCCGATACCTATTACTTGTGGAGTGCCCCAGGGATCAGGCGTCTCGCCAACCCTCTACAATATCTTCACCAAGCCACTCTTTGACGATCTGGATAATCTGGGTATCGCCTACACCAACTATGCAGACAATACCCAGATTCTCCTACCACTTACTGGGGATTATGGGGAAGATCTGGCTCTGGTGAACAGAGTCTATAGCATCGTTCAGGCATGGATGGCCAACCATGGCCTATGTTTGAACGATGACAAAACAGAGCTCATCACCCTGGGCACCGCAGCTCGCATTTTAAAACTTAACCCAAATTACTCTGCATTTATTATTGATGGGAACACTATCAAGGTTGCCAGAGAAGTAAAAACCGTAGGTTTTTACCTCGACTCGACCCTATTCCTTACCAAACAGGTAAACTCACTGGCCTCATCTACGGCCTACACATGTAAATTAATACGAGCCGGGAAACAATTCCTATCAGTTGACAGTTGCTTAACCCTAGCCAGAGCCCCCATCCTATCAAAACTCGATTATTGCAATGCCCTCTACATAGGGGCAAACAAACCATCAATAGAATACAAATGCTCCAAAATAAAGCGCTTAGGGCTGCCCTAAGTATTCCTAGAAGAGCACACATTTCTGAAATAAGACGGAAACACAAATGGCTCTCCACCCAAGAAAAAATCAACCTCAAATCGGCCTCCCTCATCCACAAATGCTTAAACAACAAAGCCCCTCGTTATCTAACAGAACGATTTATCAGAAAAAACTCCATTAGACCAACAAGAATAGTCAGCCCCAACTGCCTTCTAGTGCCCAGATTTAAACTGACCACTATTGGAGGGTCCAGCTTCCCAGTTAGGGCAGCTCAATTGTGGAACTCCCTACCTCACGCTCTTAGCTCTGACCAAACGTTCAACAAATTCAGAAAGAACACAATAAAATGGCTCACTGAGAATGATATGTAACCCACATTCTCCCCTCGTACCAACCTAGTACGCCTGTATGTAATGTACCTGATATAGGTTTGCCAATATGTAACGTTAGCTATATGATGACATGTTGTCTACATACCGCTGTACATGTACCTTACCGCCTTACCCTCATCCTGTTGCACCTAAGAAAGTCGTTTTTACCTTTGCTCTGTAATTTGTAACTTCTGTAACTAAGCTGTAAGCCCTCTTTTTCACCTGCGCCCTGCTACCTCCGGGTCCGGTGCGTACAATAAATAAATAAACAAACAAACAAGTCCACAAATCCCCGGTGGGAGGCAGACTCTCACAGCATCTGCAAAAATGGTGGGGCATTACTTCAGATGCATGGGCATTGGAAACAGTAGCCCATGGTTATTGCCTTCCCTTTCTAAAAAGGCCTCAGGATCATCCACCTGGGAACAACTCTTTCAAGATTTCAGATCCGCTCTTTGTGCAGGAAATTTTAACCTTGTAGAGAAAGGTGCTTTAGAACCAGTACCTGTAGCGGAGAGGAAGATGGGTTGGTGCTCCCCTTACTTCCTAACCCCCATGAATGATGGAGGATTGAGACCCATCTTGGATTTAAGAGACTTCAACAAGTTCCTTAGGAAGGACAAGTGATGGCACCGAATCTCAGTAGAGGGGGGATTCAGGTCTACCCCTACCTGGACCATTGGATGATCAGGCACCGTTCTCCCGAACAGGCTCTGGAACATCTCAGCGTAACCTGCCACTCTTTCCACAGACTGGCCTTCTCCCTCAATTACAAAATACAAAAAGTCCCACATGATACAATCTCAAAGGCTCCAATTCATCAGGGTGGTCCAAGATGTGTCCTCAGGAAAAGCCTCGCCACCCGAGGTGAGGGCTCAACACATTCTGCAGATGGTCACCAAAGTACAGAGTTTCCAGCGTCTTTTCCGACCTTTGACTTTTTCAGGTTGCTCAGCCTCATGGCATCCTGCATTTTTCTGCTGCCCGAGGCTCGCCTTAGAACGAGATCCCTTCAATGGGCTCTCAGGACATAGTGGTTTTGATTCTCAGGCAGGATGTCAGACCTTCTTCAGGTTCCAAGCAGAGTAGCACAGGATATTCTGTGGTGGGTTTGTGAGGAAAACATTCTGCAGGGAGAATCCTTTTGGCAGCCTTGGCCGGAGATACCAGTAGTGACGGACGCCTCACTCACGGGGTGGGGCGCCCACGCCAACGATCTGACAATCAGCAGTCGTTGGTCTCCATGGGAGTCCAAACTGCACATCAACCTTTTGGAGCTAAGGGCAATCAAACCAGTGCTGAAGTCCTTTCGTGCCTCTGTACGGGGAAAGAATGTCCTGATAATGACAGACAACACAGTGGCCATTTACTACCTCAACAAGAGAGGAGGTTTTGGTCACTACCGCTGTGCAGAGTCGCAATGCAGCTCTGGTTTCCGGGCAATTCAAGAAGGAGTCTCCCTATTGGCAGTTCACCTAGCCGGAGAGGAGAACACTGCAGCGGACACTCTGAGCAGGCAGCGCACAGTCTCCGACAAGTGGGAACTAGCTCAAGAAGTCCTTCAAGAGATCTTCACCCTTTGGGGAACCCCTCAAGTGGATCTGTTCATGTTCATGACCAATGTCAACCGGAAGTGCAAACTGTACTACTCCAGGGAATTTCCCCCAAGAGGAGCACTAAGGGACGCGTTCATAGTGGACTGGGAGTTTCAACTCCTGTACATGTTTTCTCCAGTCCCCACCATTCCTCGAGTGATGGAATTATGGAAATCCATAATCCTAATTGCTCCAGATTGGACGTGGTACCCCGACCTTCTGGAAATGTCCATCTGCCCTCCAGTACATCTTCCACAAAGAGAAGACCTTCTCTCGCCAGAGGAGGATTGGGTCTAGAGGTCAAGACACTCAACCTTCACACATGGTTTCTGAGAGGTAGAGATATAAGGATTGGGACCTCCCGGGCGATGTAATTGAGATTTTGCTTTCGGCCAGAAGGCTAGAAACCAAATCTTTACACTGCTGCTGTTGGGACAAGTTCTGCAGCTGGGGCAGGGACAAGAATGTGGACCCGTTTACATTCAGCACATCTTAGGTTTTATCTTTCTTATTATACCTATCTAATCTGGGGCTCCAGGTTGGCAAAATTAAAGGATACCTGGCAGAAAATGCCACTAGTGGTGTAATTTCTGAAGGGATTGACAAATGTGTTCCCCCCCCAATCCCCTTTTTAAGTCCCGGTTGGGGATCTCACGTTATTTTTGAAATTTCTCACGTGTGCTCCTTTCAAACCTATTCACTCCTGTCCTTTTAAATTGCTAACACTGAAAATCATTCTTTTGGTGCTCTTGTATCAGCCTGTAGGGTGAGTGAACTTCAAGCCTTGTCTTGCAAGCCTCTTACACAATTTTCTTTAAAGGTCCTTAAGGTTAAACCCACATTTTTACCAAAAATTGTGTCTGATTTTCATTTAACTCAGAAAATGATACTACTGTCTTTTTATCCTCGATCCTTATCCTGGAATGCAGGAGGAGAGATTACACAGGCTTGACCCAAGACGTGCACTTAGCTTCTAGATATCCAGGATGTCTAAGTTAAGACATGATGATGGTTGCACATGCCATAAATTGGGTATTGCGGTCACAAAACAAACATTATCTAGGTGGATCATCTAATAAATTTCAGATTAGTGGGAAAAGATCCTCCCGAGGGTCTCAGGGCTCTTTCGACCAGGGGTATGGCTACTTCCTCTGCTTTACAGAGAGGGGTCCCAATTCAGGATATTTGTGCAGCAGCCACATGGTCCTCTGCTCATACATTCACAAAACATTACTGTCTGGACTCTTCCTCAGGCCAGGAAGGCAGATTTGCAAAGACAGTGTTAAACTCGATACACACAAGCCAATAAGGAACTCCTAAATTCTTACTCCATCCTCCAAAAAATGCAACACTGCTTTGGGAGTATACGTGGAAGGACACAATCCATTCGAAGAACAAGTTACTTACCCGTGGTAATGTTTGTTCTATTGAATGATCGTCCCACATATTCCTCATTGCCCCTCCCTACTTACCGCCCAGTAGAATGTCCTTGTTATTGCAGTTTACGTTCTTGGCGAGTAACTGTCCTGCGTAAGGTACACCCAAAAAGAAATGGAACTGCGCACGCTCTATACCAGTGATGACGTCGACATCGAGACGGAGGCCCTCGAGGGACATTGAGTCGACAGCTATTGACACGCAGTGCCCCCTGCTGGAAATATTTTCTGAAGCAGCTAAAGCTGGATATGGATATGTCATAGGATGAGGTATATGTCGGAGGAACATCCAATTGAAAGAACGTTACCACAGGTAAGTAACTTGTTCTTCTACCTGCTTGCGATCAAGTCCTGGATGGCTTCTAAATTCCTCCACCTTAATCCCTCCAAGATAGAGGTTCTTTTCTTTCCTTTTCTTCTCCTTGCCCTGTTCCTCCCCCTTTCTGTCTTCTTTTTCCTCCATCTCGTCTTTCATTCTCTTCTTTTCTCTTCATATGTTTAATTCTGCTCGTATTGCTCGCTTTCATCTCTATAATCTCTGACGTGCTCAGTCTTTTCTTTCATTTCAGGCAACCAAAATCTTGATTCATCTCAGTTTTTTCTCATCTTAATTATTGCTCAGTTCTTTCTTTGGTCTCTTCATAAGACCTATCTCACTGACAGTACACGTTCTCTGTTCAATTCCGCTATTCGTCTATTGTTTCAGTTACCTCTGTGTCCTTCTGTGACTTCCTCTCTTCGTTCTGCGTCTATGCTTTCTTTTGATCTTAATCTCACTTTTCAGTTTCTTTGTCTGGTTTACAAAGCCCTACATGGTCTGGCTCCCTCCTATATTTGCTGTCTGGTCTTTTTTTACTCTCCTTCTCGCTCTTTATGTTCTGAATCTATATTTCTTTTTTCTGTGCCTAAGCCATCTTGTGCTTCTCATTTCTGTTCTTTTTCACTCCTTGCTCCTAAAATTTGGAATGCTCTTCCGCTCTCTAATCGTACTACTTCAACTTGGTACATTCTCATCTCAAAGCGCACCTCCTTCTTTCTATTTCTACTGCTTAATTTGATTGTTCTCATCATTGCCAATTATTGTACCATTTGTTTTTAACTTTTGTAAAGCGCTCTTTGGCGAAAGCGCTAAATAAATATAATTAAATACACATTTACAAATGAGGCTAATATATATATATATATATATATATATATATTTGTGTGTGTGTGTATATATATATATATATATATATATATATATATATATATAGTAAAAAAACTTTGTTAAAGGGATGTTATGGTTAAGTTGCGCTACTAAAAACCTATGAAATTCAGTGAAAAAACTTTGTTAAAGGGACGTTATGGTTCAAAGTAAAACCGTAAAACCCCTGAAATTCGGCAGTTATGGTAACATAAGCAACCATAACTCGCGCCACCGTGCACTGCTAACACTAACACCCAGGACATCAAAGATGACATCACAAATGTCATTGATGACATCACTGATGACATCACATGTGCATTTACTTTTCATAAAAACGCTGTACAAGGGATTCTTATAATGCTGACCAAAAACTGTCAAGGATCATTGGGATAAATATCATGAGCTAATTAGTGCATTAAGCAATGCATTGATATCAATAGCATTCTATTATGAAGTTCTATCCAGTATACTAAGCTGCTCATGCAGAAACATAGGCAGTGTGTGCAGCATACATGATGAAGGTGCCATATTCATAATCTTGCCATGTTGAATACTGAAATGATAACTGCTTTCTTATTAGAGTTTTGCGTAGTGTGAAACATGTAATAAGTAGATAATAAAACCCACTTAATACATAATTATTACAGACAAAACACAAAGAGACAACAACACATACAAATATGAGTATATACAGGGACAGTGAAGTAAACAAAAAAGCAGAAGTAGTAGCAGAAAGAGTTCATAACCTAACTGATTGTCTTTATGCAGAGAAACTATTGCTCTGTTTCAAAGCTGCTACTTACCATATGTATGTGTATGACATGATGTGACTGCACCCAAAGGAAAGGAGAGTGAGTATAATGTATACAAATATGAGCATATACAGGGAAGGTAGAGTAATACAAATAAAACTAGGAGAAAGTGCTGATAACCCTAATGATTATCTTCATGCACAGAAAGGATTGCTCTCTTTCAAGCCTGTGTCTTCCACTATGTATATGTTTCATATGATGTGACTTGACCCTACAAATATAGTACCTTTTCAATGTTTACTTCCTGACTGTTACTGAAGAAAACTATGTGGCTTCGATATGGCAGTAAAGGATAAAAAGGGAGAGCCAGCCATGTGATGTCATCAGTGATGTCATCAATGACATTTGTGATGTCATCTTTGATGTCCTGGGTGTTAGTGTTAGCAGTGCACGGTGACGCGAGTTATGGTTGCTTATGTTACCATAACTGCCAAATTTCAGGGGTTTTTTGGTTTTACTTTGAACCATTATGTCCCTTTAACAAAGTTTTTTCACTGAATTTCATAGGTTTTTAGTAGCGCAACTTAACCATAACGTCCCTTTAACAAAGTTTTTTTACTGAATTTCATAGGTTTTTAGTAGCGCAACTTAACCATAACGTCCCTTTAACAACGTTTTTTCACTGAATTTCATAGGTTTTTAGTAGCACAACTTAACCATAATATCCCTGACCTCATATACATGTAACATAGAACATACTAACCCCCTCGTAGTGATTTTCATGTCTGCGGACTACCGCCATGTCTGCGGACATATCGAAAATCTGAGCGTGGTGAATGTAAATTTAAATAGTGTGCCCCATTTCCCCTTTGAAGTTGGCTCTGAAAAGAGCCGTTTTTTTGTTTTTTTTACAGATGCTTGACAGACACTTGTTGTTTTGTATTTTTTTTCTTGTTTTTTTTTCTTACTTTACTCCTAAAGTCTTCACATAACCTTCTCCAAAGCATAGAACATACTAACCCCCTCGTAGTGATTTTCATGTCCGCGGACTACCGCCATGTCTGCGGACATATCGAAAATCTGAGCGTGGTGAATGTAAATTTAAATAGTGTGCCCCATTTCCCCTTTGAAGTTGGCTCTGAAAAGAGCCGTTTTTTTTGTTTTTTTTACAGATGCTTGACAGACACCTGTTATTTTGTATTTTTTTTCTTGTTTTTTTTTCTTACTTTACTCCTAAAGTCTTCACATAACCTTCTCCAAAGCAACCCTTACATTCCAAAATTGAAAGGCATTTCCCGTAAAAGATAAAGAAATGCCATCTTCTTTACAATTAACAGCATTACTGGCATCAATATTCTCATTATTACAGAAGAACATACCAGCTCTAAGCATGAAGGAACACATGCCTCGGTTGATGACACACCTAGCAATGTTTTGCTGAGGACAAAAAACTGAACTATTGTCCCATATTGCCCTAGGTAGTAATCTAGAAAAAATTACTTTCGTATTTGGAAGGATCTTCATTACGGCTTGAACCAAGCGTTCCAAATCAGCCAACAAAGTAGGGGCACTGACTTTGCCCAAATGGAAAGCACCATAGTGCAAAACTACCAGATGCGGACTGTTCATCGTGGCCATATACTCAGAAACTTGTACAATTCCCTGTACATTGCAATCAGGCACAGTGCTCCAGACCACCTCCACTCCTTTCACATCAAAGTTCTTTGCAACATGCCTGCATTGAGCGTACTGTTGTAAACCATACATAAACATATCTCCAAGCACCAACACCCTGACTTTCTCTACTTCTGCCATCTTCACCACACACAGTCTCTTTCAACACAAATCCACAACCTTGACATCTGATTGGCTGATCCGTACAGTCTTCTTTCCATGTCGGATTTCCTGGAAAAACCCGGATGTAGCACGCCCTGTCCACGAACAGCCGCGGTGTCCGCGGACGGCGTCCACTTTGCTCCCTCTGCCATTCCCTCATTGCATACAGCTTAGCAATCACACAATACGAATAACGTCCTCAGAACACCCCCATTTTGTGAATTTTGGAACATTTCAGGACAATTATCATTTCATTATTCAACATATTAACATTACAAATATTATACTTTCATCTTGTACTCTGCACACAATGCTATGTTTCTCCATTAGTAGCTCAGTATACTAGATAGAATCCCATAAAACAATGCTATTTATATCAATGCATCGTTCAAAGCACTAATAACGGTATGATATTTATTGCAATATCCTTGACACTTTTTTCGCAACATTATAATAAAAGTCCCTAGTACACAAATTCCATGAAAAGTACATACACATGTGATGTCATCAGTGATTTCATCAATGACATTTGCGATGTCATCTTTGATGTCCTGGGTGTTAGTCTTAGCAGTGCACGGTGGTGGCGCAAGTTATTTTTCATAGCTTGCGATTTTCAGGGGTCTTTCGGCTGTACTTAGAACCATAACGCCCCTTAAACAAACTTTTTTTAATATCACGCAAACAATATACAAACATGGCATTCAAAAACCAACTTCTCACAGATGGCTTTACACAGAATGTTGCAAAGTAAGAATTTATGCTCGTTCACAGTGAAGGTCAGCTGCTTCCATTTTTTTCTCGGGCCCCGGAGAGGCTCACGAAGCGGACTATAAGGTTGTATTGTGTTTTGACCTTGACAGACAGAGATTGTGATGAAAGACTTCTCTTGAAGGAGTGTTGCTAAAACGTAAGAGAAGATAAGGATGAAATTTCTGAAACGAAACCACTTTTATATATCATATCACTATGCGAAAGATCGTTCGCACACGCGGAGTCGTATTTTGGGACTGCACCATTCGTAGACAATGGAAATTGCATTTGTACTGTAAGTAACCCTTTAGATTATTTTATACCAACTATAATTACAATAGCTAGCATTAAAGACCGCTCAAGTTGAACTTGTTCGTTGAAAGTGACATAATGTTTTCTACCGCGCACTATCACCGCCGAATTGATCCCCTGTCATTTAGAGGGCTCTGAAAAAGGCAGACGACACAGGGTGGGTTAATAGAAATAATTTAACCGGTCTATAGGCGGTCAAGCGCTCTACTCGCTGTGCCACTTCACTGTAGCCTGTCAAGTGGCACAGCGAGTACAACGCTCGCTTTGACATCCGTGCACAGCTTGCTAACGCAAGTTCGAATCCCGGCAAGGCCAAACTCAGCCTTTCATCCTTCCGTGGTCGATAAATGAGCACCACACACCGTGGTTAATAATAAGCACCGCTTAGATACCTCACGGTTCTTAGCGCTATATGAATGGGAAAATATTATTATTTTATTATTAACATACTCCGTTGCACTATCTTCGATAGCAAATAGTTTCACGCCCTAATAAATAAAATGATGATTTTTAATGAAGATCGGCTGGTGAGACTAATTTATGTTTTTTAAAACAGGTATGTGGCCCCATTTTGCCTATGTCACGATTTACAGACTCCAGCGGATGGGGTCTTCAACTGCCAGGTGCAGGTCCAAATATGCAACTTCATGACCCTCACCATTTTATGGGACAATCGCCAAGGACCAATATGCCCTTACGCAGTACTAGCGGCTACAAACAATATACCAACCAATAGGGGTGGTTTTATGGCTCGTTGTTGGACAACCTTCCGATTATCAGAGCGACCATTTACTGCTTTTATCATAAACCAACAGCCTATCTACCGCAAAGGAACAACGCGTGGCTCAAAATAAACTTTTGCTGATCGACAGCAGAGACAATAGCAAATCGCTGAATATTCACTAAACATTTCATGTGAAATAAATGTACTTTACCAAATGTACAATCCTGCTGTTTACTTTTAAATCAAGTTTCATATTCCGAATTGTGGCGCACTGAGTTGTAAGCTGATCGAACACCCTCTGTACCGCAAAGGAACATCGCGTCCCTCAACATGAACTTTTTGCAGATCGACAACAGACAAATGCAAATTGCTGAATATTCTCTAAACATTTGATGTCAAATAAATGTGCTTTACAAAATTTACAATCTTGCTGTTTGCTTTTAAATCACTGTTTCATATTCCGAATTGTGGCGCGCTGTGTTGTTACATAATATGTGTTGTCTTCCGGGTTCTGTGTAAAGTCATTTAGGACTGCAGAGCACTGGGCGCGTTTAATGACGCACCCTGTAACGTCACGGAGAGAGGCAGGGAATATGAATGCTTTGATAATATCAGGCTTAGGGGCGGGAGATATGATTTAGTGTCGCAAAAGCAAGTCAGCCAGGTCAATAGCGCCAGTCATAGGATTATCACATAATGTCAGCGCACACCAGCCGGATATATAGTTTCTTTAGTGGACAAAAAGTCACTTGACGCCCATAGGAAATTGTGCTATTAGCGGACAAAAGGAGTGGTCTTAAAACACTTTCACTCTGACAACGAACAATACAAACAACGTTCTCAGAGCACCCCCATTTTGTGTAATTACAACCATTTCGGGACACCGCGAGTGTTCTTAGAACACATTCAACTAGACAGATTACAATATGGACAGCGTCCTGAGGACACCCCCAGTTTGTGTATTTGCGAACAATTAAAAGAATAATTTGGCATTTATATAGCGCTACGAACCCTTAGGTATCTGAGCGCTGCTTATTATTACCCACGGTGTGTGGTGCTCATTTATCGACCTCGGAAGGATGAAACGCTGAGTTTGGCGCTGCCGGGATTCGAACCTGCGTTCGCAGGCTCTGCACTGATGTCAAAGCGAGCGCTCTACTCGCTGTGCCACTTGACCGGCTAATACACCGCGAGTGTTCATAGCTCCTCTAAACACCCCAACATTTAGTTTATTTACAAAATGTCAGAACAGCCGTGTTCTCCACGGACAAATCGAACGCAACAAAAACGTCTAGCACATAAAAAAAAAACATTGAACCTATCTCATACTCCCCCACCCTCCCCAAACACTGTTACACACCAACACACGGCACTAAATACAATTTTTTATCCACGTTTCACCGCGCTGTACACGGTCAACGGCGAATACAAGATGGCGGGCGCCACAGAAAATCTGACGTGCTCCACGCCCCTCGCCGTCAAAGCAGCTAACACGTCGCATGTCCGCGGACATGATGCAAGGCCATGGGCCAACCAGGGGGCTCTCCGCGGAACGAACAGGGAAGTCCATCCGCGAAGCGAACACAGATATCACTAATTTTTTTGCCTTACGTTTTGGTCATTTTATAAAAAACTACTGGACGGATTTACACCAAATTTGCAAAAGCACGCTTTCGGGACCAAGCCCCCGCTCCTGCCGCAATTTGTTGTAAATCCGTCCAGCGGTTTGGCCTGTGGCCGTGCGCAAAGTTTTTTCCCATTATGCCTATAGGAAAAAACACAAGTTTTGGGACCCCCCTATAACTTTTCCCCCCCTGGACGAATCCTCACCAAACTTTGCAAAACAATTCAGAGTGGGCCATATACTTTTTTTGCAAAGTTTGGTGAGGATTCGTCCAGAGGGAGCGAAGTTATAAGCCACCCAAAAAATGCTCTTCCTATTGAAACACCAACTTAACCATAACTACATGGACGCTACCGCGTCCATGTAATATATATATATATATATATATATATATATATATATATATATATATACATATACATATATATATATATATATATATATATATACATGTGTATATATATATATATATGTATATTTGTTTTTATATAACACTTTAATCTAAAGCCCTTTACATAGGACACATTTACATACATTATGGTTCATGTGGTTGATGGGACTACTACATTAGCTTCTGATCCATTAAACACCCAGATAGGGCTTTTGCAACATTAACTGAGTACCTATTCAGGTATAATGGGGTCAGTCTTTTGGTTGTGAATTATGTTTCTGTAAATTCTGCAACGTGGGTGTGTAATCTAACATGGCAGATAACCATTGCGGTGTCCTATGTGATTAACACAATTATTTTAATGAGTTTAAGAAGCATAAAGTATAGGGAGGAAATATTATAGTGGCATCAAAGTTTGGATCCATATGCACTCTTTCAGAAGGCGAAAAAGAAAGCACTGAAGGAAGATTTTCAGTAGAGCATTACGTTATTTAGCTGAAACACCCAGCAAGTGCAAAGTTATTGTTATGTTCTATCATGGGGATGCACAAATGACTGGAATCTGACCGTCAGTTCAGTCTTTTATTTACAAAGCGCATGAAGATGAAAACAGTACCAAACAAAAACAATTATTGGTGTAAGCAAAAAGTCAAGTCTGACTTTCTCACCCCAGGGTGTTCAGCCTCCTTGGCCAGCACCTTAGATGCAGGCTTTTCTAGGTCCCAAACCCCTGGCTAGCTAGTGTGACTGGTTGCCTGGACGATTGTCACTGTGTTCCAGGATTGTGACCGGACATGGAACTCTATGTCAGGAGGTTTTATTAGCTTTTAGTACAAACTAATAATAACATGTTGTTGGGTGTCCTGACCCACGTTTGGACTATTATGCTGCAACATTTGGTGCTGTGGGTTTAGGAAATCCAAGATGGTGGAAAAGCCCACATTTGCGCCAGAATCCAGGAGAACCGTGCGGTTTTGCGCACACCAAAATGGTCCCCTGACCTGCCACCCACTAGTGCAAAGAAAGATGGCTCTGTTCAAAACCCGTTTTTATTAATGTCAAAAATTGCTAAGATCATGGGCCCGAAACCACCAAACAAAAATCCAACTATGGTTGAGTGTTTTACTTTACTCTACTACAGATCCACATCAATGCCATGTCAAGCAAGGATCATATACTATCAAGTAAAATCCTTTCCTTTTGAAATGTATTAATTCAAGACAGCTGTCAAAAATAGGTGCAGTACTGACATTGGACACTGACTGGCGCTGGCGCTCTATAAATCCTGACAGGAGAGTTGTCTTGCAGAACTGGGGAGTGAACAGAAGGGGGTTTTATGTAATTAAAAGTTCAAAAGACTGGCCTTTCCTGAGAACTCTTAACACCGCAGAGACCCACACCAGGAGGCAGGATATCACATGGCCCTGTTGATTGAGAGGGAGGGGACTTCCCTGCAGCCTGCTGGACCCAACACAATAGACCCTTGCAATTGAATGGGGTATGCTGATTTTGGGTGTGGACTGTAAACAGAGCTCTGCCTGGAAGTAGAGACATGTGATCCCTGACTCCCCCAGTTCCTAGGGGTGGGCCAGACAGGACTGTGGATTCATATTGCAGCAAATATGTGTTTAAGTTAAATGCTTCTAAAATCTTCTATTAAGCTCACAGAAATGTACAATTTGGGGATCATGAAAATGAAAAATGACCTCACGATTTGAGCCCAAATTCCACTTTATGCGGTGTTCTGGGACCGAACCCCACTAATTATTAATATTGCAGACACTGTGTTTAGGATAGAGACATAGTAATTTCCAGTAATATGCTCAGGGAAGGGGTGCAGGTCTGTGTAAATTTTGAGGAAAAACCAATATGGCGAAAGTCACTAAAAAGCACAAAATGTTGCCATTTGTGAACCCAGGCTCTGAGGGGGATCAGAGTTGGGCGAGAGTGTATCTTAAATTAATCTGTGAAATGTGTATGTAATTTCAACGACGTGTGTATCTGGGAAACCTGTTAGTTATGAAAAATTAATTTTCTAAGTAAAAGCAAAGGGGCGTTTCTTCAATAGACTGTAAGACTCTGACACACTATCCCATCTCAAATCAGGTCACAGAGAATCCTTGACCTATCAAATCATGAGAGGGTTGGGCATGCAGAATGAGCCGACCCACCCACTTTCAAAACACATAAAAAGAGACTGCTTGGACAGGCAAGACATTCACTTTTCATTTTCTTGCGGAGCGTTTTGCCGGACCACACAACATCTAGAAGGAACATCCAGAACTTAGACTCCAGATAGACTACAGAACTTAAAGCAAAGGCCTAACCCACAAGCTGAGAACTCTTCTCAGCAGGCCTTCAGAATTCAGCAATCCAACCAAACTATTCTACAGCCGGGCGAGCTGTTGGATTCTTTGCCAAGAACTTTTGCCAGAACCGGTAGCAGACCCAGAAAGCAGTGCTGTATCCAGAATCCACTTGATCCAGACCAGCAGAACCACAGACCAGACCGCTGTGAAGTGCCGACAGCAGAACCACAGACCAGACCAGAACCCGAGATACAGAACCAGAGAACCAGTACCAGAAACCGCCCAGAGTCCATTCCAACCTGCTGACCAGAGCCTGACGGCCTATTTCAAATTCATAGTGTGAGTACTCAGCTAGAACTGTACCAAAACCAATCTCTTAGTCTAAAATAATCTGATCCAAACCATTTTAACCTGTCCAGAACTGCATCATAGAATTGTGTGTCCCTTTTTCGATTTTAAACCTGTAAAGTGTCATTTTGCCATTTTGAATCATTACTTGCTACTCCTTATAATTCCTCCGCAATCGCGATCGACGCACTCGGAAAAAGTGCCGCGAATTGACAGTTTGCTTCATTTCAACCACATGTAAAAATATCTGTCTTTTGCTTCCATTACTGAATTCCGTTTTCAACCTGATAACCATCCCTGAATCATCGGTAGGGCTGATCTGAACTGATTTAAAGTATCTCTCACTCACCCTGAACCTCCAGAGGGAATTAAAAGCATTTTCAGCATATTTTTCACTTCATTGCCACCACATTTAAAAGGATCTTGCCTGCTTTAAAATCATACCTGTTTTCCTCTAAGCTCGCTGGGGGGAGCTGGAAATTTGTATTGCATTTTGTATTCCTGAGAATTGTGTGCTCTCCTTCCATCTCCTTATCTTGCATAGGGGGGAGGCAATTGTCAAAGAAAAAGTGATCATATTATCTTTTGTTGAAATCATATCAAGTTTATTTCTGTGCTGCATTTTTGCTCATTGCTTTCCTTGAAACCATAAAAGTATTTTCTGCTACCTTATCCTTCCTATACTAACTCCTCATTGATTGTAAAGAAATGTGCTAGTGTCAGATTATCTATTGTCGATCAACATTATATTCATATGCCGAAGTGTGATATCAAATATTAATTTATTATAAAAGTGTGATATATATATATATTGTTTAATTTTTCCAATAAATCTTTTAAATTGCAAAACAAGCCTAATTCTTGGCTCAGCGATGTCAGGGGGATTCAAAGAGAGGGGCGTTATATAAGGGTTTATCGTCCAGAGTATAACTTGTCATAAAAATATATAAATAAGGGCTTCCCTTGAGCAATCCCAGACAAGGCACTGACTTAGTGGGAGTGCTTGATTGGAGTCACCTGACAGGATCTAGATGATGGTGAAACCCAACATGCAAGATGCATGGATGGTAAATGTGGTCATAAAGCAAAATGCCAGGATCTAATGTAAGGGAAGGGTCCGTTGGATTCTCAATAAAGAAGGTCAGAGCAGCTTGAACTCCCCCCTCTTCCGTCAAAGTGTTTAGCAATAAGTCTGGACTGTGATCCCACTGTTCTATACCAATTATTTTAAGGGTCCACTTGACTGCTGTCTTTTCCTTGGCAACTTCTCTTGGTGAGTCACAGAGCTTCCCCCCGAAGCTGGATCCAAGGTTGGTGCTTGAAGGATGCTCGGGTGCACCTTAGTGGGGTTCAGCAGAAATGTGAGGCCCTACTCTTCCCTTCCACCCACATCTGCAGACGTTCTGCCTGGGTTGGTCTCCATCCCGTCTCACCCTATGCTGTCCTGCCAGCTCTCTAGCATATTAGTGCCTTGTTTCTCTGCCTGGCTCTATGATTTCCAATGGACTAGCAGGTTCCTCTAGAAAGTCCATGCTCTCTCTAAGATTCCAAGTATGTTTCTTTTCTCGGAGGGTCTGGCTCTCTGCCCTTTTCTAGCAGATCAGTATTTTCCTCTCTAGTTAGTATGTTTCCTTTTCACCAGAACCTCATTCGGCCTTCGGGTTGTCTCTTTTCTCTTTACAACAGCACTCTGCTCCATCTTCTTGACTCTCTTCCTTTTCCTTAATTCAAATCTCCAAATGGATACCACTTTCCTTGTTCAAGATGACACTTCCCTCATTCCTCTCAAAATTAATATCTCCCATCTTCAGACTCTGTATATCCCTTCTTCCTCTCCAGGTCAACATCTTCTGCCTTCCTTTCCTGGATAGTATCTTCCACCTTCCTCTCCAAGAAGGTATCTCCCTTCTTCTGCTCACAAACAATATAGTTCCCTTCTAGCAATGCTAAATCTTGCCCTGGCAAGTTCTCCCTTTGTATCAGCAAACTAGAATCTCCCTCCTGTAGCACCCTCTTGCTACTTTTCCCCACAACTAACCACAAATCTCCTCCTCCTACGAATATCTCTTCTTCCTCTCTATTCTACACTTCTCCCTCTTACCAGACACCATTCTCCCCTCCTTCCTGCTCTCCGCTGTCAT
This sequence comes from Ambystoma mexicanum, assembly GCF_040938575.1. Classification (NCBI taxonomy): domain Eukaryota; kingdom Metazoa; phylum Chordata; class Amphibia; order Caudata; family Ambystomatidae; genus Ambystoma; species Ambystoma mexicanum. The sequence goes on from NC_090929.1 coordinate 467,401,536, forward strand.
GCTGTCTTCACTGGGGGTCTCCTGGAAGAAAGTCTCCCATGGTCTGCTGCTCTCCTCCTGCAAGCTCTCCAAAGGATTGGCACTGACTGACTGAGCTGACTGCCTTGAAAGGCTGTTTCTCCTCTCCTTTGGTAATGCTTTGGTTTACGGTTTGCACCTGGGCTGTGCTGCACTGTATTTGATCATAGTACTGAGGGTCAAGTGGGTTAAAAGAGAGTTGGATTAAAGTTTTAGGCCATGATGTAATTTTGGATTTCGAAGATGGACAAATCATATAGGTGATCTCCTTCCCCTTCTTCTCTGTGGGTCAGAAGAAGGAGTCAGACGCTTGGAGGACATTTCTAAATGACTTTTATTTAAATGATTAGGGAAGAGCCTAGCTTCTAAAGGTGTTTCCCTACCTATTTAAAGGGACGAAGGGCCTCATTCCGACTTTGGAGATAACCACGCCGCTATTTGTGGCATGGCTGCCTCCAAAATCGTTCCGACTCGACCCTGGTGAATGGAGTAATTACCGGTCCATTCCAAGGTGGGAGGGACCGGTAATTCCCCATTCACCAGGGCCCTTCCCCATTCCCATTTGAGCCCCCATAGGGCTCAATGGGAATGGGGAAGGCGCTAATAATGGTACCGTAAATGACGGTACCGTTAATAGCACTAAAGTCCCTTTGCGGGTCCCGTCCTTAACGCCTGCTAAAAGCAGGCGTTAAGGAAGGACCCGCAAAGGAAACTCGTAGTAGGGCAGTAAGGGTTTAACGGCACCGGTCTCATTACCGGTGACCGTTAACCCTTACCGCCCTACTCGGAATGAGGCCCTAAATCTGTTGGTCTGTTGTCAGGGATTCCCAAATAAAGAAAAGTCCTCTGTCCAAATCTAGTTCTACCCTGACCCTACCAATAAGAAACTAAACTTAAACAGTTCCAGGAGATTGGCTTCATTCCCCTGATATACCAGTCTTTTCCGACAACTTCTTTGTATCATTGAGCCTCATTACGAGGTTGGCGGTAACCCGCCGGTACGACCGACGTGTTGCCCACAACCCTGTAACACCAAATCTGGCACCTGACTTCCCGGTGCCACCGGGACATTACAAGTCCCGGCAGCGCGGGAAGTCAGGCGCTGGATTTTGTAACTCCCCATTCCCATAGAGTCTTATAGGACTCTATGGGAGTGGAGAGACGGAAGCTCTGGCACCGTTGCTAACGGTGCCGGCGCTCCTATGAAGAATCTGCCTACCGGGGCTGCTGCGCCCAGCAGAGTCAGACCTGTCAGGCGCAGCGGCCCCGGCAGGTGGACTCGTATTGTGGCGGTCCGGAAACAAGGGTGCCAGTAAGCTTACCAGCACCCTTGTTTTCGGACCGCCACACTTGTAATGAGGCCGAATGTCTTCATTCTGGTTATTTATCTAGCAAAATCTTCAGTTATAGTCTCTCTTTATTTCTTGAATTAACTCTTATAATTCCTCTACAACCTTGTTGGACTTGATATTCCCTTGAACTAAGTATTTAGGGCAACCTTCCTTGTGATAGTTTTAGACCTCCCACAGTCTATTGGTCCAGGTTCTCTCAGCTTGGTTGTGGTTTCTGCCCACTTGATATTTCCCCACTTATAGATTCTCTCTTGATCGCCACTTTCTGTACTTGACAAACTTGTCTGTCCTCTGTTACAAGACTTTATGAGCAACAAGCTGCAAAGATAGGAAATTGTGACATATAGTATTTTCTATTTCTTATTAGGTTCTAGTTTGGAACCTTCATAGACTTCCCATCCAGGATTATTCAATTCCCTCCTTCTCAGTTATATACAGTTCCAATTACATAGGTTTATATTAAGTAACTCTTGGTGAGTACTGGGTTGAGTTCCTCTTCCTGTCTTCCGTTGCCCCGGCAACCTACCGCTTCTCCTGGTCTCCCCGTTACCTCTGTGCAGGCTGGGAAACGATGTGGGCTCTTGCATTAGTCCCATCTTCTCCGGTACTGGGTTTCTCCTTCCTTCTCTTCGTTGGGCCTTCATCTATGGCTGTCCTGCCGTATGCAGAGTGTGCAATTGGGGAGCTGTTCACATTCTAATGACTCTTTCATTCTGTGTGCTCGTTGGTCTCATGTTCTCGGGTTCCCCTACGCCGCACATAGGCTTTACCACTTGGTAGCTGCTCACGCTTTGAGTTATCTTCTCGGATGGTCTTGGCATGTTTGGTTGGGCACCCTGCTCAGCACAGTAGAGATGTGGTCTTGCCACCACCTGCAGCAGAACTCTGCTTTCCTGCAATACAACAGTCCTCCTGTTGTTGGATACGCAGGGTCTGCAGCGTCTCATTCGGCCATTCAGCAGTCCTACTAAAGTCGCAGCCTCCATGACAGGGAGCTTCTCCGGCGTAGGATACTCTCTGCTTCTCCAACTTCCTTCACTCGTCCCAGTTAAGTATGCATGACCTTTTAAAGAGATATTCTAATTTCCTTCTTCACGCAGGTAGATTCCAGCATTATCTTCAGCCAAACCGGTTTATGATACTTTAGTGTTTGTAGCAATTAGTCCAATGTATGCTACTACGCTGTGTGGTTTAGGGGGTTCCTTAAAGGAAAAGGAGTCCTTGTACCCTAAGGGGAAGTCTATCTCAGTCAGGTCGACTTGCTCTGGTCCCTAGGTAGGGTCTTGTGCAGTGGGCTCACCCTCTCTTACCCTGAAACAGGGAGGCTCCCACTTGGGGAGAAGTGACAAATACCTTCGATTTGTCACACACCCTGAATCTAGGTCCTTCTGCCTTCCCAGAGTGTGGATCTAGGGCATGAAAACCCTCTGGTAAGCCTGTCAAACATTTTCTATTCCCTGAATCTGTGTGTTGTGAAATCAAAGCAACATTGTAATCCCTATAGCTTCTGCAGGAGTAGGAGAATAATGCTTTTTTGTTTGGGGACTTGCACATTCAATGTGCAAATGTTCTCCATTGTTCGCCGAATGCTACTTACTCGGTCTGCATGTCTGTTTATAACGTTAGAGGATTTATTTGCTAGAGGAATAAATGCTTTGTTTTCCTCAGTCTGCTTCAGAGCCAAAGGAAACAAGGTATCACTACACTCGTCAGGGAATACAGTAACCTTAAACTCCATTCTCTTAAAGGGTAAGCGTTTATTTTCCATGTCAGTTGTAATGGGGCCGTCTGCCACAAAGAACCATGCTGATTAGGGTAGTAAGTTCAAGGTTCTTTATTGATGACTTACAAAAAGATTGGCTGTAGATTCTTAAAGAGGGTCTTTTAGGCTTACAGGGCTTTCTGGGAGGTTTGGCGCTAGGGCCGGCTCTGTCCGTCTCGTCTTCCCCTGTCTTTCTCCCTTCCCTAGGTGATGCGTCCTTAACAGGGATATTAGTGCTTGCCAAAGGTAATACATGACTGTCTTTTGCTTTCTTACTCTAATGGTGGTTCCCCTAAAATGTCAGCTGATTAACTCCCAAGAGATTTTCTAACTTTCCCTGACCTGTTCCACTTTGTGCTCTAGGGAGTTTGGGGTGAAGCCTTCTTCTGCCTGATGTCACTCTCAATTCTCTCACACCTGCTTTTACCTGACCTTCACTTTACTGGTTTTAAGATTCTCTTCTCTCCTTCCACTGCACTACTCTCCCTCCAATTTCTCACTACACCTTCAAACCTCCACCCTTTGTTCTGACTTCTCTTATTTCTCAACTCATTCACTTGATATTATTGCTACCTCCTGCTACCTCTGTTGTTCCCTTATTCCCACTGTACCTCCTTGCCTCTTGCTATTCTTCTGCTATTTTCTCTCTCTCCTCTTAACTAGCTACTCCTATTCTCCCACTCCCTGTTGTTCGTGCTAATCTTCTTCTACTACTATTCCTACTCCGTTATTAGTGCCATCCCTTTACTACCTTTACTTCCTCCTACAACTATCAATCTATTTATCTTTCCACTTAGTAGTGTACACTATCACCCTTTACTACCAACTGCTGCTATACTGCTTATTCCACTTACTTGCTACACCCGCTACCTGCTGTCTCTGCTTCTAACTACTACTACTACTGCCACTACTACCACTCTGCTACTCCTACTCTGCCTCTACTCCTCACACGTTCCAATCCCCTACCCAAACACTCTGCAGACCCCTTCCTTATAATTGCCTCTGCACTATCGCCTCCTTTGGTCTTTTGGACGTCCTCCTCCACCTGCTCTCCTCACTCAACTAACCCACACTGATTCACACTCACCTACTTAAATACCCCACCCTGTCCGAGGATTGCCCACTTTACCTTAACCAATAGCTTCCCTGGCTCCAGGGTGTGTGTCATGGGCAGTACTTGGAAGGGTTCAAAAAGGGCCTGTAAGCCTCGCCCCTTTTCGACATGGACCCTGATGGGGTCCAGGGATGTTGGATGTGAAAGGCCACCATGGGCCTTTTAATAAAATATTTTCCCCTGGTGGTTTAGTGGGTAAAGGCCTTCATGGGCCCTTTATTTAATAATAAACATTTCCCTGGTGGTGTAGTGGAGGTTTGTCTCGTGGGCTCCAGCTGACACTGTCCACTGGAGCCGCGCTCCTTTTTATTGGCCGGTGTTGTGGGGGTTGCGGCATGCCTTGGTGCTACGCATCCCGTTACTGCGTCCTCCGGCACTGAGTGTCTGATATTTTGGCGCTCTCTGTACCTCACGGCAGGATGCACTATGCTTCTCCCGGCGTCCTGGGCTCTGGCGCTGCTGATCTCCCTGGAGGCCACCATCTGTGCAGTTAAGGTGGGGTGGTGTGGGGGCCTACTCGCAATCAGGCACCATGGCCAGTTTGGGTTGGGCTCTCCCCCTGACAGGGAGATGACACTGGTCCTGTCACACAGTTGTTTGGTTTTGGCTGGAGGGCCTTTTCCCCACTCTCTATAGACTGAGGGTTTCTTCCCATGCTTTTCTTTGGCCCTGGGTGTCTTAAGATCCCTGGGGGCCTTTAGAAATATTGACTGTTACCTGCCCAAATGCAGGAGACTTTGTCACATTAGCAAAAGAGAGTCATTGAAGTTCAAATCCAGGTCACCTTCTAATTTTGTATATCTCTGAGTCGCTTTGTACAATCTGACAGTGCTCTAGCTTCTCGAGGACCGGGAGTTGCAGCCGGGAGTCTTCACTATCATTCTCTAACCCCCAGGCCCTCTTTCCACATTCCACATAATACCCCTGATCCTCTTGGTTTCTAGGCTCCTCAGTGTTCTGATTTCCATGCCCAGGTCTCATGCCTCCCTTTGCAACTTTCACTTGCCTTGGGCCAACTCACCCTCCTTTTTGCTTCCTACACTTGCCATTGATATTTCCTCTTCTAGCTAGCATTTCCACCGGATTATCTCTGCCACCTTCAGATGTTCCTTCTTCCTCAGAAACCCAGTCTCATCTTGTTTTGCTACTACATTTTCCTCCCAATGTTATCTTATCCAAACTTCTGCCACCTTCCTCAGACACCACCAGCTCTTCACCTGATTTCAGCTGTTCCTTCCAACTCACTGCACCTCCTGTTCACACCACCACCTCTTCCAACTGTTTACCTACTCTTAATGTTATCCCATCCTTCCAACTCTCATCACCATCTCCTCCTGCTTTGCCCATCCTATTCCTCCTCCTGGCTCTTTCTTCCATACTCTCCTCCAATGGTCTCCACCCCTCCAAACTTACTGCAACGTACTGTAAAGTCCCCTGACTGCCAGCCACAACTAGCTCCAACAATCAACCCTATGAGGCCGATCTGACTGTCTTAAAATTGCTGTTTCATCCTCAACAGTCACCTCCCTTACACCAGAGAATGGGACTTTGGTTGAGCATCTGCACCTGAGCCCCAAGTGTTGAGGTCTATGGTTGGTTGTTGCTCTCCGCTTCCTGTGGGTAAGAATGGGGCTAAGGAGGTAGGCTTGTCTAAGCCTATATGAAACCTAGTGCCCGTTTTGAAACTCATATTTAGCAAGGCGATTAAGGAGAGTTGCCTGCACATAGAACAAGACTGAATTAAGCTTTTGGCAGGTACGCTTATTTTGGGACGGTTAGGGCTGCTTATTTTCATATTTTCTTTGGTCCTGTTACTGAGCCCAGGGTTTTGCAAACCTTTTCTGCTGCTCTGTGAGTCTCATGGCACTCTTAAAAAGCATATTTTTGGCCTGCTCAGTGTTGGGGGATTTGGGGGGCGGAAACCCCAGACATCTCCCCAGTGGTTCTAAGAGCAGGGAAGGGGTTTGGGGGTTCTGGCTTCCTTGATGGAAAGGAACATGTCCACCAGACCTAGCATGTGAAACGCCCATGCCTAGTGAAGCGGACCAAGTAAGAGTGGCCCATCATCCACTGGCTTGGGAAGGCCCCTGGCCTTCCTAGACCATTCTCCTAGCTGTCTGCGGAGATTGACAGGGATCTTGTCACAGTTCCCAAATAATCTTTTGCGTTCTGGTGTGTACTTTGAATGTTTCAAGCCTGTGACTATCAATAATCAATACTCTGAATTAGTAATAACTTGGAGTTTGTGCATGGGGCTAAGGATTTTACTAAGCTGAGCTTGCACAGTGCTGACCGGTTTTGTAAATAGGAGCTAGCTTTAAGTGGAAGATTTCCTTCGAAACACCCTATGGGCATAATGAATATAATGATCAAAACCGAAAGGGAAAAAGTCCAATCAATGAGCTAGAACTAGGCAAATATAGGTTTGGGTGTTGCTGTAGAGACTTGTAAAAATGGGAAGGTCCATACTCAATACCAAATAACAGCTCAACAAATTTACCAGGGTTGTCTGCATGCACTCCCCTAACACCTTATTCATGTTGGTTTTGAAAATATATGTGAAAAATATTTACACAGAAATGATTGATTCAATTTGAAATGTATGAGTAATCAAGCAAGTTCATATTGAATTCAGACAGTGAGAAGTTGCATCCAAAATGAGCCAAACAAATGGCCCAACACGTGTTTCAAGCCAGAGGGCTTATCCTCCGGTCTCTTCAAACCCCAAATTAGAATTGCGAATTTGAATTCAAACACATATTTGTAGTTTTGTTAGTAACAAATGTGTATTGCAAGCCATTGGGCCTCATTACGACTCTTGCGGTAGCCATGCCGGTAAATACCGGCATGACTGCCGCCCGAGTCATGAATTTACCGGCAATGGGCAATTACCGGGGCATTCTGGCCCCGCCGGACCCGGTAATTGCCCATTGCCAGGTGCCTGTAATTATCGCTCTCCATTCCCATGAGTCCCATTGGGCTCAATGGGAATGGGGAGGCCAGATTCACTGGCACCATTCGTGAATGGTGCCGGTGCATCTGACATGGTCTGCCCGTGGGTGCCAGTCCGACCTGGCAAGCGGTAAGGCACACATGAACAGAACTCATAGTTTGCCGGTCCAGTAACAACGGTAGCGGCAAGCTTACCGGTACTGTTCTTACCGGACCGGCAAACTTATAATGAGTCCCATTGAGTTTAAATTAGTAGGTCCCATTTACATCCCAGTTTCCTGAAGTTCTCTGGACTTAGGTATAAAATAATTTGATGACTGTATTTGGTTTATGGAGTCGTTCAAATGTATGACTGCTTTGCTTTCAGTGGAAGGGAAAAGATGCCACTACTACCCTCTGTGACTATGCGCACCGTAGAGGTCGTTGAATTAACTGATAATTCCAACCTATCCTGCGGCCCAGTAAAACGAGTGGGAAAAGTAGGTGGGCCTTTTAAGGCAGTAGAGGACAGTGGTCCTGGGGAGCCGGCAGCGCCTACGCGTTTGGTTTCCCTCGCGTGGTTGCAGAAACCACCTCTTAATTCTGCCAAGACAGGAACTAGACCGAGCAATCTGGGAGGCGTTCAACCAGCACCATACCTTTACAGCAGACCTGGACTAAAATCCACATCAGGGAAGGGAGCTACCAGCTAACACAAATGTTAGGTGCTTGAAGAAATACCCTCTTATTGCCTTTACCAAGGGAGGAGTGGGAAGTCAATATTAGGGTGTGGCAGAGAGAGGGGGCACTGCTCCATGGGGAGGGTTGGGCCAATTCCAAGTGCCATATCAAAGCTGTACCCCACAGTGGGTGGAGTCCAACAGCCCATCCCCATCGAATGTATACACCTAACTACACTTGCCCAAGGAGAGGCTGCAAGGCAGGGCCATGGCCCTATAATAATCTAAAGCCTCAGTCAATCTGTGCGGGAGCTTGGATGAGAGAGGGTGGCGGTTAAAGCAGGAAGAAGATTTTTTGAGAGGGATGGAGAAAAGAGTGCAGATGGAGGGCGGTTGGAGAACGAGACAGGAGAGGAGCTGGAAGGCCAGAAGGCGAGATGACTCTAGTGGAGATTTGTAAGTGTAAGGCAGTGGAGGTAAAAGCTATATTGGAGGAGGCAGTGAGACATGAAGACAGTGTTAATGAGGTTGAACAGGAATGCGCAAAAGACCAAGCAGATGTATCAGGTGTCTAAGGAAGCGACTGAAGCATGTCAGATATTGGTAGTAAAAGTCAAGAACACAGGGCTAGGAGTATTTTGTTGGAGGTCAGGTTCATCTGCGGAGGTTGGTGAAAAGCAGGAGGAGAATTGAGGTTAGGAAGAGATGGCGGTGAAGAAATACAGGAGAGAACAGAAGAACTTCTGGAGGTGAAAGAGGAGAGTTACAAGGAGGCAGAAGGTGGAGAAATCAAGGTGACTGTGGAGAAGAGTAATCAGGAGGTGGTTGGCAGAAATATTGAGGAAATCAGGCAGAGGAGTGACATGGAGTGGGTTAGAGGAGATACAAAAGAGGTTAAAAAGCAGAGGGAGGAAGTTGAAGAAGATATGATATATTAAGACATGGTCGAATTTAAGGAGAGCTGGGAGCTATTTAGCTCCGGTGTGTAGCCCAGAAGAGCCTTGTTAGCTTGACAACAACAGGTACCAGGAGCTACCTTTGGCCCCCCAGGCTAGCTGATGCCAAACAAGCACATCTATGTGATTTTTGTAACTCTGTGCATTTGGGAATATCTATAAATAAACATTAGGGCACATCAATATGACATTTTAGGCATAAGAGGTCAAAAATAATGCACAAAATTATATGTTTGCCACTTATATGGAATGTACTGTGAAGGCATCATGAAGGAGGACACAGACATCCAATTCACTTTTTTCTAAAAGCAAAGGTTTATTTCTTAAAGGTCAGGATGGAGTAAGGACTAAGGCCTAACTTGTCCTATGCTAAGGTGGTATTTCCCTACCTAAAGAAACGAAGGATAATCTGTGTCATAAATTTCAACTCAAATGTTCGTCTGTGCCCAAAACCTATAATTGCCCTCACATCTAAAGATATACAATGTGTAGGGATGCCAGCAACCAAAGAAACTGTGTTCAAAATTATGTTCTGAGCTTCTTTCAGCTCATGGCATGCTGTCAGCTTTCCCCTTTTCCAAGTTGAAAACAGTTCACAAAGTGTCCTTGAGGTTCCCTTCCCCAAGTTCAACACAGTTCCACAAAATATCCTCGGAGTTCCCTTACCCAAGTTCAACACAAAAAGGTCTTGAAGTGTTTCTCAAATGCTTTCACTCGCCTCCCGGGCTTTTATTAGACTTCGGTTGTACTTTCACACAATTCAAAGCTTGTTACTTGATTTCAATGTGTCCGGAAATGTACATCACTTTCCTTTCACTCGTGCAGTATTTCATATATATTGCACATTTCTTTAATCAGTTCGGTATTGAACAACTCAGTGAATACTTTGCTGCTTTTTGGGGTTTAAATATTTCTCATTTGGTTTCTATACCCATTTGTTACATACTTTTACTTGATCAGCATCTTCTTTTGCCCACCCCAAACCCCTGGAGCACCCCGGCCTGAGTGATCTCTCCGTCACTCATCGGTGTGCGGCTGCTCCTCTGGGTGCTTTGGCTTTCCTCACTGGTTCTAGCTCGCGCCCCCCTCTCTCTCTCCGGGAGTTCTCGCAAGCAGCGCTCGCTTCCTCCAAACTATCCTACAGCTGTCGTTGGCATATGGGAGACTCCTGTGTCCCCCACTTCCAACGGGGGACACGTAGCACAGGGCTCTGCAGAGCTTTTGACCCACTCGCAGCCCACTTTGGCCTCTGCGTCTTTCTGGCTTCCCTGCAGTAAGCATCTTTTTCACCGGCCCTTCTTCCGTCTGCTGCACCTCGAGTTGCAGCGCTCTCCTGGCCAGCTGAATCTCCTTGTGTGTCTCTCTGGCTTCTCTTTATATGAACCTGTGAACCATTAATTGACTGGAGGTGCACGTCCTTTGCCTGACCATAATTACGTCTGTCAATGAGACATGCCTGACCCTAATTGTAGTGTTCCATAATCCTCTTCCTTGTCCCAGTACCAAATTGGTGTGCATTACTCCCAATCTTAAAGGGATATGCATATGGGACAGTTGGAAGGTGTAACAATAAGGTTTACTGATAATAGCCTACAAAGGTAGAGGGAGAGTAGGATGTATTCTGAGAAATTATTGATTTTACCAAGGGAGGTGTAGGTGGGACTATTCTGTCCATATAATGAGGTGTTCTTGTTGTTCTCTTCCTGGTCTCTTGACACTGAGGGTTTACCCATGGTTTGGTTTGAAAGGAAGAACTGGAGGGATTTTGCCAGTACCCTATAAAAGCCTCAGGGACTGAGGGTTAATTGTGGGATGGAAACTGGAGATACCGTGTCTCACCTAAGGACATCCTCTTTCCATTCCCCAAATCTCCTCTACCTAGGTGATCCTCCCTCACATATCCACCCCCGTGGTCAGGATCCAAAAGCGATGGCCTTTCCCTGGCCATCTGAAGAGAGGAAGATGGGGAGAAGGAAGTGAGAACGCCCTCAGGTTTCTCACAGTACTAGCTCATTGTTCCCCAGTGGCAGCTCCTGGTCACTGGTTAATGCTGAATACCCAGAACTTTTTTTAGCTTTTGCTTATCCAATCTTAATTTCTTATGCTCTGCAGGCAATGCTGTTTTTCCTTAATTTATTCAATGAGTGCAGCACATGCACATGGGTCAAAAGGATTTGGAGGGGGGGCTTTAAAAGGCTGGAGCTAGAAGAGCACCAAACTTTGTGTGGGAGAAGAGAAAAATTGAAAGACAGTTTTATTGGGTGGAAGAAAGTAAAGAGTTAGAGACCCGTACCAGAGAGTTTAATGAAGTCATTAGGGAAAGTGGAGTACCTAGACAAAGTGAGGAGGCACAAGAGAGTTCAACAGACCCTAGGCACGCTTTTAGAAGCGATAGGAGGAACAAGCCAGTGGAGAAAAGGCGAGGAGGGAGCTTACTGCAGAGATGCAAATAGGAAGGTCAAAACCAGGGGAAACCTGAGAACACAAGTTGAGAAGCCAGGATCCCTAGAAGGCCGTCAGCATAGCCCCAGCCAGCCTCCTCTCCACGAGAAGCTGTGACACTCTGCTCAATTGGCCTAGAAAAAAATGAGTTCAACCTTTCAAGGAAGAGCATTCTAGCACCCCTGGAATTCACTTTGGGAAGACCACTCAAGACAATAAAAGGAGGAGAGGCTCCCACTTGGAGTGAAGAAAGACTCCAAGGGGGATTCACATCAAGTTCTTTGAAAGACATTTTAGTTGCCTTTTCCAAAGCAGATTATTACTTGGCCTAACCAGTCGACAATCCCCAAACAAAACCTTGTTAAACCTTAATTTTGAGTTTGGATTGTCTATTGATTGTCTATTGATTCCTCATGGCCATCCTGACAGCGGTAAATGTTTACATATTATAATTCTGTATTGGTAGCTACCCAGATGTATCCTTTCTTTTGTCTGTGTTTCTTTTCTAAAGTTATCCCACTCAGCAGCTAGTTCCTGCTTTTGAGAATTTTATTTTTAGATCTTCAGAATCCTCTGAAAAGAGTTACAGGCCACCTTAGAACATCTAGCAAGGTTATGAGGATATTTAAAGCTACATCTACGAATTCTACCGCATGTGTATTTATTTTACCCGTTAGGCTGCCACCTCTCTTTTATGGTCCTTTTTTCATTGGATTCAATTTATGTTGTTGTTGTTATCTGCCTCTTATGCCTTCAAGACCCGGAATGATATTCACATTTTGCAAGACTGGCCAGTTAAATGTGATTCATTGGCTGTTTTCTCTTGTGTTACTGGAAAGTAATGAAAAATGTGAGGTTTCTGAGGTTTGAGACTAACAAATCTCTTGTTTTCTGTGGCAGTACCAGTTTTAATGAAAGGGTTTGCCAGCTCGCGGTAGGCAATTGGATCCTCCTTCCTATGCTCATTTTAGAAGCGGTTGGTGTATAATTGGCGAGCAGGGGAGCACTCTTTGGGTGCAACAAGACCAATTACATGTGCGTTAAGGGAAGAGTGTCTTCCACTCGCTCCATAATGCAAAGGGAGTTGCAACAGCAGTGCAAGTCTAAACATATTTAGGTTCTTTGCAAATGCAAAGATTAGTGCTTCCTTTCGCCCTGAACAGTACTATGCATGAAACATAGCCAGGGCTATTGCAAGCATCTGCAAACCTGATGCATTAGCAGCCCTTTGCAGGACATCAGCGATATGCGAGTACTAGTGACAAGTAATGTCATGATTGTATTATGTCAGATGGGGGCTAAAGATTGCAGCCCCCTTTGATGCAATTAAGGGCTTCGCTTTTTACTTCCTGTTTCAGGCTAGGAGTGGGTCAGTTTATGGACCTCAACACTGGCCTAATTCAGAAGGAGAGAGAGAGTCCGCGGCGAAGGGAGGCACCCAGTTTACCCTTCACCCTGTTGCCCCCTGCTGTCATGAAGAGAGAGGACAGGAGAGACCAAGAGCAAAAGGTAAGTATATATGGGACCAATTGTGTTTTTTGTTGTGAATGCGTGTCTGTGCATTTATGTATGTACTGAGCAGAAATAATAAAGCCCATAAAATCCCACTATGCGCACCACATAGCGTTCGCAGTGCACACCCAGAATGAAATATGTTTTATAGAACATTGCTAACATATCTGGCTGGCTACTGGAAGCACTGAAAACCTATTTTGCCTGGCAATACCGGCATTAATTGACCAATTCTGTTTTGCTTATTCGTGTTTATTTTATTAGTGGGTTTTGTACAGCGCTGAACATGCAGAAATGAACTTGCTTCATACTGCTCTGGAGAATAAAAAGGGGTAGGAAGAGCAGGAAAGGAAGAGGATGTGGGATGGAAAGGGTGGCAGTGTAGGAGGACAATAGAGACACGGGGAGCAAGGAAGTAGGGGGTGGAGACCCCGATCTGCCTGTGGAGATGAGACTCCCGCGAAGTGGGGGAGTTGGATAAGGCGGTCGGTTCCTTCATTGCCGCCTAGGGGGTGTGGTCTTGAAGGCCGGGCTGCTGACAGCGGGTGCGTGCATTGGGTCGCGGCTCATTGGGAGAATGTTGCAATAAGGAGTGCCATCTGTGAGGTGCAAGCTTCTTGGAATAGATAAGAGGAGGCTATGATCCAGGAGACAGAGCTGTGGAGATTTTCAGCTGACACAATTTCATCTGAGGTATGACCTCAGGGACCTGCCACTCAAAAGCATATGCTGGGTTGAATCCAAAGGGGATCTAGAACGTTGAGGGGTGACGTGCTAGGAGAAAGGGGGATTTTGGTGGCGGAGATCCATATTTGCAAGGTAGGTGGACCCGCAAGGAGGTCCCGGGGGTAAGCCACGAAAAGAGCTAGAAGAGTAAAGAAGGCAGTCGCTCTTCCCTGAAGTGTTACTGGGAGGTGGGGAGTGATGGGGGGAAGAGGTAGTGGGTCTCTGAGGGTCACGGAGGGGAGGGCTGGACTAAGTTGAGGGTAAACAGGGGGGCTTTGTTAAAAAAGATCATTTGGTACATTGTGTCCATGCAATGTGCTATGCACATTACTGGCTACTGTGTTTTCAGTTCTTGTACATGTTGAAATACACTTTGTACTTCCGGAGTTTACTTTTTACTGGCAAATCTGGGTGTAAAGAGCAAAAACTATAAAGGACACAAAATCCCACTATGCACACAGCACAGAGCCTGCACGGCAAGCTCAGAAAGACATTTTCAAAATGAACTAAGATTTTAAAAAGCCCATCAGCCTACAACATCTCACCGACCCCCATCTCAACAATTATATGACTCAATCTCTGTACACTTCAGCTACATAATCCTACAGATTCAAGGCTGCCTTGCCAAAAGAGGCCAACCAAGCAAAGGAATGAGCTCCCAGCAAAACCTCAACACTCACATTGGGAGCTTTCTGCCCCTTTACAATAAAAGAATCCATGAGCATAGTCGCTGCCAGCAACCCAGCAGGATCACCTGAAGATCCATGCCTACAATACACATGCAAGGATATAACCCAGCAGCCCAGGTTTGCCTCTCCCCCCACCCTATTCCATTCACTCCTCAACCCATTGAGGAAACAAGACGTCATCATCCTTTGATCCTTCAAAACTGCTGGCGTTCAGCCTTGACTTACGAAAAACACAGTTACTCCTGATGGCTCCGTAAATTGCCACACCACCTGAGGACACTGATTAACAACTCTGTACCAAGCACACTCCTCCTTTGGGACATTTCCACAGCTTTTGAGACCATCTGCCGCAAACGCCTGCTTAAAGTGAAGCATGCCGTTGGACCAGAGTGACTCTCACTATGTTGGATCACACTTTTCCTTTGGAACAGAACATAACTTGCCCACAAAGGCTCCTTAAGGTCACAACCCCTGCCCACTCCACTTTCACCTTCACCTGCAGAGTGCTCCAATGATCCAGATTTCTACTACTTTTTTGAAAGTGTAAAGTATAAGAAAGCAGACTTTGAGGAGCGACTGATAAAAACCAATATGGATTCATGCCTCAGTAGGATAAGTATGCAGCCTAGGTGGACTCCTCTGTTCATAGAAAAGGGATGAGTTACCTGCCCCTGCTCCACACAGTGAAAAAGACTTCCAGTCGCCCAATAAATGGCCTCAGGTCCATCACTATGCTTGAAATGTGGTAAATGAAGGTCACCATGATGAATACTTTGTAAACTCCTTTTCATCATAGAATTCAATGCTTTGACTGGCCTCATGACCTGCTTGATCACAGAATGAAAAATGCATTTTACGGTTGCAGTGCCTGCATATGTGGGGCTGGATCAAGTCTCATGATCTGTTTTGGGTACAAGCAACGTGAATGAAGGCAAAATGCTTATCAGATCCCCAGCACCTTTCAGCAGCTTATGGCATAGTAAAAAAATCACTTTCCTCGCACCTCGAAGCCTCCAGTGCATTATGTTGGATAGAATACGTTTTCACCAAGTGGCCTCCCCAAATAGTAAGCTTAGCATGTTACAAGGCTGCATTCTGATGTGGATCCCATGTAACTTTTCACTTTCAAACTCAACACGCACCCCATGGCTCACTTTATCGGAACCCATACATTGGCATTGTAGTCGTATACTGATGTCCCCCAGATTTCTGTAATGCCATTACAGCGGAAGGGCTGTCTCTACCTACACCAAAAAACCATACCCCTTCACCAGATTGCTTTCAGTAAAGCATAAATCAGCCCCAATAAACAAGTTATGGAACCAAGGAAAGTAATTTGCACCTGTCGGTTTATCCTCCAATCAACTGAAACTGCAAAGGAGCCCATTTTCAAGCATTTTGCTCCCTAATGTTTTGCTTAACTGCCAACCAGAAGATTGATCCAGTGTGCGCTGCAATCCCCAGGGAACTGGACTACCACAAGGCCTTAGCATTCGGTTACCTAACAAATAACTACAGCAACCACAGCTAGGTTAGTGGTAGGATCGGTTAAGTAAAACCTGCCCTGCGAACCCTACACAGGCTTCTCAATAGGCTACAGGCAGAAACTATTTGGGGGCGATTGTCGTGTACGCTCTGAGTCTAAATTTGTGGATAGAGTTGTTTCATGAGGTTTCAAAACTGAGTGCGAGGCAAGTGAAAAGTTGGTTGATCCTGCACACAAAGAAGAAGTCAAGCGATAGTGTGCTTGGTACACAGAACATTGTTTGCAATATCGTGATCTTTGCCTCTCTTCACTTATAACATTCCATTATTATAGCCTTATGGACCGGGGCAGGGCCGTTATCGCAGGGTAATGACCAGTCAAGAAGTTTCACAGCCCAAGGTCTATAAGGCTATTGGCACATAATGGTAGCATCAATACATGTTTTGGAGGGAAAGTAACATATTTTACTTTATTAGTGAATAAAGAGACACACAGAGTTAGTAAATTAAATGCAGTTTTATTTTGTAGTATTTAAATAACTTGGTTGTCTTCCTAAGTGAGGCATTTTAATTGCAAACTTGGATGCGCTGAAACAGTTTTAACATAAGCATGCATTAGGTGCCATGTAAAAGCATGATTTCTCTATACAAAAGTGAAAGCATTTTCACATGCTTTCTCTCTCTCTTGTGTTAAATGGGATGCTGCCCCCCAAAAAAGGTCCCCTGAGGGGAGGAAGTGTCTGGTGGAAAGACATTTTTCATGGAAATTGCATTATTATTTGCCTGTCTGCTTTTGAAGACAGAATGTTCAGAATGCAGTCAATACTCGTAGTTATTAACTGCAGTCTGAACATTCCCATCTGCTGAGAGGAGGTCAATAATGATCTCCGTGTGCTAATTATAAATGGAAGCCATGAGATAGAATGAAGAAACAGACATCCTGGAGACTGCCCCTGGGTGGTAGCGGTGCACAGTATAAGTCAACATAGCATAACATAACATCCCTACAAGGTCCATGAGACTGGATGTTTCATTGTATTTATTCCAAGGACAGAGTTAATACACAGAGGAAGGGTTCTATGTGAAATGACCTAGTTCTCAAGAGAAAAAGGCCGATTTGCTTTGACCGATTTTCTTTTGATTGAAAAACCGTCATTGTAAAGGTCTTTTTCTCTTCAGACCTTTAAAATGCGGTTTTCCCTTTTTTTTTTTATATTTGGGGGGGTTTTACCAGCAGAGCCTCCCATTGTTCTCCACCACCACCCACCGCAACCCTCTCCTGTGTGATGTCATGCCCAGTCCCCTCCCTCAAACCCCACCCTCTCACCCTGGATTTCAGTCACAGCCCCCCCACACCTTATACCAAACCACATACATACAACACACACACCAACACACATGCACGCACACACAAACACACATTTACCCGTTCTCCTCGCCGTCCGCTTCCTGGTCCTGCAGAGTCTGTCAGCTGCTGCGTGCACTTGTGTGCGACAGGGACATGACAGTTGACTTTAGAAAGACCGTGCTATGCGGTCACGGAGCGGTCTTTCCAAAGCAACCTTTTAGTGAAAAGATATTTACAAAAAGCTCTTTTCCCTGGGAACTGGAGGAAGGGGACTGCAGGTCAAAGGAACAGAAACATGCAAGGCAGTTTGTAGTATTCTGTCTTGCTGCTGGTTTGACTGTGGCTGGGGTTAGCTGACAGTCATTGGGCCTCATTACGAGGGTGGCGGTAACCCTGTAACACAGTTTCTGCCCCCTGACTTCCCCGGTGCATCCCGGACATTACAAGTTCTTGCGGCCCTGGGACGCAGGTGGCGTATAAGGATATTCCCCATTCCCATGAGGACTCCACGGGAATGGCAACTCGGAAGCACCGTTATCAACGGTGCCGGTGCTTCCGAGTTGCCATTCCCGTGAAGTCCTCACGGGAATGGGGACTATCCTTATACGCCGCCTGCGTCCCAGGGCCGCCAGAACTTGTAATGTCCGGGATGCACCGGGGAAATCAGGGGGCAGAAACGGTGTTACAGGTTTACCGCCAACCTCGTAATGAGGCCCAATGACTGTCAGCTAACCCCAGCCCCAATTTTGTGCCAGCACCACTAACTACATACTAGAATAACTCAACCCGAGGGCACACCCTTGTGCCGTGTCAAAACCCAAATAGCAGAAGAATCTGGATCACCACCCCAGGATTCCCCTGATATCCCCTAAAGGGGAAGCCGGAAACAGACAAGAACACATGGAAAATGAAGTGCATGTGCCCAAAACATGCACACCTGACAACATCCCTGATGGAAATGATGATGACCAATCCAGCACCCTCATGGCCATTCAAATGTCCACCAGCAAAGGAAAATACAAAGGTCCACCAGCAAGGGAAATTACACCCAATACCCCGTTTTCCCCAAATGCATGTCCCCCAAGACCAAATGTTCCCAAAGGCAGAAAATGCCCTTAAATGTCCACGGCCAACCCACAAGTCCATACTTGCTTCCGTGACAACTCTGCTGTCCGTGGTCGTCGTGCCCGGCAGGTCAGAGCTGCCAGGTGCAGAGGCGTCGGAAAGCAGAGTTTTAGTCTGCCAGTCCGGAAGGGTGCTAGTACGTGGCTACCAGCACCCTTGTTTCCGGACTGGCAGACTTGTAATGAGGCCCATTGTCTGTGTTGGGGCCTTTTTGTTTTGTGTTTCTGTGTTTCATGTTGTGACCCCTTTTCCGTTTTGGGGTTAGGTCTAGCGTTCTCTGGGTATTATGGGTGGTTCTTTAGGTTGTGAGGCCTATATGGCGTGTTCCTTTCCTGTATGTGTTTGGCCTTCGTTAGGGAACTAGGTTTTTAGGTATTTGGCGTCCCGTTCACAGGAGGGACTTTCAGCATTGGGGTATTATGTGATCAATGCATGTGTTTACTTTGTATGGACTTGTGGGTTGGCTCTGGACATTTAAGGGCGTTTTCTGCCTTTGGGAACATTTGGTCTTGGGGACATGCATTTGGGGAAAACAGGGTATTGGGTGTATTTTCCTTTGCTGGTAGACATTTGGATGGCCATGAGGGTGCTGGATTGGTCATCATCATTTCCATCAGGGATGTTGTCAGGTGTGCATGTTTTGGGCACATGCACTCCATTTTCCATGTGTTCTTGTCTGTTTCTGGCTTCCCCTTTAGGGGATATCAGGGGAATCCTGGGGTGGCGATCCAGATTATTCTGGTATTTGGGTTTTGACACGGCACAAGGGTGTGCCCTGGGGTTGAGTTATTCTGGTATGTAGTTAGTGGTGTTGGCACAAAATTGTGGTGGTTTTCGGTGTTTATTTTCCGTATTTATTTAAGATTAGTGTTAGGAGCTTTGGCCGGGACATGCGTGTGTCGTGTGCGCATTGCACTATGATGGTATGTGTTTTGTGCCAGGAAGTTGGTGGTTTTCACACAAGGATGGGTCACGAGCCTGGTGGTTCCAACATTTTGTATAGGTTTTGGGGTGGCATTGCACTGGGATGTGCCATATGCCAGCGAGTTGGTGCCTTTGACACAGGCATGAGTCACGTGCCTGGTGGTTCCAACATTTTGTATAGGTTTCGGGTGGCATTGCACTGGGATGTGCTGTATGCCAGCAAGTTGGTTGTTTTGACACAACGATGTGTCAGGTTCCGGGTGGTTCCAATATTTGGGTATTGCGTTTGGTTAACTTTGCAAGTTGTCGTGTTTGAGGTCTTGGCTTTGATACTTTGGCCTTTTGATGCTTGTTGGTGCCTTTTGTGCAATTGTGGTTTGGTTTTTTGGAGTCTTTGGGGTTGGGTCACTGCATGTTTTGGAGGCGGATTCTGGGTGTTCTTGTCCTGGTGCTCGTTTCATTTGATGGGGAAATTTCATCTGCCCAGTCGTTTTATTTTGTGGCCTGAGTAGGTTGCTGTGTTTCTCATGATATGCGTTAGTTTTTATGAGTGATGCTCCCACAGGTTTTGTTGGTTGTTGTTATTTTGCTCACGGTTGGACAAGGTTTGTGCTCGGAAGTGGCAGGTCAGAGGCTATGGGTGTGCAGTCACAGGCAGAGGGAGGTTCTTTTTTGTTTTGGGTGGTTATGGTTGGTTTGTGTGTTTTCTTTTTGCTCGGGGGCTTGTGCTTCGACGTGGCAGGTCAGAAGCCATGGGAGTGGCAGTACTATGCAGAAGGAGTTCTTTTGTGTGTAATCCTGTTGGGTTGTAGTGTCCGTTTTCAGTGTCCTTTTGTCATTTCGGTGGGCTTTTCCGTTGCTGTCATTATTTTCTTTGTTTGTCGGTATAGGAGGGAGGGAGTGAGGTTGGTTTTGTAGTCAGTGGTTAGGGTTTGTTTTGGGGCAGCTCACTTTTTGGATTTCTATTCTTGTGAGCATTTGTTTCCTTTTAGTGGCTTATTAGCGTGTTCCACCTTCTTGTTACCTATTAGTTGAACGCAACCCTGTGTATGCTGTCGCGTTATGGGTTTTTGCTGGTCCTCCTTTGACTTATCTTGTCTGTTTGGTTTCCAGGCGTTTTCCTATTTTGATGGGCACTTTCTAGGAGGGGTTTTGGGATGTGTGTTGTCTTGGAATGAAGGTTGAGGTGCGGGTCATCTCTGGTGTTTCATTGCCAGTTGTGTGATAGTAACGGAGGGAGAGATGTAGTATTCTGTCTTGGTGCTGTGGGTCTCGGCTATGTGCTGAGGTCAGAGTTGGTGACATCACGGCTAGAATGCTTTGAGGTTGGAGTGTTCAGGTGTGTGTGTTCTGGAGCAGACTGTTGGTCTGGCCTTTGGAGAACAACAGGTGGAAGGGTGTGGGGATACCAGTGTTTTCTGCTACCTATCTTCTATATGTGTGTGTCTTCTGTGTGCCTATCCTATGTGTGCTGACGAATTAACTGGCAACAAAGCTGAACTCTTAACAGACTTACCTGGTGGCTGTCATCTGTACGAGCATACCACTCAGTTGATACTGCATTAACATAACAAAGGAGCCACACTTGCTTAATGACTGAAGTCTATTCTCTTCTTTCAGTCCTTTGATTGATTACCACCTTAATCAGTGTGTAGTGTCTATGGGCCTCATTACACGGATGGCGGTAAGGGTTTACCGGTACCGGTATTTTACCGGTACCGGTAAATCCTTACCGCCTTACTACGAGGTCCCTTTGCGGATTGGGGAATTTAACGCCTGCTTTTTGCAGGCGTTAAAAATCCAACCCGCAAAGGGACCAGGGAGCTAATTACGGTACCGCAATTTGCGGTACCGTAATTAGCGCCTTCCCTATTCCCATAGAGCCCTATGGGGCAAAAATGGGAATGGGGAAGGGCAATGGTGGAAGGGGGAATTACCGCCCCGCCAACCTTGGAATAGGGCGGTAATTCCCCTTTCCACCAAGGCGGTGCCAGTATTTTACCGGCATGAACCATGGCACTAATAGCGCCATGGTTCACCGCCATCCGTGTAATGAGGCCCTATGTCTCCGCACAGAACACCTGTATCCCCAATACTTCAAATGCCAGCTTTGTGGAGCTGTTTGAGTGGTATATACCGTGCCACCAAACTGCTTTTTTAAAACTATTTACAATTGTGTTCATAGAACATTTGCTGCAGGGGAGTGAACAGGTGTCACTATACCAAATCCAATAACACTTGTTCAACCTTGAAAGTATGAGTTGATTATAACCAGTGAGGTGAACCAGAACCCAGCTCAGTCAAGATGGATTATTGTTATTGCCTGCTGCAGAGCTCTGTCCTTGACTTGTAAGTTACAGGTGTGAAACGTAGCGGGTACAACACAATCTTTCATTTTTCTGAGCCTGGTAAAAAGGTGCTCCACAGACATGAGCTATAGGATGTAGAACGCTATTGAACCAAACGCTGTGGTATCAATCGTTATTAAAGGGAAAGTTTGCTCAAAAATATTATTGTCCCGATCATTCAGGCATGTATTTTTAAGCCTACTGTAACCACAAAAGTGATGGGTGGAAGATTTTGAATGAATCTGAACTACAGGCATTGCTCTGGGCAACCTTCTGCACCACCGTTTTTTAGCCCATCTGCGCCATTGCAAAAGGGGTCGAACCATATGCAAATCAGTCAGGTATTGCCACCAATGGTAGCAGCCCAGCCCGAACTGCTAGGCCAGGTCCCCTCTGTACTGAAACACAAGCAACCCCAGAAATGATTTGGCCTTGTTGGGCCTCCTCAGTGAGGTGCAGCTTGGGTCCCTATGGCGCAGCGAGCAAGGGACCCACGTCTGGGCATACCCTCTCTCGCATAGTGAGACAAACTGTAACCACAAAAGTGATGGATGGAAGGTTTTGAATTAATCTGAACCACTGGCATTGCTCTGGACAACCTTCCACACTAGTTTTTAGCCCCATTGCAAAAGGGGTCCAGCCATATGGGGTCCAGCCATATGCAAATCAGTCAGGTACTGCCACCAATGGTAGCAGCCCAGCCCGAACTGCTAGGCCAGGTCCCCTCTGCACAGAAACACAAGCAACCCCAGGAATGTTTCAGCCCTGTTGGGTCTCCTCAGTTGGGCCTTTCCAACCAGGCCGAAGCACGTTTCTGGGATTGCTGTTGGTACTCTTGTCCAGAAGAGAATTGCCATGCATTTCGGTGCTGGACTGCCCCTGGGCAGGACAAAGACTGATATGTAGATGGAAATGTCTCTTCTTTGAAAGGATGGTGAGCTAAAGATTCTGGTTGAGACTCTAACCCGGGATATAGGCCGGTAGTAGAGAAACTCACAGAACCCCCCCTTGTTTGTGCATATTAAGTAACTTTGGGTTTTCACCCTAAGTTATGAGGGTAATCCAGACGTGGAACCCTTGCTCACTGTTCTTAGAGAGGCACAGCTCCACCTCACTGACGATGCCCAACCAGGCCGAAACACGTGTCTGGGGTTGCTGTTGGTACTTTTGTTTAGAAGAGAATTCCCATGCATTTCGGTGCTGGACTGCCCCTGGGCAGGACAAAGACTGATATGTAGATGGACATTTCTCTTCTGTGAAAGGATGGAGAGCTAAACACTCTGGTTGAGACTCTAACCCGGGATATAGGCCAGTAGCAGGGAAACTCCCAGAACCCCCCTTGTTTGTGCATATTAAGTAACTTTGGGTTTTCACCCTAAGTTACGAGGGTAATCCTGACGTGGAACCCTTGCTCACTGGTCTTAGAGAGGCACAGCTGCACCTCACTGACGAGGCCCAACCAGGCTGAAACACGTGTCTGGGGTTGCTGTTGTTACTCTTGTTCAGAAGAGAATTGCCATGCATTTTGCTGCTGAACTGCCCCTGACTGATACGTAGATGGAAATTTCTCTTCTGTGAAAGGATGGTGAGCTAACGACTCTGGTTGAGACTCTAACCCCGGATATAGGCCGGTAGTAGAGAAACTCCCAGAACCCCCCTTGTTTGTTTTTAAGCATACTGTAATTGATCGTAAAGATTTGTCCTATGCATATTGCCTCAGTTTTCCTCACTTTTACACGTGCGAAAACAACAGGTCGGGCACGGCCATCTTGTGCTAATTTTATCAGTTGATGCATCACCCTAAATTCAAGTGCCCTTGCAGCAAGAATACAGATCGCCTGCCCCTCAAACTGACAAAACTATTCCAAAACGATATTCTCCACCTGTTTTCATGATGTTCGGGGCCAGCGTAGCCAAACGTGCCCCATCATCACCCACGCCATAACGTTACTTAATACAGAACCAGGAAGATAAACACACACACATCCTCTCACAGCACGTACCTTTTCTGTTTTATCTCAAATAGGAGAGAAAAACATTTATTTTTCAGAAAAGATCAATAGACTGCAATGTAACAAGTGCTTTTATTTTGCAAAGAATGCTCACAAGAAAAGATTAAGTCCACAAAATTAACAATATCTTTTTTCCATTGAAGTTATAGTTAGCGAATATCACATGCTTCGAATGTTCTTTATAACTGCCTCATGATGCACCAATAGCGATCAGCGATCGATCAATCCCTGTACTCCAATTCTTGTGTGTCCTTATGTTACACTAGCAAAACTTTATAATGACACACATGGTGTTTCGTTCGTGAGAAGAAATTGATGTTTTGCTCTTTCAACTTAACGCTTTCGCTTCAGCATGTATTTATAAACTCTGACCGGTTGCTCCTTATTGCTGGTACCGCCAAAGAGCAGATTGGTCCCTGTCGGTCGTCCCACATAACGGTTGTACAATAAGCACTATTTATGATTATATGCCAATGTTGATTGAAGAATCCATCCGACGGTAGCTGGAAACTATGGCATGTGCAGAACGGTACTATATAGTTGTTAAAGAATATTAAAGAATAAAAAGTTAGGTTTGATTCTGTGAAAGAATGCCACAAAAAAAAGTGGACAAGACGCTGCTTTGGGCTAGTGGTTCAGAAAACCAAGGACAGTTACAAACAGCTATGTAAAATATGTTTCCCGACAGGAACGTAAGAACAACCTAGAAAATTCTGTATTGCTGTTACCTCCGGGGGTCATCTCTGTAAGAAAATTAAATCGAATGCCCACCTCTCCATCGTCTAGCACTTTTTCATGGCACAACGCATACCCCTACTCTTAGTTTGATTTATACCAACCACCCATCATTACTATGTGCCTGTTCCGCTATTGAATAATTTGTTTGCTACTTACACTTCTGGCATATATTGCACAGGTCTTACTATAATCATGCATGTATGTTCATGCTCCATTGTGCACCTGAAGCAGCCCTCACTACCATCGTGCGAGACAGGGTGACATTGCATGCTCCTACTGAATAGATCTCCAGTGTGTTTATTATCATATCAAGTTGCCACATGATGCATAAGGTGAACATTTGCACCGCGCATTGTACAATGAAATTCTATTTGAAAATGCCACAAGCGGAAATGGGAACGCAGGTTGGTGACAAATCATTTCGAAATAGTAAGTTACATTCATGCTCCGACTAGGCCTTCTACCTATCGGCCATAGCTGCTATATAGGGAACCCTGGCAGGAGTGGTTTGTGTCTCTACACTACCATATAGTGGGCATTAATACAGATACCACCTTCAGTCTTTCCAATCATGGTTGCGGATAACAAGCATCTGAACCTTGTCAGGGTGGAGGCTAGGCAAGGCGAATGGGTCAGTAAAGACTGCCGCTGGGGCCCTTAGTTGCATGCCATTTTTAACAGACACAGATTTTTGGCCTAAGGCAGAAAGGTTGGCATGGCTTGCTTCTTCTATACCTTTACAGTTGTTGTATTTATTAGTGATGAAGCAATGAGCTATGTCCTGGAGGATTGTTACAGACCCTTTGTGAATTAGAGTGGTATTTCAGAGGGCAACGCCCAGAATATCAAAGAGGAGACTGGGTGTGTATTTGTCAGACTTGCTCCTTTAGTAAAGCTCAATGATTATGATCTCGTGGGTAACAAGAGGATTCTGTAATCCTTTTCTGGCACTGATGGTGGTGGCAGATGCTGGATGCAAAATGTCAAAGCCTACATATCCCGTTTCTGGGAAATGGTGTCTCAAACAAGAGATGAGTATAAAGACCACTAGGATTATAGAGTGTTCTGAGGCCTTCTGTAATGGAGATTAAAGCCATCTTCCTAGTCAAGGTACTGGCAGCAAAGGTTTTCCTTCAAGCTTCTTCCAACTTGTAGTTGCTTCTCCAATGGAGGACACCATCTGCAAGTGGCTCTGGTGGGATAGACTGGTATCTGGAGGAAGAGGGTTGGTAACAGAGGACAGGCGGAGGGTTGCAATAGGCTGTGGCCTCCATTGGGTGGGTAGTCCTTGCGGAGGGAAAACTAAGGTTTGGTGCAGGACACTGTACAAGCAACACAAAATGACATAAAATTATGCACTTTTCTTTGCTCTTACTGTCTTCATTATGTCCCATCTTCCCACCTTTGCTTTCTTGTCTTTGGTTCTCTCGCAGCGATTTGAACAGGCCTTAGGGCTGCTTAAGTACTGTATAAACAACCAACATAGTATGACAAGGAGAAGTATATGGAGACTGAATATGAGAGCCAATTTTGGAGCAGCCCTTATCTTTGAGAATCTTCCAATCTTGCTTTGGGTAGTCACTGTGCTTCTGCTGGCCTTCCACATAATCAGAAACCGGACCGCCATTGGAGAAGAATAGTGCAATACGCGTCTAAGGAATGGTCACTGGTATTGAAGGTCACTGTAGAGGAATTCTTTGAGTCGGTGTGGCTCAGTGGTGTTAAAGGAGCGTTGCTAGCCAAAAAGCAATTATCAGTCATCATGAGGAATCACTAATGCACTCCTGGTGTGGGCAGACAGACCGAAATGTGAAGGTCTGCCCACACCCTTCTTCCTGGCTGCCAGGAGAGCTTTGTTGTGTCACGCCTGATGCTGGTAGAACGACACAGGCGGAGTGGCTGCTAACATATCTGTCCCTTAGCATACGAAACTTGTGCCGCATCCTCATTGGGAGCACTGTATCATGACAGTCCCCTTCCCATCCTGGCACTGCCTTCACTGTGCACTTGCTTCCTCACAGTTGCTTCTCCTTCACACTTTAAATTTAATGTTATGCTTGTATGCTCCTCATAGCTTTTTTCCCCCCTGAAGACTAAGGATACTTTAGCATCTGCGTTCCATGTATCTCTCTGCGTCAATCGGCCCTGCTATTGCATAGGGGATGGAAGAAGGAGCCTATGGGTCTACAATTTCTGGTGGATGGTGTTAGGATGGATTTCTAAACTCTGACCTGATGGCAGAAGTTTAGGAGGCCACCCTCGGTTTAGTGAAACAGGGAAACTTGCTGGACAAGCCAGACCAATCTAGGTAGCTTGGCAGGTGTTCAAGACTAAGGGCCTGATCACGACTTTGGCGGTAACCCTTAAATCCGGTGGTAGCGCTATTACCACCGGATTTAAGGGTCTGCCAAATCAGGACTTTGGCAGATTTCGCCCCAGCTCTGAGCTGGGGGGAAATCCGCTGAAAATTCATGCTATTACCGCCGGCGGGAAATCCACCGGCAGTAAGAGCGCGAAAATTCCCCATTGAGCCCAATAGGGAATGGGCTCAATGGGGATTAACATGACCGTCAGACTCTTGATCCAGTGCTATTAGCGCCAGGGAGTTCGGCGGTAGGGCTAATACCGCCGGCGGTAATAACGCCGGCGTTACCGCCAAAGTCGTGATCAGGCCCTAAGTCTCAGGAGGGGTCAGAGTAATTGGAAGCCCACAATGAGCACACACAGCAAAGAACCACAAATTACTCTTATACAACTATCTATGAAAGATATCTATACATTTATTGTTGACCGGACCAATAGACACAAATAAACTTTAGTGATGCGAAAAAATTGACCACAACCAATACTCCACTATACAGCATATAGACAATACGTTTCCTAAGGTGACAAATGAGGAAAACACAGCCAACACCTGTAAAGAGAAGAGTTGGTTAACACACTAGGAGCATTAGAGAATTCTTCATAGTCGTTCCCTAACTTTCTAGTGCAGCATTAGGAAGTGGGGAGCCTTGTGCTCAACAGTACAGTTGTGCATAAAAGCGCATGATCGAGCAGGTGAAGCAAAAAGCGGGTCTTCTTGGGAAGGCTGTAGCAAGTCAGGAAGGGGCTTGAGGCGATGGAGAATTGGTTTCCAGCATTCGAGTAGGATGTACCCTTGGTGGCAGAACAGTTTTCAAAAGGTGAGAAATGCTAGGTAGCGCAGGCTAACCCAGCCAAGATTGAACAGCTTTATGGGATATTCGTGTGTAAAAATGATTGGTTGCACCAAGGGGAAACCGGCAAGTGATTCAAGTTTTCAATAGTATTGACTTGGAGGATGGGCAAGGGAACCTGTGGGAATCATGAGGCTCTGACCAGCGGTAACTTCAGCAGGTGGGTCATTTCCAGTGAAGGGAAAGCAGTGTAGAAGGGTACAGTTTTTACCATTTTGCAGAACTGTAGAGGGTGCTCCAGATGTCTGACAGGGGCATGGATCCTTTTGGGAAGACAGGCACCTGTGCGGAAAGAGACCTGCAACCCACTCTAAAATTTTAGAAGCATTTGACTGTCATGTACTTGGAATTAGAGGAGTGTGCTGCTGTATGAGGGTACTACTTAGGGAAGGAAAGTAGGTGATTGCGTGGTCTCAGGACCAAGAACGATGACATGCTTTTTACCCATTTCCATTGCCCTTTCAGCAAACTTATAGTGTTGATGGAATGCACCTCCACTTTGTCCATATAAAAAATATATCCTTTATTGCAATGACTTATTGCATCTTCTATGGGGAGGCCATCCAGCGCAAGTGCCATGGATTGCATGTGTGCATGGGGTTTGGGTCTAGCAGGGGGTTTGACAGACACCAAGCCTCAGTGTACCATATCAGTCTTTCTCCTACCCAAATGGGCAGTCCAGCACCGAAATTGTTGGGCAATTGTGCTCTGAGCAAGAGTACCAATAGCAACCTCAGACACGTGTCATCTAGACAGAGGAGATATACATTAATGCATCATAACCCCGATTATATTGGCATAAAATAATAATTTCAAATACATTATCTAGCATTGAAATTGCAAGTGTAATAGCATTAGATAGTTTCTGTACAATGTCCAAAAATTGGGGAACATATGGAAAATTTGATTGTGAGCAGAATTTGAAGAGAGCTACAAATAATTTTAAATCTGGAAGTCAACCTTTCAACAAGTTCCAATTTTGGAGGACAAGGCTTGTTTACAATATTCTGTGGCATTGTATGTCTCCTGGGAACAACATCAGGAGCCATTTCATGAGTATGCATGGCCAACACAGTCAATGGGCCTCATTATGACTGTTCTGGTCCGGTAACAACGGTGCCGGTAAGCCTACTGGCACTGTTGTTACCGGACCGGAACAGTACAACTCTGCGGCCGGGCACCGTCCTGCCCCCCAGGGTCAGACCTGCTGGGTGGGATGGCACCTGCTCGCAGAGTTCTCACGGGAGCACCGGCACCATTGTTGCCAGTGCTCCCGTGTCCCCATTCCCATGGGGGACTAACAAAATTACCGGCGCCTGACTTCCTGGCCACCAGACTTGGAATAGCCCAGTGGCATCGAGAAGTCAGGCGCCGGTAATTCATTACAGGTCCAGCGGCTACCTGCCGGTTTTACCGGCACAGCTATCGCCGGACCCCTAATGAGGCCCAATGTCAGATGTTTCACAAATTCAAACTCCATTTATTTGTTTATATTGCACCAGAGCCCACAAACATCAGGGCGCAAACACAAAACAGGAAAACAGATAGACCAACATATAACAATCTAAACAAACAGCAGTGTCTTGAGGCTTTTCCTAAAAACCAAATCGTTTTTTTTCCCAGCGCTTCTCCACAGGGAGTTTATTCCACATCTCCCCTGCCTGTGAGGCGAAGGCACGTGCATTACCTCAAACTTGTTTGCATCTTGGCTTTGTCAGACGCATTGAGTCCTTTGACCGAGTAACTTTGGTAATGTTTTCCAGAACCAATCTTTCCTTTAGCTATTGCGGTGCTTTTCCATGTAAGCACTTATGTACAATAGTGTTCAGTTTAAAACATTTTCTGGCCTCTATTGGAAGCCAGTGCAACTCTCTTCTGTGTAATGAGACTGGGTCCTGTCTCCTGGTACCCTTAATGATCCGCACAGCGTCATTCTGGAGTGTCTGGAGTCTTTTAACACATCGCTTACTAGCTCCAGCAAGGAGAGCACTGCAATGGTCCAACCTTGGCATAATAACCGCTCTCACAAGTACTATGCAATTAGCTGTTGATACATAATGCTTCACTAGTCGAAGCAGCCTGAGATGGCATTGGGCTTTCTGGACTACACTACAAACGTGGGCTTCAGAACCCAGGGAGGATTCAAGAATCACTCCCAGGGTCTTCCCTTTGGAGTTCACTTTGATGTAGTGGCCTTCTATGGTAAGGCCCTCATACAGATTTCAGAGTTTGACACGTGTCTGTGTCGAACCAAAAATAAGGAATTCTGTCTTGTTAGCATTTAGACAGAGAACAGCAACATTTGTCCCTACAGGAAGTTCCCTTCAGGTAATGTGGTGTATTATTTACCTACACCCCCACCATTTTGTCTGAACACAAAGAGCACAACAAATGCAAGATCAAGGATCACTCCTCTCTGGATATTCTAATCAATATTTACCAGATAGTGTCCTAATATTCTCTGTGAATTCAAGATAACATCACATATATGCAGCAGCCCACAATTTGGACCTTTATCTGAATCATTTCAGTCAGTTTTGACACCTTCACTGAACATAAACTTTAGCCATCAACTCAAACATGCTTTTCATAATTTATTACAAAACGTATACCAATTCTTTATACAAAAGCACACAAAGGGCCTCATTCCGAGATTGGTGGTAGTCCTGGCGCTATTTGCACCATGACTGCCACCAATAACGGGTCCAGCGCCGGTCTAGTTCAATGGGGACTTACCGGTGCAGTCCGACCTTTGCGGGACCGGTAAGTCCCCATTGAAAATACCATTCCGCATTCCCATTTTAGCCCCCATAGGGCTCAATGGGAATGGGGAGGGCGCAAATAACGGGCTTGTGCATGTCAAGCCCGTTATTTGCACCCTGGTCCCTTTGCGGGTCCCTTCCATAACACCTGGCCAGACCAGGCGTTACTGGAGGGACCCGCTAAGGGACCTTGTAGTAGGGTGGTAAGGGATTACCGGCACCGGTCTCCTTAACGGTGCACGGTATCCCTTACCGCCCTACTTGCAATGAGGCCCAAAATCTTTACAGAAAATGTGACAATGTTGTTAAAACAAACTTAACTTAAACATATTACAGGAGAAAAAGCAACAACTAGTCATCTAAATCAAACAAAGTTGTCAATGATGATTAAATCTCGACAGATACAGTAGAAAAAAGGAAGCAAGAAAAAAGAAAAAAAGAAACTTTCCAATATGCATGAAATTCACTAGTAAATCATAAAAATTAAATTAGTATCCTACACTAAGAAATGCTAAAAAATAGCTAAAGCAGATTCATTTGCTTACAAAGAGACCATCCAATTTCCATAATGTTGGTAACTGATCATTTTGAAAACACAGTCTCAGTATAGTAATTCAACTTCAATTTTGCGATTTGAAAGCATCCTACAGTAACAAAAAGAAATTATTCAATAGTTTTTGTTGTAGAGTTTAAGATTAAATCACTAAGAGATTAGTTCATATGTAACCACTATCCCACTCTTTCCTGCAATTCTGTTAAAGGTCATATATTGCCAAAAAGAAATAAATTAATGAATTAAAGTTCAGAAAAAGAGAAATTTGTCATGGCGTAAAACATTGAGAAAGAAAAGAAAATGAATGAAGTCCACCTAGACAAAGACATACAAGAAAGGCAAGGGAGATCCTGTGAGGACACTAAATGTAAAATAGGAAAACCCAAATTGAACTCTAAAAAATAGAAGGCTCAGGTACCCTAAATGTGTATTAGTACCTGATGCCTGTCAAAACCCTAAAATCAGCCTAGGCTGACATAAGACTTATATATACTGGAGGGTTGTTTCCCTACTCTGTGTGGGACTGGGAAAGAACTACAAAAAACAGCAAAATTTGTCTCTATAGGAAGTGATCTATGGGTAATGTGGTGTATGTATTACCTACACCCCCACCATTTTGTCTGAACACAAAAAGCACAACAAATACAAGATTAAGGATCACTCCTCTCTGGATATACTAATCAATATTTACCAGCTAGTGTACTAATATTCTCTGTGAATTCAAGATAGCATCACATATATGCAGCATCCCACAATTTGGACCTTTAGAAGGAGATCATTCGTTATCATCCAATTTTGTATAGCCTCCTACACTTTTTCTATATTCTTCAAATCTTTTTCATAGACGCCGCTCAATTGACTGATGAGTTGGGTGTCATCGGCATAGTTAGAAAAACGCACACCTAGTGCATCCAAGACGTCAAGTTAGAAAAACGCACACCTAGTGCATCCAAGACGTCACATAGGGTGCAACAAAATATATTGAAAAAAATCGGGGAGAGGAAAGCTCCCTGCTGGACACCGCACTTAATAAGCTCTGGCTGAGAGCATGCCTTGCCCCAAACGATTCTTGACTTCCTCTCGGAGAGTAAAGACCTAATCCAGTCAATAGCTCCACTAGAGAACCCTCCATAATCTGCAAGTTTAGCTAAGAGTTTTTCCTGATCTACAAGGTCGAAGGCTGCGGATAAATCTAACAACGTCAGCAGCCCCGCTTTCCTCCTATCAATGATATTGAGCATTTCTGACTGTATTTGTTTTTTTGTTTGTTTGGTTGACTGTAGATCCAGGAGGGTAGTCTCTGTACCATGGAATGATCTAAAGCCTGATAGTTTGGGGTAGAGAATTTCCTGGCTTTCTACATGTTCTTCTAACAAAGCATCCCGAAAGTTCCAGGAGTTTTCACTTGTTCCCTCCCAGCGTTCTCGTTGTGCGCAAGTACAACTAGTCTTGTTCTGGCCTCCATAACGTCTATGCTGAAATGCAACCTTTTGGGCCTCTACTTTAGGCACATATTATGGAACACCTTCAAATCTCCAGTATGACAGAATTTAGTGAGTCCCCTCAGGTCTCTTGAAAGTGTTTTATCATGCTCAATCTTCTCAAGTGCTTTGTGTGAAGGGGATCATGGCACCAACCACTTCTTCTTGTGTTCCTGCTCCTTCGATAAAGGTCCATGTGCACGTTCGTGGAAATGTTGGAACAATGGTGTTCAAGTAGAATTTCTAAAGATCCATCACAAGGTTTGGATCTCCACCAAAGATGGTTGCTGATAGACTGAGACCACTTTAAAAGGTTTTCCAACCCCTTTTTTACCAGCAGCTATAATCTTTTTATTGATTGATTTGGCAACGTGCCATACATCAAATTGATGCCGAATGTGTGGAAACTGTTTTCGCGTGTCCTTGGCTATTGAAACATGCCTGTTAGTGGCTTTCAGGTCTATTTATATTCCCATGGATGCCCGCTGTTCGATGGATTTAATGAAACAATGTTTTTCCATGGCCACAGACGATGTACGTTCAGACACCTGAACGATGTCTTGAAAGTGGTAAGTGCAGTACTTAGCAGAAACAATCCTGGACTGTCGCACTGTCCGTCGCCAGCTAGCATGACACTTTAGCCAGAGAATGCACTGTCATTTGACGTCTGTTCGAGTTTCCAGGTATGACTAATAGCGATGAATAAGAATTCCCTCTGATATTTGTAGTACTGGGTTTTAGCAATGAACTCAAGTCCCACAAATTGACAGAAACTGGAAATCTTACTGAAAGTCGATCCGCTGAACAGTAAAGCTGCTGAACAAAGTATATTTCCTGCAGGCACTTTGCCAAGCATCGGTTGAGCAGACCATGAAAATGTGTTATGAGGTGGACACAGCTGGCCTGGATTTTCAGGTTGGTGCCTTGTAATACACGAGAGAAATTCAGCAATGGCTCCCCACATACGCTCCTTCTTAATTTGTGATCACATTTAATGATTTGTACAATCTGTAGCAGGCAGCAGTCAAATACAATGTAGTTTTGCTGCTTTAATAGCCAATCATCCTGCAGTACTGAGTTTTTTGACTCAACAGTGATAGACAATTCCCCCAAACTAGCCATACTGAAGTCGAAATCTTGAGCTAATCCTTCAGTCAATTGCGTTGAAGCTCCAGCCTCTATTAATTCAGGCTGTGATATTTCTGCATGAATTGGAGAAACAGATAACATTGAATGTTAGGTGGGTGGAACATTTTTAGACGGTGTAGATTGTGTCAAAGGGCCTGCAAGCAATTGCAATGCATCTTCATTGTCTTCAGTTTCATCTGGTCGATTTTGAACAAAGCAACAATGGTCCATGGTAACTTTGTATGGTTCACAGGTGAGAGTCCATTCATTTTCTGGCCACTGGATATATGCATCACAAGTCTGGATATTGACTGCACCATGCTGTGCCTGAAATAGTAGTTGCCCCATTGTCAAATGCGTTTGGCAAACGACATCTTTGGTTTGTTGTTGCCTAAGGGCCTCATTACGACCCCAGCGCTAAACCATGGTGCTGTTAGCACCATGGTCCATGCCGGGGTCCGCCATGGTGAATGGCAGAATTTCCGCCCCATTCCAAGGTTGGCGGGGCAGTAATTCCCCATTCACCATGGGACCTTCCCCATTCCCATTTTTGCCCCATAGGGCTCAAGGGGAATGGGGAAGGCGCTAAGTACGGTGCCGCAAATTGCGGCACCGTACTTAGCACCAAGGTCCCTTTGAGGCACCCTACTTTAACGGCTGGTAAAAACAGCCATTAAGGTCGGGTCCCGCAGCCTTTTACGGCGCCGTTAAAAACTTAGCGCCTGGGTCATAATGAGGCCCTAAGTCTTTATACTCCTCTGACTAAAACATCCGCTTAAAAACTTCTCAAAAACAAACTGGTTTGTTCTTTACCCTTGTTTTCTTAATTTGCTTTGAAACTGCAAGACTTCGCTTTGCTGACCGCAACATCAAGCTGAAAAAAGAGCATTTTATATGGTTTAAATCAAGCAAATTTCTTTTCGACTCAAACAAACATATCTACAAACAGAACCAACTTGACAGACTTCAAAAAATTACAACATTATAAAAATGTAATCCCAATCCATTGTGATGCTCAGTTGTATTTCATATTATACATATTCACAAACCTCTTGTCCATTTGCCTCTTCAAATTCGACATTTTCAGTACATTCCTTGGACAGAGGAGTCATAAAATAAATGTAAATATCAATCAAACTTTTTTTTATTTTTATTAAAAGTATTTATTTGTTATTAGTCAAGATACAAATCGAGACCTTTACAAATATTTCATACTTCAGTTCAAAAGAAAAAGTTAATACAGACAAAATAGTGCGTAAGTAGAACATATAAAACCAGTGCAACAGAAGATAAGTATCAGCAGCAAAGCATAAATAAAACTATCATACACATCATAGTAAAAAATGAGATATATCACATGAGCACATTCATCTACAAAACAGAAATAGTCAGAGAACTAATTTTCATCTTAATGATTCCAAGATAGTTGGTCTCTTTCAATTTCGAGCGCAATAATTTTAACTAGTCTCGTAGTCCTAATTAGGGTGACATTTGTAGCACCCCACATGCATTTCATCCAGATCCATTCTCTTGCTAGGATCGTATTAACATGAAGAAAGGAGTCTATAATTTTGCATCGAGCGATTTCAAAATAAGTGCAATATAGAAATAGGTGTTTTAACGTCTCTTGTGTTTGATTACAGAATCGGCATATGTCAGAGTAAGAGACTGAAGCCTTTTGATACCAATGATTCAGTCTGACACGTGTATGCAAAAGATCAAGTCTGAAAAACATAAAAGTTCGACGGACATTTGGGCAAGGGCATAATGTTAAATACGCCATTCGAGGTACTCGTCGATGCACAAATGTACAATATTCTGTAAAAGAAACATAGGTAGCCATCTTCGTGCAGGTGTCTGCCCAGTCACATTAGTATAATTTGTTCTTAATCTTTTCCTGAAAAAGCTCCAAATCTTCAATTGGTATGTTAATTTTTGCCATAATCGCGGACATACGTTCTCTATAATGGTAAATGGAAGCAGGGTTATTATTAAGTATCATTCTATGTAAAGCTGTATATAAGGAG
Source organism: Ambystoma mexicanum (assembly GCF_040938575.1). NCBI lineage: Eukaryota > Metazoa > Chordata > Amphibia > Caudata > Ambystomatidae > Ambystoma > Ambystoma mexicanum. Next base: position 467,436,864 of record NC_090929.1, read on the forward strand.
TTTTTAGGTGGATATAACATTTTTGCGAAGTTTAGTAGTAGGCGCCAGTTATATTTGGCAGAAAGGGAAGTGAGCCCCAGTTCATGTCTAACAATTGCGCTAGGCATGGATACAGGTAAGCTAAGGGTATATTTCCACAACTGTCCTTGTATTTGGTCTAGAAGTGGACCCAAGTCGCACAGATGCAACTCGACGCCGTACAACAAAATTGCCTCCACTTTTTTTAAATAGAATTCAAGGACAGGTGTTAGCGAAAAATTTACAAATTTTGTGCAAAAGTACCTTCATTTGACATTTTAATGGTACTGATTTAATTAACAAGGCCTCCTTTATTCTTGTGAATGACGTATTTTTTGTTAGAATAAGCCCAAGGTATGGCAGATTGAAAGAGATTTTGATGGGTAAGGCATCAATTGTCCATACAAAATGACGAACTTTTTTTTTGTTAGCAAAAATAATTATAGTAGATTTTTGCGGATTAACCAAAAGGTATTGCTCCTACAGTATTGCACAAAACTTTCTAATTTTCCTTGAAGACCAGCCTGCGTGCGGTCAAAGAGCAGTATATCGTCCGCATACGCTAGGCATGATAAGGAAAGAGTACCTAATCTAATTGGAAATTATTTAGCTCCGTCCCAAATCTCTTCAATATCCGCTAGGTATAAATTGAAGAGGGTCGCTGCAAGATTGCAGCCTTGTTTTACGCCAATGAAAGATGGTATACATTGAGTTAAAGAACCTGCCCGACCAATTCTAACTTTGAAATTAGTTTGATAGTGTAACATTTCTATAAGTGTGATGAGGTATTGAGGTACATCAAGTTTACATAGTTTTTCCCACAATTTCCCTCTAATCACACAGTCGAATGCTGCTTTTAGATCTAATGATGCAACAAAAATAGGGGTATTACCGGGGCTAATGGCTTGGGCAATAATATGAGCCAAAATACAAGCGTTGAGAGGGGTCCCCATCCCTTTACGGAACCCTACTTGAAAGGGACGAAGAAGGTCATTAGTGCGTGCAAAAGATTCGAGATCTAGGAGAATCAAGGAAGCAAAAACTTTGGCTGCAACATCAATAATTGCTATCAGTCTAAAGTTATAGGGATCAGAAGTTGAACCTTTTTTGTGGATAGGAATTATAATTGATGTGAGCCAGGAATTAGGTACACTTTTAGAATGAAAGATTTCCTGGTAAATACTGTGAAACATTGTAGACCAAAATAAGGGATCGTCTTTTATTAAGCATGGTGGAAGCCCATCAGGGCCGGCACATTTTGAGCTTTTTAGTTTGTAAATTTCTGCACATATGCTATTCATATCCCATGGACAGCAATCTGGAATTAAGTGAGTTTCAGGTGGTTGTTCACAACGGGCAAATTCCACAGGAAGGGCATATTTTGCAAGAAAGAAGGAATACCACATTGCACTGTCGATGCTTGACTCGAATTCACGAGAAGGTTCTTTGTCTATGGATCTTATCATTTTCCAGACCTCTTTCGTTTTTCGGTTACATAACAAATTAATAATTTTTTGATTTTGCTGGTTTTTCTTTAGTATCCGGATCTCCTTTAATGCATTTTTATACTTAGCCACTATTTTTTTTTTCAATTTAGAAATTCAGTAAGGGCCAAATTTGCCTTAGACTTAGCAACCTTCCGAAGATCCAAATTTTTCTTTCTTTTTAGAGAAGCCACAACAGTGCAAAACGGTTTTCCCTCATCGTCGCAGAGCTCCATCTTAGATGATGACGAGGCCATATTTGCCAGGTGATAGACGATCATCTTATAATTCCATTTTAGTATTATTGCGTTATCTGCGGTGTTACCCCCCAAAGGTTTCCAAAGGTCTCTATTCACAAGGGCGGTTAATTTCCTACAGATTGAGATGGACCATCTGATGGAATGCCCTGGCCTATCAGATTGAATAAGAGACAATTGAGATAGATGAGGTAATCTATTGAAATCCTTTGATATGGAAGTTGTAATAATGGCATGATCACCCAATACGATTTTATTGGAGTTGACTGCAGCATGTCTGCCCGAGAGGTCTTTTGAGGAGAACATATGGTCAATCCATGACTGAGCGTTACCCCTTTTCCAGGTGAACTTTTTATGGGTAGCTGCAGCCCGCACTAGGAAAATGTTCCAGGCTTTGAAAAATGTTTTCCAGACCCCTCCTTTAGCTAGAGAAGCCTGGAAATAAGCAGCATTAGCAGTCGTTTTGATAGTATTGGACAAGAAAGATGCATTGAAATCACGTCCAATAAAAACCTCGGCATGAGGAGCTTTGGTGTAGGCCTCGTTGAGGGCCTCACATAATAGTTCACAGGCTGCTTGAATATTAAACAAGTGAGGGTTCCAATAGAGCGAAATCAAGAGTAAGTTTTCATGCAGACTCACGTCAAAGGACACATCACATATAATAAAGACGTCTGAGTGGTACACATTATTGATGGTAAAGTTTAACCTGGTGCCTATCAATATCGTCAAGCCTCCTGAAGGTCTTCCTTCTACGCCCTTCTTCGCGTGATGTGAGCATGCAACAAAACCCTCGATTTCAATATCCTTTAAGGCCATGGTTTCTTGAATCAAGAAAATGTTAGGAACAAATTCAGAGAGTGCTTTTTCTCTCCATCTCAACAAGTTACTTAAGACACAACAGTTCCATGACATGATAACCAGGTCATGAATTTATGATGTATTTGTCGGAGGAGATGGATTAGCGACTGTCTTGACCAAAGGTTCCAACCATTTCTGCCCATTTAGGGCATTTGTAAGGGCAGTAAGATGTTCAATCATGTTTTTGTTGGAGTTTTTTTGATCTGAATTGGTGTCATGAGATTCGGAAGTCAAGATAGGTGGTGGAGGCTGATATTCCATGAAGTCCATAGCGGTTTTTATCTGATCAAAACCAACCATTTCCAGACCTAGAAATAACAGATCGCTCTGATGTTCCCAAATTAGTTTTGCAATTATGGGGGATATCGTTTTGGACAACATTCTGTTGTTATTCTCATGTAGAAGTCTGATCCACTCTGTCATTTGTCACCAAATTTCTCAAGGATGGAATCTTATAGAGTGAGTTCATTAAAAAGGATCGATTAATACGATCCGTGCCGTTGATTTTGGCATCACTCCTCCAACCAATGATGTTTTTCACGTCTTCTGAGATGTTTTGAAATTGCTGGATGATTTGGGCAGCTCCCTCTCTAGTAGGTGACTCTTGTGAGATAGTATCAACCTCAGTCTCTTCTGTAACTTCAGAGTTTCCTCTAGTCGATTGCTTAGGAGCTATCGGAGGATCATTTAGACCATGTATATTGTTTGCAAAGCTTGGTTTTGCTAAAGCTTGTTTCTGTTCCCTAGAGCTTAAGGCACTAGGAAGAATTGAAGGAGGATCATGATTGCTCAATTGCGTTTGGTTGATCTGAGTGTCCGGTGGACGCACCCCACATTTGGTAATTGATTCGATGTTTGGAGTTGTTTTTCCTGACACTTCGACAGGGGTCACTGCCATTGAACTTGGTACCTCAAGTATCTCAGGTGTGTCCGTTGCATTAGAGTGACACTCTTTGCCTTTACTTTTTATATTTCGCAGGTAACTGTCTGTTTTTTTTAATGTAATATCTTTAAAAAAACGCAGTAAGGTGAGCTTGTATCCTGTTTTCAGAGGTAGAAATTACTTCTGTTTCTAACCTAGGTCGTTGTAGTGAGGCAGCCCTCTGTTCTTTAGGAGAGCCCAAGTTGGGCTTTTGTTTTCCCATTATATTGTCCAATGATATCAAGTTCTTTTGTTGTGGCGATATAGGCCTCAGTTGTAGTGCAGATTTGCTCTCTTCGTTTAGTTCATTTAGATTCAAGTTTGGTTCAAGAGGACTGACTGGTAATGTTTCTTTGTTAGATGATGGTTTTGATACATTATCTTTTGCGAGTTCCAAAGAGAGTTCTCATATTTTTCTCTCAGCGGTCAAGGAGCTTCCCTTATTTTTGTGTCTTCTTTTCAACGCCCTGAGATAGTTTTTTTTGCTCATCGTGATGCAAAATAGAATTTTTCCTTTATTTCTGATTCATCCTGCTGTGCCTCTTTAAGTGTTTCTTTATCGATAAGATCTATCAAAATCGAGGGGCTGTCAGGAATGATTGCAGTCGTATTTAAGTGCAGGGAAGTTTCTCCCTCAACGGGGTACTTCTTCAATATGTTATCTTGGGCTTTAAGTTGAAGCAGATTTGTTTCAACTTGGACAAGTCTATCATGTTGTATTTTGGCAATTTCCAAATAGCTAATTTTTTCAAATGAATGTTAATTCATTCAAGATGAATGAGTGAAATCTTGCATTTCACTATTACCAATTTGCAAAATTATTTGCGCGAAGGTTTTAGGAACTCCATGGGAGAGAAACTGGTCATCTGTGGTTTGTGAACCAGCGCTTTTTTTTCTGGTTGATCAGTAGAATGTCTTAATTCTTTTTTTTATCAGAGCGGCGGCTCTATTGTGACATTCAGAATGATATACATGACAGGCTTCTTGAGCGAGCATGTAGCCTTCAATTTTTGATAAGTGTGTATTAGTCTTAGCGATCTCGTTTTTCATCTCCTGCAAGAGTAAATGTGAATATTCGTGGCCACGGTCAAGCAAATTTAATACTCGTGTAAATATTGGTAAGTCATGAAACCTCTGCTCCAGTAGATCTTCGTCCGGGATGTCTTGTGATTGAGGTATGTCGGGCGAGTTTTAAAAGTTAAAGCTTGGAGCCGGCATATTCAGGGTTCTCTGTTCCACAATAGGATTCAGCATATTGAGTGTATCAGCTTCATTTGTGGAAGGAGAACTAGTTACAGGAGTTTGTGTAAAGCTTTTTGCTTTTTTCTCCAGGTCAGAACTTGAAAGATTAAGTAGAATGCCACTTGGTTTGTGAAAATGAACATGTTCCCTCCATGGTCCGTGTGTTGACAAGATTGTAGATGGCCCAAGAGAGAGCTTTACTCTTTTGTAAAAATCAGACATGATCACTGGGGGCAGCATTGAAATGTCAGAGATCGGAAGGTATTTGTTGTCGTGTATATCAGCAATTATTTTTTGTATATTGCTAGTATGCTCATCGACAGCAAATAGGTCGTTGGTAATGTCCTCGTTTGCTTTTTTTAGAGAACACACCTCCTTAGTGTCCATTAACCCCAACTTAGTTGCTGGGACCATTTTTTGTTCAAGAACATCCTTCATTTCCGTAGAATGTAGTGACATCGAGAGAAAAGATGTTTTCCCATTCAACGACGTCGAGGGACTATTCCTTTTTTTTTTTTATTTACATTTTTAGGGGATTCTATGGTGGGAAGCGTTTTGGAAGGACACTCCTTCGGCTTTTTCCCATTTCTAAGTGTAGAATCCATTGATCGTAATTTCTGAGGATTACAACAAGGTACAAATGGATTTTAATCTCCACAGATATCTATATACAGTTTCCCCTTACGTATGTTCCAATAGGGTCAGTAAAGAAAAAAAAACTGAAAAAATCTCAGGAACAAGGAAAATTCTAAAGGTGTAATAATGAAATGCCCCTCATGCCAAAAAGCACATCACTCAATCAGATTATAGCGACACCCCGCACCCGCACGCTCACCGCGAACAGCAAACAGTACTTCCGTGTACTTTGTGGTGCGCGCGCGGGTGCGCTGGGGTCGCCGGTCTTAAAGGCGAGCAATCCACGTCAGAGTGCCAGGGGGGCGGATCAATCAAACTTAAATGTTAAATCTTTCATCGCACAGAGCACTTCCTCACAAAGTAGATTAATGATTGCAAATCTTATACTATAAAGTTTGTTGTTGCAACACAAATAGAACATTCGTAAGAACATACCCTCGAGAAGTAGCCAGAGGAGACCATATCGCTGAAATTAGATGACGGAATAATTGGCTCTCCACAAATGACAAAATCAAGTTGAAAATTGCTTCACTTACCTATAAATCCCTGAATCATGCCACACCTAGCTATCAGAGAGATTCCATAGAAGGATCTCCACTAGATCCTCCAGACTAGCTTGCACCAACTGCCTCCACATCCCCAGCTTTAAACTCTCAAAGGTAGGAGGCAGTAGCTTCCCGATCAGAGCAGCCCAGCTCTGTAACTCCCTGCCACCTTCTATTCGCGAAGACCAATGATATCAGAGCTTCAGATCTAATTGCATTAAATGGTTCAAATCGACCGACCACTAATCGATCCCAACTCTATTGATTCTTAAATGTTTTCCTCTATGTATCTCTCCTTTAACATATAATCTGTAACAATACCTGTTGTTACCTATTCTCCCCTGCTCATCTCTTGTATATATTTGTAATGTACTTCTGCTTCTCCATTTTGTAAATTTGTAATGTATAGAATATAATGCGATGTATATATACCGCTCTACTGTGTAACTATGCTTTGAATTTCCTGTAACCCTTGTGCCCTGATACCTCCGGGTCTGGAGCGCAATACAAATAAATAAACAAACAAACTGGGTACGTGATTTGGTCATAATAAACATTTCAGATTTCACCTGATAACCTTCCGAGATGACACATGGACTTGATCTGAGATCGCCCTGCAAAACACTGTGATTGGAATGTTGCCTTCAAAAGTAGTTTGCTTTGTAATGTTTCCTTTCTAAACTATTCTGCATTAGGGCGGAAGTGTTATGTTACAACCAAAATCAAAAAGTTTGAAACAGTGCAAGGTTAGATGCATTTCAATCTCAAAGTATATCCATTGTAGGATTTACTTTCATTGTAGTAAAGAAACTGTAAGTATGCATACCTCATACTCTGCATGCAAAGGAGAAAGTGATCGTAGTCAAATTTCCAGCCTCCCCCTATAAGATAGAACTTGTTTTAATACGGATGAAAAGCAAAATTAAACTGAAAACATGAGATGCAGATGATGGTACGTACTGAGAGAAACCTATACAGGTGTAAATAATCAATACTATACATAATCATTTTCCATATGTTTAAATTCCAAGCATAACACATGTATGTATTGTTCATTCGCTTCTAAAAGACTAGTACAATATAATTACTTGATAGGCGAGTGAGGTTGATGTTGACTCCGGAAAAGTAATTGATGAAGAAACTTGCTCCTTCACTTTCAGTACATTGTCAGAAAAGAGTACAATGGAAAAGGTACATTAGTGTTAGAAATATGACCACATCCAAAGCTCTAAAATATCACTTTGTGCATGTTGGTAGGACTCGCCATTGGGATACTAGACATGTCAGTGGTTTTGTCACTGGTGAGGGTCAGTGCTTCCATCAGTGAGCTCTACATAAAGAAGGGAATGTCAACCTACACATTCCGAAAACATTAGGCAACTTTTAAAGGGCACTATGGAAGTTTTGATTAAGGGTCACATTTCACGGATTTATCACAGTGTACCGAAGGCGGGGATAGAGAAAGTAGTCTAAAGTGAAACATTTTAAAATGTGGGTGATTCTGGTAACTAGGGAAACTTGAGTAATACAACATTAATGGAAATAAACACAGAAACATCTAAACCGTTCATGAAGTTACCCTTTCAATACACTATTTTAAATAAACCGAGAGATCATTTAGAAGACCTATTTATACAAACCACTGTCCTACATACCAACAAACATAACAAATTCACTGTCCACTACTCACCTGAGCCAGCGTGTGCCGAAATTGAGTCCGAATTCTGGATTGATGCTTTTTGGTGTACTTTGATTGTTCGTATATAGCATCGGTAAAGTGCATAATGCAGACGCAGAATCGATTGGCCCTCACGTCTCCCAAGACATCCTGTGCTCTACTTTCAAATTCGTGCACTGGAAAAACCGTAATTCGTAATCCATCTTTTCATTAAATCAATATCCTTTGGCAATATATGCAGGACTGTGCCCGTATCTTTGACATGGCTCACAAAAGGGCAACCGATAACCATACATGAAGACATTCTTGAAAAGTCTGTAAGATCCGTATAAAAAAATATAATTAATTATTACAAATAATGATGTATGAATGTGAATAAAGCAAGTATTACACAGCTTTGTAGAGTTTGCTTTAAATAAAGAAAACCTGTGTAACCTAGTGGAAATAACACAGCAATCATGTTTTTACAGAATTGATTGTTAAACCGCATATTGCAACGTATAACTCGTCCATTAAATGAACTTTCAAGCACCAAAAGAAAACATGCTTTTAAACATGGACCACAAAACATTCCATTCTTTTACAATGCACATTGATACAATGTGCTATTTACCAAGATCAAAATACATCATTCGATAATGGAGAAGTCTTTGGGATAAATGAAAATTAGAATACTGTGTACATTAGGTGGAAATTGATCGAAACTTTCAGAGAAGCAGTCTATGAACGTACAGAACCAAATAGTTGACCTACCCTTACCCGGACGAATAAATGAGCCAATTCAGCAAGCCCGGGAACAAGTAACCGTGTAACAGGTATCCCGGGAACAGATGATATACCTTGTGGATGTTCTCCTGGTAAATGTGTAGGTGTTTATAAAGGCTTAGAAAAGTGGGTGTGTATGTGAATGTGTGACAGAAGGCAGAATAAATGGCTCTCTACTAATGATAAAATCACCCTCAAAACGCTCCCCCTTATCCACAAATGCCTGAATGGTGCTGCCCCACAATACATTGCAGATAAAATTGTCAAGAAACCCTATACTCGTCCGACTAGAACAGCCAACTCTGCCCGATTGGTTGCGCCAAGATTCAAAGAAAAAAAGGCGGGGGGAGTAGCTTCCCGGTCATTGCGGCCCAACTCTGGAGCAACCTTCCTCCGTCATTGAGAAAGGATCAACCCTTCTTGCACTTCAGGTACAACATCATAAACTGGCTTGTTTCCAAAGACTCTTGACTTACCCACATCTGGTCACTTACACCAATCGCCATGACGTTGATACCTTATTAACGTCCCTTATGATTTTCTTTGCTCTTACCTGCCCTCCTACCTCTCAGTTTCCTTTTCTCACTTACAACCTGCTGCAATGTAATCCTCTTTGTAACACCTTTTGTAAATACTGTGCTTCCGCTTCTTACATAAAACCTACCGTAATGTAACTCCTCCTTGTAACATTCTTTGTATATACAATGTCTAACTTGCACAGATCTTACCATGTAATTTGCTACATCAACTGTAATAATGTAACTTAAGCCTAACGTATACTTGTTTTCATGTGCCTTTGCGCCCCAATACCTCTGGGTTTGGTGCACGTTACAAATCAATAAACAAACAAACAAACGTGTTTGTTGATACCCACTCTGCCTGGATGCCAACCCACCCAGCCCCCTAGCGAGCGCACAGGCATAGGCCTGCTTGTACTGCCTATAGGGCAATAAGGCAATAGGGCCAGGGTTGAAGCACAAATGCAAAATGCTTGTATGGGCCATTTATTTTATCATAGTGGCCAACTTTTTTGGCCAATGTGGGCCAGTTTGATGAGTTACTTCAATATGCGGCTAATAGTAGTGAACAGTGTTGGTGAAAATATATATTTTTTAAATGCACAATTTGCATCACCTTTTCATCAAAATACTCCCTTTTGGATAATATTCGAGCAGTGTCCGAAATGGAATGAACAGCGACTTTGAACTGTGGGACATGTTTTCATTGGTGCCCGAGACAATCTTATGGCCCAGTACAACCCTGTTCATAGGTGCCAATTGCCATTGATACTAGGGAGGAGGATAGATGAGGACGAGGTGAGCGCAAAAGTCTCAGAACACTGCTCAACGGACAAAAATATTGTCATGAAACCTTGGTTCTGTCCCCTCTGGTCTTCCTGGTTTATACGGCATCGTACCAGAGCGACCTTACAAGCCCCCCAACATGGCGGATGCCATTTTCGGATCCGCGGTCTAGCTCCTGGGAATACCTCCATAGCTAGAAAAGCACCCCACCCCTGCGGTACGGCGTGTGTCACCGCTTGCAGTTTCCGAGTTCTTCGGTCGCTGCTTTCCTTGTGTTTCTTGTTCGCCTACCTTCCAATCTCTGCTCAGTGGTTCCATCCTGTTTCCACCCTTCATGGAGTGTTCGGCCGCAGCAGAGTTCTGCAGTCTTGCCGCGGTTGCCCTTGGACCGCTGCTCCTCCTTCCTGGACTTCCAATAGCCACGGTTGCCTTCGGACCGCTGCTCCTCCTTCCTGGGCTTCCAAATAGTCGCGGTTGCCTTTGGACTGCTGCTACTCCTCCCTGGGCTGCTGAATCCTTGAACTACATGCGGTTGTTTCTGACCGCTGCTATTCTTCCCTGGGAATACTGTCTTCACATTGGACAGTTGAACTGACTACCTGACAGAGTGGCGTCGGAAGAAACCCGTCCTTACCTCCACGAGACCCGCACCTCCAAGAAGCGCGGGCAGCTTAAACCTACAAAGAAGAGACACTCCAAGCCCTCACAGGTGAGCCCGCATAAAGGTTTGTGACAGTTTGACACGCCAACTACTTAACAGAAGGCCCGAGATGGATCCTACTGTACAGAATCTTTTACGAGGAATGCAAGAATTATCCACAGTAGTCCAGAACCTTAAGGCAGAAAATTTAGCCCTTAAACAACTAGTGTTATCCCGGGACTCAGCCTATCAGGAAAGTGCCTCGATGGGTGGCGTTGTGGATAAATATGATGGCACCCTTAAGACGCTCCGCTCCTTCCTGGATTCATGTTTGGTGCACTTCACCTTTAAACCATATTATTTTTCCACCCCCAGGGCTAAGGTGGGTTTTGTCATAGCCCATCTTACTGTTAATGCCCTGGCCTGGGCTACTCCATTGGTTTCTGCAGGGGATGCCTTGTTGAATAATTATGATGGATTCATTTCAGCCTTCAAGGAGATGTTTGACCACCCAGACCAGGTTTATTCCGCACAAGAGAGGTTGCTGGAATTCCAACAAGGTTCCCAGGACATGCTGTCTTATGTTACCCATTTTAAGCAGCTCGCTAAAGAAGCTGACTTGTCTTCAGAGGCATGCTTTACCTTGTTCCGTCGCGGCCTTAATGAAGAGGTGAAGGACGAGCTGGCCAGGATAGCCCGTCCAGGTTCATTCCAGGCTCTTATGGATTTATCCCTACAGATCGATTTCAGAATACAGGAAAGAAAGGGTGAAAAGAAGAAATCGCGAAGCTCTCCTTCAAAGTCATCTCCATTCGCTCCTATTTCCAGGGAAGTCCCTTCTGCTGAGCCAGAACCTATGCAATTGGGGGCTGTGAGAGGCCCTTTGTCAGCTCAAGAAAGAAACCGCAGGTTTGACAGCGGTCTATGCATGTATTGTGCCTCAGACAAGCACTTAGTCAGAAATTGTCCTATAGCTCCACCTAGGCGTTCGGGAAACGCCAGCTCCCGATCCTGAATGGAGCCCCGCTTCGGGAGACCAAAGACCGCTCCACCCTTCAATCCCTGGATCCTTCATCAAGGTGTAATTTGGTGGTTCTTCAGGTTACCCCGACCCTCCCATCGGAGTATCACATTCAGTCTTGGCATTGGTGAACTGTGGAGCTATGGGTATTTTTATGGATGATGAGTGGGTCTTAAAGCACAACTTCCCGAGAGAACCAAGGATGATATACAGGCAGTAGAATGAATTGATGGCTCCCCCTCTATCTTCTGGACCAATTACCCAACAAACCATGAAAATCCTACTCTCAATCCACAACCATCAGGAAAACATACAGTTCGACATCATAAAAGCCGCTCACTATCCAGTGGTCCTGGGCATGCCATGGCTAAAAAAACATAACCCCTACATCATCTGGACTGCCGGGTCATTGTTTCTGGGCTCCGAGTTCTGTTTGTCACATTGCCTTTCACAAGACACATGACCAATTGTATCCATGGAAAGCAGAAGATCTAACCATCCCCTTACCGTATCCAATATCAATCAGGTGCCAGAAGTCTATCAACAATTCTCGGATGTCTTTTCCTCGGCCATTGTGCAATCTCTGCCTCCTCACAGATCTTAAGACTGTGCCATTGATATCGAGGAGAACGCATAATTCCCTTTGGCAGGATGTTTATCCTGTCGGAATCAGAAAAAAGGGTCCTACGAGATTACTTGGACACCAACCTTGCTAACGGAACCATCCGTCCATCCAAGTCCCCACAGGAGCTTCTCTGTTCTTCGTACCCAAAAACGACACCAAGGAACTACGGCCCTGTTTGGACTATAGAGGATTAAATCAATGTACTCGGAAAGACAGGTATCCCTTACCGCTGATATCAGACATACTGGAAGCACTTTGAGATACCATGATATTCACCAAGTTAGACTTAAGAGGAACCTACTACCTAGTCCGAATAAAAGAAGGGACAAATGGAAGACTGCCTTTCGAACACCCTTTGGACATTTTGAATATCTGGTTATGCCTTTTGGTCTTGCCAATGCCACAGCTGTCTCAACGTTTTATGGATAGGAGTTTTTCGGATATGCTGTTCCTTTTCGTTATTGTGTATTTGGATGACATCCTGATTATTCCTATCACCCAGTTCTGCATCAAGAACAAACATTTCTATGCGGTACTGCAAAGACTAAGGGAACATCGATTGCTAGCCAAACCCGAAAAGTGTTTAGCTCCTGGGAATTCCTCCATAGCTAGATAAGCGCCCCACCCCTGCGGTAGGGCGCGTGTCAACGCTTGCAGTTTCCGAGTTCTTCAGTCGCTGCTTTCCTTGTGTTTCTTGTTCGCCTACCTTGGAATCTCTGCTCTGTGATTTCATCCTGTTTCCACCCTTCCTGGAGTGTTCGGCCGCAGCAGAGTTCTGCAGTCTTGCCGCCGTTGCCCTTGGACCACTTCTCCTCCTTCCTGGACTTCCAATCGCTGCGGTTGCCTTCAGACCATTGCTCCTCCTTTCTGGGCTTCCAAATAGTCACGGTTGCCTTCGGACCGCTGCTACTCTTCCCTGGGCTCCTGAATCCATGAACTACCCGCGGTTGCTTCTGACCGCTCCTATTCTTCCCTGGGAATACTGTCTTCACATTGGACAGTTGAACTGACTACCCAACAGAGTGGCGTCGGAAGAAACCCGTCCTTACCTGCATGAGACCCGCACCTCCAAGAAGTGCGGGCAGCTTGAACCTACAAAGAAGAGACACTCCAAGCCCTCCCAGGTGAGCCCGCATACAGATTGTGACAAATATATGTTGATTACAGGGATGGGGTCTTGAAGAGGGGAGTCTGGATTCTTGAAGAGGGGAGTCTGGAGACACTGGGTCTGGCCTGGCCATGTGGACAACGGATATCAAAGAATATGGAATGCATTCTTTGAGGATAGTGGAAGTATGGGGGCACAAGTAGTTTCACAAGATATATAAGACCAGAGCTAACATAAGCAATATCTTGTAACAGATAAGAGAAGCCTAAAAATCTGCATGTATCGTGGGACATTCCTTTGTGGGTAGAGCAGGAAAGTGGACCGAAGAGACAAGACGCAAACTACCATTTAAAAACACGATCACATCCTGGTGGGAGCATAGTCTATTCTGGCCCAGAGTGTTTCCACAAAAATGCAATACACCTATCAGTAAATGGGATGGAATTATTCCAGACAGGGATTTTAAACATACTAGCAACAAGGGGATGTGAATAGAGCTATAGGGGAACAAGGGTCTTTTGGGTGAACCCGAGGGCCCTGGACCCACTCAGGTGTGGTGGCATGGGCCTGGAAGGAAGCTGTCAGCAAGCGGAAGAGTGCTCCCCAGAAATAATGCAGAACCCCGATACACAGACCTGAGAGCCCACAATGGGGGCACTCAGTGAGCTAAGGAGGGCCAGTTCCTGTTTCCCGGATCAAGTGCCCAAAAACTACAGAACTATGATAATGCTGCACACCTATTGATTTGTGAAATAAACACTGTAATTATGTTTGGTTTATTATTGTTATGTTTAATAAAAGCCACTGACTTTTATCGGAAACACAAACAAAAAGTCTGCATAATTTTGTATGATGCATAATGTACATTTTCAATGCCACGCAGAGGATAGCTATTCAACAGCTTGTGGAGCGTCCACACCCACCCAGCTTCCTTGCAAGCACATGGTCTTCGGTGCAAGCTGCCATCGATACTGGGGGTGGAGAGGGGTGGATGGACTTGAAGAGGGGAGTCTGGAGTCACTGGGGGGGTCATAACGAGGTTGGAGGTAAGAAACTGTCCTTACCGGCATGGAGCAAATACTGTGTCCGTGCAGGAAAGAGCCTGCTAACAGTGGGCTATTACATGTTCGCACGTGCGAGCTTAGCGGCATGCCGGTATCGAAAGTACCGGTATGCCGCTAAAGTCCCAAAAATGACCCTTAGCGGCATCATGGAAAGCACAGACAGCACTACCAGCGCCGTCCTCCCCTAAATAACGTGACCGGCATCAATGGAAACGGCATTAGCGGGCACCGCTATTAGCGGATACCGCTAATAAGCGGAACCTGAAGTAGCGTCATCACGCAGGAACTGGAAATAGCACGGCGACCATCTTGAAAAACACAACCCTTTACCATCTTCAATACACAGGACCTGGTGCCTATTTCCGACTGCAGAAATCCACCCTCACCACTAGCATCATGCCCAAGGCTGTCAAAAAAGGCGCATCCCGGCAGCGCAAAGAGCGCGTCACAGAGGACGAGCTGGCAATGCTCGCAGAGACACTTGAAGATAATGCTGAGGTTGTCTTTGCCAACAACCTCAAGAGAGAGGTACAGATTAAGAAAAAGGGGATCTGGCAACTTGTTGCCCAAAAAGTCAGTGCAGTAGGGAACACCCCCCGCACAATCAAGGACGTGCGCAAACGATGGGACGACCTGCGCCTGAGAGTCAGGAACATAATGTCGGCAAACCAGAGCCAGGCCACGGCTACTGGCGGTGGTCCTAGCTCACCCATCAAGCTAAACTGGTGGGAGGAGATCTGCGCCAGCACTATTGGCATCGAGGCAATAGAAGGTGTGGGCGAGATGGAACGTGGCACCACCTCATCGGCGGATGGAGGTGAGTGTCCTAACAAAACACTGTAATGCAAAGTATGATGAAAGTCCACCCATTTGTCCGTCCAAAGAGGCAATGCATGGCCCATTACATACACATTGACACATCCCTGCCTAGATGCCATCCTCAGCACAGACCCATACACATGCATGCAGCATGGCAATGCCATACCGGACACACACCACACAAATATGAGAAGGGCATAAGTCACACTGCATGCAGTCCACAACAGAAACGCATGTCACACAGCATACACCAGCTCCTACATGAGTGACCCTGACGAATGCCTGCATGCTCCACCCATATAGCAAACAATGTGATTGTTAAAGCTCCAATACCTAATCCCCTCTAATGTGTAGAACAGCAATAATACCAATGCATGCATGATGCTTGTTGACCCATCACTGATGCCGTCCCTCTCTCGGTCCCCCACAGGCTCTGATACTGACAGCGAGGCCCAGGACTCAGCCCCACAGGCAACAACTCCCCAGAAGAGGGCCAGGGAAGAAGGCAACAGGCCTTCTACTTCGGAAGGGCCAGCCAAGTCACGACAGGCACAGAAGGGGCAAACACCACCGGATGCCATGGCACTGGTGCTGCTAAGGGTCACTGCTACAGTCCCCACAACACCTGTATCCCCTGCACAGGAGACAGTGCCCGATGGGGCCCTTTCAGCTGCGACCAGCTCTGTTGGGGAGGCGGCAGTTACGGCACCCCAGACACACGAGGACGCGCAGAGCCAGGGCCAGGTGTGTGTCCCTGTGTAGGATGACTCTTCGGACTTACCTACCATACCCAGTCCCGCACCATCACCCCAGGTCACACCTATGTACTCCTACCATGACACCACACCGGAGCAGTCTGGAGGGGAAACAGTTCAAGGGAGCATGAGCCCCACAGAGGAGCCACACGGATTTGGGGATGCAACATCCACCTCCACTGGTGTCCGGGTAGGGGTGCAGCAGATAGAACATACAGTGCAGCGCCAGGAGGAGCTGACTGCCCTAGTCAGGCAGTTTGTGTCAGACGGTGCCCAGGCAAGGCAGGAGGGGCGCGACAATACTGCGTCAGCGAGGCAGGCCTTTGAGGCCAGCACTACGCGCATATGCGAGGAGCTGTCTGTCTGAGGCAGCTCCTCTCCCGCATAGCGGATTGCTTGAAGGCTGAGCATCCGGCCCCCTGACTGGAGCAAGCGGGCACCCTATCATCATCCAGTTACATTCAAACCAGCCCCCTTCGCAGGCCAGCACGCACCTTGCAGAGATCTGACATGCCGCCACCGAAGTGGACAAATGTAGATCGGGCAGCCTGATTAAGACAATAGACGCAGACACCTGCAGCATTTACTTAGACATCATGTGTGTGGGAGTTGTGGGGGGAGGCGGAGGGAGAGAGGGTGTGTGGGGGAGATGTGGGGGGAGAGGGAGGGGCAGAGGGTGTATGGGGGAGTTGCAGGGGGAGGGGGAGAGGATGTGTGAGGTGGAGGGTTTGAGCACTTTGTACTATTGAGCAGTTTAATACACCCGTTGTGTAGCAGAAAATATACTTGAGTGGACATTCCTTATTGCATATGTGTAATTTATTGTTATACAGTGCATAGTGTACATGTACTCCCACACCCAGTGCCCTCTGTCCCACTTTCATGTCACCCTCTGCACCCATGTGTGTTAGAAATATTGTGCAATCACTGACTGACGCACAGCACGTCCCTCCTGTGCATCTGCACCGCAATGATGTGCGCCAACATCTTCTTCATCCCCTTCATCATCACCTGGTGGTTGCAGTTCAATGTCAGGGGGCAGGGACGCATTCTGTCGGACACACATGTTGTGCAGCATGACACATGCCATGATGATCTTGGCCACCTTCTCTTGCCTGTAGAGGAGTGCCCCACCCGACCAGCTAAGGCAGCGAAAACGTGCCTTCAACAGGCCAAAGGTCTGCTCGATGACCACACGGGTACAGGTATGGGAACAATTGTAGTCCTCATACCTGTTGTGCGGGTTTTGGACAGGGGTGAGGAGCCACGGCTTCAAGGGATAGCCACTATCACCTGAATGTGAGCAAAAAAAGGTATGTGTTAGTCGATTCATGATGAACACCTGTACTTATCACACATGCCTGCAGATGTTTGTTGGTCACATGCACATGTCCCTGGTTGTATGCACACATTTTTCCTTCTCTTAATGTGTTCTGTGCCATGGTCTTTTGGTGTGCATTGCATCTTCAAGATGACACACGGTGTATACTGCCTTGATTTGCTCATGCATGTGGACGCATACCGCTGTGTATGTGTTAAACATGTGATATGTAGTGTTCTGTATAATTTTCTAACTGGCTGCGTTGGCAGTAGTCTCTGCATTATTTGGCTTTCAGCGCTGATTATTCCCTTGGTGACATGCTGCACGTCTGTGGTGGTGGCCCTGTGCCAAGCAGTGGATTCCCTGGGTGGTTTTGTTTAGTGCACTCTCATGGATGCTTGTCCTGTGTGGTGATTTGCTGCAGACATTTACATAGTGAATACTCACAGCATGTTGCTGGATTTTGTTACGGAGGATGAGGTCCGATGATGAGTGGTGCACGTGTTGTGGGATGTGGGCTGGTTTTTATTTTGGCATGTTGTGATAGGTGTGCAGCTTACTTCATTGCTATGGAATTGGTTGTCATGTTCAGTTTGGGATACTTTGGGGCACAGTGTTTTGGGATGTGCACATCGTGCTGTCACCACAACAATGACACCATGGTGGTGTGTGCATCTATCCCCCCATTTCACTGCCATGTGCCTGTCATGCAATTTACCAAGCAGCCAGGCGTGGAGTTGCGCAGGACCATTGAGTCATGAGTTGATCCGGGAAATCGGGCATAACAATGTGTGATGATCTTGCTGGAGTCACACACCATCTGTACATTGATTGATTGAGTGATATTGCTTACTATTGCGGTACACCAGCTATGTTGCATGCGGGGCCACCAATTCCACATGGGTGCAGTCAAGTGCACCAATACAATTTGGCATGCCTGCCAGTGCATGGAAGCCAACTTTTGTTTTAAAGATCTCCTGGGGAGTCCGTGTTAGGGATATGTAGTCCCTTGTGTGCTTCAGGAGGGCATCCAGCACTTGGTTCAGCAGACGAGAAAATAAGGGTTGTGATATGCCATGCATGTGCCCCACTGTGTGCTGGTAGGTGCCTGTGGCCAGGAAGTGGAGCACCGCCACTACCTTAGAGGGGGGATGGCGGTGCATTTTTCAATAAGGCTGACAATGTCGTTGTGTATCATGTCCACAGTGGTGGTGACGGTGTCCCGGTCCAGACGGTACAGGGTGTGGATCTGCTCAGGGGTTAGGTTAAATGGACTGGCTCTAATGCGAGGGATTGCGGGCAGCCTGTGTGGTACCACTGGCTGCACTGGTGGGGCATGCTGGGCCTGTCTCACCCTCCTTCTCCTCCTTTGTCTCCTCTGTGGTGCCTGCTGTTGTTGTTGTTGCTGGTGTAGCAATGCAAGCATGTCCTCCAGCCCTAGTATTGCTACTACTAGTGGAATAATTTTGGTGCGGAAAGGGGTGTGGTGTGTGGGTGTGCTCCTTTTGTGCTGGGCCAGGCTCCATTGCCTCCACCTTCGCTGATTGTGTGCACCTGTGGCAGTTGGGAACACTGCACATAGCTATTTACGGGTGGTTCGCGATGCCGGTATTGCCGGCATGCCGGTATCCCGTTTTAGCGCCTTCATGATGCCGGTATTTATATGTTCCCCTGACTTATGAAGTCCTCCTGTTAGTGGTATCCCGGTTGTTGCTGACCCGAAGGTAAGCGTGCCCACACCCATGGCGCTGCTTATACCAGGTTCTTGAGTTGGAATAGTCCGGAGCGGTATGCGGTGCCAGTATTCCTTTACCGGCATCGTTTTTCCATTAGCTTCAACCTCGTAATGACCCCTGTGTCGGGAGAGGCCATGTGAACAATGGTCCCTGTGCGGAAGATCCCTTTGAAGTGCACATGGTGTTTGGCAACTTGAGCGTTCCTGTCCTCACAGCCACCTTGGGAGTGCATGGTCAAAGGTGTGAACTGCCATTGATACTGGAGGGGGATGGATGGGCATGAGGTGAGCGCAAAAAGGCTGGAACACTGCTGAAGGAACACAAACCTATGTTGATTGCAGGGATGGGGTCTTGAAGAGGGGAGTCTGGAGACTCTGGGTCTCGGGGGGGAGGTGGCATGATATGATATGATATGATAGTTTATTTATATAGCGCCTATACACAATGTGTTTCAAAGCGCTTCAAGGCAAGGGAGGGAACAAGGGAAAAAACAATAACATTCTTACAGGCCATGAACAGTAAGAATGTGAAATTATCTTTCGTACTCGGCCTGACGACATTTCAGATAGCGCAAGAGCTAAAACATAGATAAAGAAGGGAGGGGGAGAGTGGGAAGGAAATGGAAACAGACAGGCGACTACCGTACTAGGCCTGACGACATTTCTGGTAGAGCCGGAAAAAAAACGAGGTGAGGGAGAGGGGTGCAGAAAGGTAGGGGAGGAACAAAACAAGCGACTATCATATTAGGCCTGACGACATTTCAGATAGTGCTGGAGGGGGTCTGGGAAGGAAAAAAACAGTAAGGGGAGGGAGGAGGAGACAGACGAGGTTGTTATCATACTAGGTCCAGGGACAATTCTGATAGAGTAAGTGCATAGAAGAAAGTAAGGGGAGGAGATAGGAAAAGGGAGAAGGGAAAGGAGGAGAGAACAGAGAGATAGCAGTCAAAAGAGTGGAGAGGCAAGAGGGGAGAGTTAATACAATTGCAGAAGTCAGTAGTAACACATAATGTTGCAAGCCAGGATACAAGATGAAGATGGGAACAGCATGATTCAGGGCCACCATGAGTACAAGATGCAAAAGAAGTTCAGCATGAGAGTTGAGAAAGGGTAACGCACCATGAATGAATGAAGTCCATAAAAGTCAAATCCAGCATTGTCCACAAGACGGTGATGGTGAAACCAGAATGTATCAGGACAAACTCCTGCAGAAGTAGGCTTGAGTGGTGTGAGGGGGGAGCAGGGTAGAAGAATCAAGCAAAACAGGCAACACCTGTGTGTGAGAATGGGGGGGCACAAGGGAACATCACGGGGGGACCAGAGGGAGTAACACATGTTGGTGCATGCCTACCTGCTGTCTGAGCAGGGGGTCAGGCCCTGGGTTCTCCTGGTCCGAACAGGTCCAAACAGGAATTCCCCTTTTCTTCGTCTGCCCTTCGCTTAGGACGCCCGGGCGTGAGACGCCGTTGATCTAATAGGAGCAGGAAGGAAGAGGTAGGGCTAAGAAGGTGGGTGGTGCTTGCTAAGTGGTGAAAAAGAGCTGCAAACAGGAAGGCACCAGGTAGGCGGGGCTTAGGCCAGATGACCTAGATCCACTTGCACCTGCTCCCCATCTGCAAAGGAAAAGAGGCTGGAGGGCTCCTTCAGTAAGGAAAAAGAGTGGCAAACAGGAAGGCACCAGGTGGGCAGGGCTTGCTAAGTGGTGAAAAAGAGCAGCACAACCCTTTGTGGTGCACATGGTGTTTGGCAACTTGAGTGTTCCCACCCATCCAGCCTCTTTTGGAGCACACGGTCATTGGTTGTGAACTGGCATTGATACTGGAGGGGGGATGGATGGGCATGAGGCGAGCGCAAAAGGCCTGTAACACTGCTGAAGGGGCACAAACTTATGTTGATTTCTGGGGCGGGGTCTTCAAGAGGGGAGTGTGGAGGATCCCTTTGAGCTTTACATAGTCTTTGACACCTTGACCGTCCCACCCACCAACTACTGGAGTGGGAGATACTGGATGGGGGATGGATGGGGACGAGGTGATCGCAAAAGGGTACCAACCATTCTTTTATGACTGTCATAGATGATTGGACGTGTTCTTGACTCACTGAAAAATTCTAACTATTCGTATATGCTAATTTGTATTTTATTTAGTTTGGTGATGTTGATGGCACAAACTACAAATTGTATACTTGAGGTTGCAGCACACTGTGTGAAAATCCCCTGTACTGTCCGCTGTCCCTGGGGAATTTGGCATGAATGGCTCGAACAACACAGCAGGTATTACTCGTCGAACGCGGAATACAAGCCTCCCATGAAGCCACCATGTAAACAAACAGTAGGCCACCAGCCTGTACCACCTGTGAAAGAGAAACATCAATATTTTAACTGAATGAACCAGAAAAGTGTACCACCTTACTTGAAAATGCATTCTAAATTCAATGCCACATTTGCCCTTAGAAAAGTAAATGTCTGGAAACATGTACTTGCACTTTGAAGGATCAACACATTACAAAAGTGAACACCCATTCAAGCCTGAACACTTTGGGCCATAGATAAATATTGTTTTTTAGTCAAAAGTGAAAGACATGCAAGCGATGAACACTCTGATTTGCAATAAGTGTGAGAAATGTATTCAATTTGTAGACTAAATTCATTTGTCAGTGATCGATCAAAGTTACGACAATGTAGGAGAACAACATGAAAAGTTAATCGTCTCAGTGGTCAAAATTACATCACGTCTAGAGTATACTTACTCGTTACTTGGATTGCGAGGGCAAACTGTTGCGCGAAGTTCACACATAAGCACCATCATAATCCTCAACACGGATCTTGTGAGGCAGACTGCTCTGAAGTCATGCAGCTCGGAAACTCATAGCGGTGGTGTGTCTTCTTCGACTATGTAGGACAAGCATCCAGAGTTTTCTTGGCAGCAGCAGTTCTCCACCTCGATTAGCATGACCTTGCAACGATTGCAGGTACACCAGGTGGAAGTGTCTTGTCTTCCATTCAACTAGGCTCAGGTTCCGGTGATTCATCTTCCCAACTATCGTCCGATTCCCCATCGTTTCCGTTTCTTTCTCTTTCAATTAGTTCCTCTTAGGAATATTCTGGCTCGTACTGCTAGGGCTGTATTGTTGCCATAGTTCCTGAAAATTGAATAATAAGTACAAAATCCACAGTCAGAAAAATAAAAGCGTTTTTGTTTGTATGTAGCAACTACGGGTAAAGAAGGAGAAGAAAATGCATTGCAATGTTAAAAATGCCCATATACCCAGAGCAAATAAATGCACAATCGTCACAAACGATGACATTTCGAAATTATTAAAGGTTTGGTGAAGGAATTGATACATACTCCTACGTCCCGTCCCCTTTCGTCCATACTTGTCGTACATTCTGTCCTTTGGGATTGGACCGAAGCACTTTTTTCCAAAAAGCATCAAAAATTGAAAATGTTTGTCCTTCTTCTCTTTTTACGTGGGGTACTGCACATGGCCGTAACCCCGCCCCCCTGAGCTCCACCCTGCGCAGTCCTTTTGTCAGCGCGGTCAGGGCTGGACGCACTTGCATCACCGGGAAAGATGTTTGTTCCTGTTGTCCTTCTCTCCTGCTCCGGTTCTGCGGTCGCTTAGTCCTTCGTCTATGCCAGAGCGTCTGGGATTTGTGTCCTGTTCTTCATGCGAACGTCGCTTTGCTAGGGCGGATCCCCATTCTCTCTGCTTGGAGTGTCTCGGTCTGGACCACTGCTGGGATTCGCGTTTCTACTGCGATTCCCTCTGTCCGGGCACTCCAGCACTGTCTTCTTTGGTGGGAGGACGTCTTTCAGAGTGTTCCTCCACCTCATCTTCAGCTTTTCATCGGCAAAAAGAAGAGACGCCTGGTAAGTTCCTTACTTTTTAGGGCGCGCCGTCCGGGGGACTACTTCCTGGGTTCTTCTAGGTCGGCGAGGGTCTTGAGCAGTGCTACCACCAGGGGTTCCCCTGAGGTGCATCACAGGCCATATAGGCGTACCAGAGTTTTCTCCGAGGGTTCCCACGACGGACCCGCCAAGACCAGACCACGCTCCGAGGTTCAACTGTCATGTGCTAAACGTCAGCCCAGTTCATCTATGGCTTTGGACACCGGGGTTCGCTCTGAGGTTGCAGTTTCTGGAGCTTTCCACACAGACACTGGGGTACGCCCTGAGGCCTCCTTTTCTGGAGCTTTCTGTACTAAGCTACGGATTGAGGCCCCTCACGAGGGAGCTACACATACCGGGACGAAACCCTGAAGTTCCTCTTTTTGAGGCTAAGGTCTGTACTGAAAAAAACCGAGAGACGTGCTCTGAAGGTCTTGTCTGTATGTCATGACCCATAGAACTTGCCCTTTCTGGACTTCCTGGTCCTTATCGCGACGAGGCTTGTATTCTTTGTTACTCCCAATATGGCCGCGCCAAGCGACTTGCCTCGCACCAGCCTTCACGCCGCACACGGCACATTCTATAAATTGGCCACGCCCCCGTGGCCCACCGCGTTTCAACGCTATCGGTAGGTAGTGACTTGATGTGTGTGTGCTGTTCGGCGTGGTTTATAGTCATAAAACCAAAGTTCGAAATCTCGAAAAAAAAAATCTCGAAAAAAAAGGCCGAAAAAAAAATATCGAATTGTTTTTTATGATGTTTTTTTTCGAAATGGGGGGGTTCCCCCCCCAACTCCTCTTTTTTCTATTTTTTTTTATTTTGACCCTTTTTTTTTTTTTACTTACCTGACCCAAAAAATACATATATATATAAAAAAAATTCGATATTTTTTTTTTCGGCCTTTTTTTTCGAGATTTTTGTTACTCGAGATTTTTTTTTCGGCCTTTTGACCGACCACCGTTCGGCGTATCCACTATTCCTAGTTCCTGGTTCCTTCTTCCTTCCTTTCACCCCTTCCCTCTAATCTGCTCCCGGAATCCTCATTCCTAGCGACCGCTACCTTTTTCCTGGACATCCTGGAACAGCGGCCTTCCCGGAACTCTGAACGCGCTCTGCAGCCGGACGATACTCGAGCGAGACTATACAAGACCCGATCCGTCCACAAGAGGAATCCTCCCACGGAACAGAGCAAGAGCGATCCCAGGTGAGACGGGGGGAGATTTATGACACTGTAAGTGTGATTCCTCAGCATTCCTGTGCTCAGGAACGCTGTGATACCGGTTTAGTCGAGGGGGCAAAGAGGGTGGTCATAAACCGTAATTCCTCTGTTACCAGATCTGCCGAGGTTCCTCCTATGGAGGCTAATTTTGGGGCTACCTCCAAGATGTCCAGTAAACATCCGAGACCCCCCAGTACCGGCTCTGCCGAGAATCCTTGTGTCAAGGCTAAGGTGTTACTTAAATGCCCTGACAAGCACGAGGAGATGGTTGCCTCATCTACACATGTGACGCAGTTCTCTTCAGGCATCGACAAAATGGTGGCCCGATCCTCATGGTCCACGGTGGCCATTTTGGATTCTTCCCTTACACCTGCGTTCTCGACAGAGGGTGCTGGGAACCTTATTATTGGGGCTGGGCAGCTGTTTTCACCTCAGGTGGAAGGTAATCATTTGTTCTGCCCTTCTTATGACTGGCGTGCTCGGATGCCGCTGCCTCATACTGTCTCGCTTCCACCTGTTTCTGTTGCACTGGTCTATGCGGACCCGATTGGTGGGGGCATGCCTCATATGAGAGGCCTCTGCCTACCCCAGTGCCTAAACCTTCATCAGAGGATGTATTTTTCATGAAATTTCAGAGGCCCATGCACTCTGACCCTATGAAGGAGTATTTTAAGGGTCTTTTCAAGGAAATCTACCATGAACCTCCAGCTCCACCTTCCACCCCGGCGGCTCCTGCGGTGGTACCACCTCTTCCTATCGTCCGCCTCGAGTGCTTCCTCCCTTACCCCCGCTTTCTACCATAGAGAAGACACCGGTTGAACTGGATAGAACTTTAAAACCTGTGACGGCCCAGCTGTCTGCTCCTGATTCGCTGGATGACCCTCAAGCAGATCAGGATAGCGATGAGCAGCCCTGCTCTGTCAGAGCATTCCATGACCGGGTTCTGGATATATGATGGCCCTCCGTGATATTCCAGTACCTGAGGCCTCTGCTCTGCAGGAAGGGGTGCTTTCGGGAGCGTTCACCATGTCACCACAAGAGTGTACCGGCCTGTTCCTCCAGAAGGACGTTTTGGCTGAGGCCCGTGAA
The DNA here is from genome assembly GCF_040938575.1 of Ambystoma mexicanum. Lineage (NCBI taxonomy): Eukaryota > Metazoa > Chordata > Amphibia > Caudata > Ambystomatidae > Ambystoma > Ambystoma mexicanum. The sequence continues at coordinate 467,461,859 of NC_090929.1, forward strand.
GGTCTGGGTAAGCCCCACACCGGGCTGCATATCAATAAGAGAATTGACGCCTGTTGCAGGCTTCACACCTCTGAGGGGGTAGCCTTGGCGTCTTATCCACTCCCATCCTCGACAGTGGTAGCTGCGGTCACGCTTCAATCCAAGCCGGCCTCTGCAACCTCAACAGCTGCAGCTCAGATTCTCTCCAAGGAAGATAAGATTCTAGACTCCATGGGCAAGAAAGTGTTTGCCAATTCAGCCCTCCAACTTCGTCAGGCGAACACCAAGCTCATCCTGGCTGCAGCTAATATGAGGCTGTGGAAGGAGTTGGCTGATCCAGGGGTGTATTCCTGTGGATAGGCTAGACGACTTCAAAGCTTGTCTGTCGGAACGCCAGGGTGTTGGAACAGGATCTGCTGGAAGCTGCTGCACACCACGTACATACCTTAGCTGGAGGCACATTATGGTGGAAATTGATACCTCCGACCAGGCATGGCTCCATGCGGCACAGTTTTTCGAAGGAGGTGCAAGATAGAATTCTGGACCTTCCCTTCAATTGCAAGGAATTGTTTCATTCCTCTACAGATGAGGAACTTACAAGGACCAAGACGAGCACCCAAACTGCCAAATCTTTGTCGGCCCTGGCGAATATCCCAGCTAAGGCCCCTTAAACACAGAGCTCGGGGTCTCAGTCACAATCCTTCTCTGGCTTCAGAGGGTTTTAGGACCGCCGGGCTCGCAGAACTGAACCTCCAGTTGGCGGCACCCGTCAAACAACAACGTGGTCGGTTTTTCTCTTGGCCATCAGCCTCCTCTCCAGTCTCCCTGCCGACAAATCTGCAAAAGGATATTTTTTGTCAGTTGCGCAAGACTCCGGTGGCAGGACAAATCTTGTCTCATCTGGAGGTGTGGCAGACCATCACCGAAGACCGATGGGTTTTGTCCCTCGCTCGGGCGGGCTTTTGCTTGCCCCTCCCTTTCAACACATTGGGACACCCTCCCTCAGAGCCAAGGTTCAGAAGCTTCTAGACCTCAGGGCGGTGGCACCTGTTCCCCTTGGGGAACAAGGAGAGGGCTTCTACTCTTGTCTGGTCACGTTGCCCAAACCCAACCAGGCTGGCCTGCGCACCATCCTCAACCTTTCCCAGTTCAACCTTTCTCTTCCCCAAGAGAAATTCAAGATGATCACACCCTGCCAAATAAAGTCCTCTGTTCGGAACGGCGACTGGCTGAGTGTAGTGGACCTTAAGGACGCGTATATGCACATCCTGATATGGAGACCGCATCGAAAATATCTGCGGTTATCCCTGGCAGGGGAGCAGTTCCAGTTCTGCGTGCTCCCTTTTGGTCTCAGCTCGGCGCCGCATGTCTTTACGAAGATGATGTTGGTCATCGCAGCTTTCCTTCGGCTACAGGGTGTTCATGTATATCCATATTTGGACGACTGGCTCCTACACAGCCCTTGTCCACTGTCGGCTTTCAGCAATCACCAGTCTCTCCTCCAGCTCCTGTTCCATCTTGGCCTATCGCTGAACTGGCGGAAATCTTCCATGATGGTCTCCCAAGACCTGATTTTGCTGGGTTTCCGTTGGAACACGATCGACTCCAGGATGTATTTGACGGCGGACAGTATTACGGATCTATTTGCCATGTGTCAACTCTTCCGTCAGAGCAAATGATGGCTTGGTGGTTCCAGAGACTTCTGGGGCACATGGCCTCGTGCCTACTCACGCTTCCTCTTGCGCGTCTCAAAATGAGGCGTACGCAGCTGGTTCTTCGGAGCTCTTGGTGTCAGGCTTCGGACTCGGATTCCAAGATGATCCCAGTTCCATCCAGGCGGACCTTCTATGGTGCTCTTCAACCAACAATCTTACAGTTGGGGCCTCCTTTCAGGAGCCCTAACCACAAGTGACGATTACCACGGACACCTCCCTTCTGAGGTGGGGCGCGATGCTGGATCATTTCCAGGTCTTCGATCTATGGACACTGCAGGGCAGGCAGTTTCATATAATTTATTTGGAACTCCTGGTAATGTTTCTGGCGCTGAAAGCTTTCCAACCTTCTATCATGAACCGGGTGGTCCGCAGCCTCACGGAAAACTCAGTGTCGATGTTTTATATCAACAAGCAGGGTGGCACCACATCACCACCTCTTGTGGACCTTACCATTCAGATTTGGGAATGGGCCATCCAGCACAGCATTTGGCTACTGGCAGTACATATTCCAGGGCAATTCAATGTGACTGCAGACTCACTTAGCCGACAATCAGAAGCCAGCTACGAGTGGGAACTGAACACGGAAGTCCTCTCCACCATCTTTCGCCAGTGGAGCACTCCAGAAGTGGACCTCTTTGCGAGTTCTACAGACAGGAAACTTCCTCTTTATGCATCCAAGAATAGTCTCAGAGCTTCCTCTCTAGGGGACGCTCTCGAAATTCTGTGGCAGAACATGAAGGCCAATGCCTTCCCGCCTCTTCCTCTGATTTATTGGTCACTTTGCAAGCTCAGGATTACATCGAATTGCACTCTCCTGTTCATAGCTCCTTGGTGGCCAGCCAGTTTCTGGTTCTCGGAACTTCAGCATCTGTCAATTTGTCCTCCGATCAGACTGCCGTTGATTCTCAACCTGCTTCCCCAGTGCGATCAGTAGATGTGGCACCCCTCCCCACAATCATTCAGCTTGGTGCCTGAATTCAAAACCTTAGCGAGGTTTAACTTGTCCAAGGACAATATGTGCATTATCCAAGCGGCCAGGAAACGCTCTACGAGGTCTCAGTATAGGAGTAAGTGGCTCCGGTTTTGCCACTGGTGTTAAGCTAAGCAGCTGGACCCCAGACAGGCTATGTTTGACACTGTTCTCTCATTCATATCTCATCTGGCTAGCCTCAGGCATTGCTGCCTACCTGTACACTGACAACTGTTCCTTTTCTTTGACGAACCCAGTCATTAAGAGGCATTTCGCAGGTTTATTTCATCTTTTTCCACCTGTGCGCAATCCTCATCCAAAATGGGATTTGAATGTGGTCCTCAACGCCTTATGCCATAAACCATTTGAACCCATGGCTACAGCGGATCTAAAGTACCTTTAATGGAAGGTTGCATTTCTGATTGCAGTAACTTCAGCAAGGCGGGTAAGCAAGCTTCAAGCTTTGTCTGCGGAACATCCGCTCGTCACCTCCCATAAGGACAAGGTTGTGCTCCGCACTCATCCTTCTTTCCTTCCTAAAGTAGTGACAGATTTTCATTTGAATCATTACCTGTCTTTTATCCGAACCCGGCCTCAGATGCCGAGAGAATATTACATAATTTAGATGTCAGACGATCTCTGAAGTTCTATCTGGACAGAACAACTGAACTCAGGGGCTCCTCCCAACTCTTTATTACGTTTGGAGACCCGAAAGGCAAACCCGCTTCAAAAGCTACTATTCCCCGATGGATTGCGTCCTGTATCTCAGAGGCATATACCATTCAGGGCCTTCAACCTCCGAAGGGCATTCATGCCCATCTTGTACGTGGCAAAGCGGCTGCTGTGGCCTTCCAAAAATATGTTCCCTGGGAAACCATTGCCAAAGTGGCTACGTGGGCCTCCCCATCAGCTTTTTGTAAGCATTACTGCTTGGACCTTAGCTCCAGGGCCGATGCTTAATTCGGCCAGGCTATTCTTAAAAACCTTTTTCAGTAAAGAGTTTCCATCCACCCGTACTGCTTGTGAGGAGTGCTTGGTAATCTCCCACAAGTATGGAGGAAAGGGGACGGGACGTAGGAGTATAACAAAGTTACTCACCGTAGTGACTACCTTACTCCTAGTTCATAGTCCCCATTTCCTCCATAGCCCCGCGCGCCGTCCCCTCTAATACGTGTCTTCTATTATTGCTAAAATGGTAGCAGACCTGGCGATAGAAAAGGACTGAAGGATGATGCGCGGCGCAGAGCCCAGGAGGGCGGTGTTACGGCCGCGTGCAGTACCCTGCGTAAAAATAAAAGGACAAACATTTTCAATTTTTGATGCTTTTTGGAAAAAAGTGCTTCGGTCCTGTCCCACAAGTATTGAGGAAAGTGGACTATGGACTAGGAGTATTGTAGTCATTACAGTGAGTAACTTTGTTATTATATGACAAATATTTAAACAAAACGCAAGTACCGAGTTAATTCAGTTCTGCTAGTGTAAGTACCTGTTCGCAGGGAGTCGTACAAGAAAGATAGCTGAACAGGTCAGAACCAAGTCACGGGCGATTAAAACAAAATACAGTGAGACGATTGAAAAAGCAACTGCAATGTTGTCTGCTCAGAAAGTGTCTGTTTATACTTGTTGAGGAAAGTGGCATCCTGGCATTTCCATGGAGACACGTCAATAGCTTGCGCACAGAGAACTTTGACATGAGACGTGCATTGGTGTTGTGAAAAGGGGCGTAAGCATTTAGTGATATCAGTTTCAGGGACTGGTGATCTGTAGTCTTGCCGCAAGGGCACTTGAATTTAGGGCGATGCATCCACTCATAAGATTAGCACAAGATGGCGGCGCCCGACCCGTTGTTTTCGCAAGTGTAAAAGTAAGGAAAACTAAGGTAAAATGCATAGGAAATATTTTTAAGATCAATTACATTATGCTTAAAAATACATGCCCGAACGATCGGACAATAACATTTTTTTGCGAACATTCACTTTAAGAGCATGCTATCTGTTCCCAAAAAGATTCCATAATTAATGGCATAGGTGCCAAGATTCAGGAGCACCTTGGAGGGGGATTTAGTCAAAGAAAGAGGAAGAAATTAATTTTTCCAAAGGCCTTCATTGGGGTTAGAATTATTTTTGGCAGGAGAAAGTTGCCTCCACCAATAAAGGCCTCCCTACTTAGGCCGACCCTGTCCATGCCTCTCATTGCCTGCGGTGCCTTGGTGCATTCCACGCTGCCCGTGTGCCTGCCCAGCTACTCCATTCAAATGGTAAGGCAACGTCTCTTTTTTGCAACTGGAGTCTATCCTTTGCAACTGTGACTTAACCATAATGCCTATAGTCCTTATATTGGCCCCCCACGTGATTTGGCACCCTATCCCTCTCATCACCAACAAAAGGACCACAAAAGGCCATTATAAGGCCAATAACCCCTGTCTGTCGCTGTACGCCGCTGCCGCTCATACTCCTTAGATCTCTTCAGCACCAACTGCCACACTTAAAAGATCCACGTACGCCTACTCAGACAAGCCTCCCACATAGGCATGAACCTTTCTGTAAGTAACCTACATTGTTTAGACTTGTTCCACATAGCTGGTTGACCTGGTTTGCAATATATGCGTAGCACACCTATGTTCCCAATGCTTGTCTCCACTGCGCCCTCCTAATGCATATTATTCACATGCATGATACCCCAGTCTACTGTGCCTATTGCAGCCCACTGTGCCCATTGTAGCCTACTGTGCCCACTTTGATTGTGCCTTTTGTATCCCACTGTGCCCATTGTAGCCTACTTTGCCCACTTTGTGCCTATTGCAGCCCACTGTGCCCATTCGGATTGTGCCTATTGCACCCCACTGTGCCCACTTTGAGTATGCCTATTGCAGCCCACTGTGCCCATTGTAGCCTACTGTGCCCATCTTGATTGTGCCTTTTGCATCCCACTGTGCCCATTGTAGCCTACTGTGCCCACTTTGATTGTGCCTATTGTATCCCACTGTGCCGATTGTAGCCTACTGTGCCCACTTTGATTGTGCCTATTGCACCCCACTGTGCCCACTTTGAGTATCCTATTGCAGCCCACTGTGCCCATTGTAGCCTACTGTGTCCACTTTGATTGTGCCTATTCCTTTGTATCCCACTGTGCCCATTCTGATTGTGCCTATTGCAGCCCACTGTGCCTGCTCTGCATATCCCTGAATAAGCCTGCCCTCCCTCACCTGAGCTAGCCCACGAGCCCAACCAACTGCGCTTGACTGTATTCCTGGACCCAGATAGTACACCTATGTTTATAAGCTGCGCCCACACCACCAACTGACCATAGTCAGGCCTCAGTATGCCCGCTACAGTCATCATCCAGCTCTCCTGTATCCTATTCGTCACACTAAGCCTCGTTATGCCCTATACACCAATAGCTGATGACCTAGTAAGCAAGACATACCCTGCTCCAACTAATGAATCCACAACTAAACGTCCATCAGCCATGTACAACCCTCAAAGTACACTCCTCAGCAATCCATGCACTACAGAATCCAGGAACTCTCGCCTGAGAGCCAGACTAGCTAAAATGTATGAGCCTCCTATCAGGTACATACCTACCTGTACAGGAAAAAGACCCCTTAAAACTCCACCTGACTCAACTCATATCACCACCAAGTCTGCCGTCAACGGCTGTCCAAAAACTGTAAACCCTACCTCCCAACGTTACAGACATAAAGACCACCCCACATCCCGTCTAGCATCCACTTCTCCCACCAGCACACCCATTAAAGGAGCTTTAATAAACACGAGATCACTAGTAGCATATGCCAACGAGATTGCCAATGTGATTTTGATTGAAAATCTAGACTTTCTCGCTATTACTGAGACTTGGCTGCATGCGGCAGCAGGCACACTAGTGATGTTAGCAATCCCCGACGGATACACTATACTAAGACAAGACAGAATAGGAACCAGAGGCAGAGGTATTGCTATTATTTGCAAATGTAGTCTCCCCATGTGACAAGCCCCCCCCCCTCGACCTTCAATCCTGCGAAGCCTTTACAGTCAAACTACCATTGGCAAATTCCCAGACTCTCAACATACATTTGATCTACCGCCCTCCTGGCATAATTGGGACATTTGAGGAAGACATCTACACCCTACTTTCCAATAACCTCAAAAACTCAACAAAAGTACTTCTTTGGGGGGATTTTAACCTGGGATTTAATGACCCGCTAGACCAATCTGCCTTGGCTACAGCAAACATCTTAACAGACCTTGGCCTGACCCAAAGAATTAAAACCCCCATCCACAACAAAGGGCGAATTCTAGACTGGGTAGCAGACTGCAACTGCCATGCCAATATCATCGCCTCTTCTCCACTAGTATGGACTGACCACCACCTGCTCTCCTTTACACTCAACACCACCAGACCCCTTCCCACATTTGTCCCTTGGGCACCACCTACCTTAACGAGAAATAAAAAAGCATTACAGCGGATAGGCTTATCCCTGCCATTCTACCCATCATTAACTCACTGCCCGACATTACCGACCCTGAAATTTTAATCAATGAATACAACAAAATGATGGCCTCTTCCTTAGATCAGATTGCCCCCTTCAAGTTGAGACCAAGCAAGAAAAAAATCCACTTGAACAAATGGTGCACCCCATTCCTAAAAAATCTAAGGCAGGAAAAAAGAAAATGCGAGGCGACTTGGAAACTACTACCCTCGGAAGCAAATAAGCTTAAGCTTACCAAATTGTCAACACTCTATAAAAAAGAAATTTGCCTTGCCAAACGGGATTCCTTGAACACCTGTATCTCCAGAGCTAATTGTAACATGAACAAGTTATTCACCATTCTTAAAGAATTGGAGACACCCATTGCTATATCTGAAACCTGTACCAAAGATTTAAAAAATGGTGTACAGACATCCAACATGTATTAGCCAACATAATCTCGACCCTACAAAACAAAATATCTCAGATAAACGACTCCCTTAACACCTCCCATACACCGAAATCTCATGAGCACTCTGTCGGCACCCAACCCCCATGATTTAATTTCTCTAAAGTATCTACGATCGAAGTGTAAAGAACCATTCTATCCCTTAAACCATCCATTTGCCAGGGTGACATCTGCCCCGCACAACTCCTCAAGGACGCAGCCCGAGACCTTTCACCATTCATCACCAAGCTTATCAACAGTTCCTTCACATCTGGTACCAACCCTAAGAACCTTAAAGAACCATGGGTACTACCACGCTTAAAAAAACCCATCTTAGATCCCTCAATACCAACTAACTATAGACCTATTACAACTGTCCCCTTCCTGCTAAAAATCTTAGATAAGGTGGCCTATATGCAAATTCAAATGTATTTAGAACTACACCACCTATTAGGAGCTAGACAGTCAGGTTTCCGTCCACAACATGGCACGGAAACTGCCCTCATCAACCACAAGTCTATAGAATTGGAGACAATGGCAAAACAGCTTTGCTTCTTCTCCTGGACCTCACTGCTGCCTTTGATCTGGTAGATCATGTGATTCTTTGCAACCACCTCGACAAAGCAGCACATTTCTCTATAGAGGCTATAAACTGGATTAGATCCTTCCTTAGCGAAAGAACAATGAGGGTCTTCTCGCCCTCAGCTGCAGCTGACTCCATGCCCATCACCTGCGGTGTGCCACAAGTGTCCTGCGTCTCGTCCATGCTGTACAACATATTTACTAAGCCCCTTTTCGATGATCTGGATCATATTGGTATCACCTACACTAACTATGCAGATGATACTCATATCTTTCCAGGGATTATGACAAGGATTTCGCCTTGGTGAACAGAGTGTACATCATCATCCAGGCATGGATGGCCATGCATGGTCTATGCCTGAATGATGACAAAACAGAACTCATCATCTTGGGTACCTCAACTAACTTAAAAAAAACTAGGACCCAGTTACTCCTCATTCATAATTGATGGAAACCTCATAAAGGTGGACCAAGAGGTAAAAACATTAGGTTTCTACCTTGACTCTATCCTATCCTTCTCCAAACAAGTTAACACACTTGCGTCTTCCACGGCGTACACGTGTAAACTTATCAGAACAGGTAGACCATTTCTCTCGAACAATAGCTGTATTATTCTGGCTAGAGCCCTCATCTTGTCACGGCTGGACTATTGCAATGCCCTATACATAGGAGCCAATAAATCCATCATTACTAGAATACAAACCTACACAATAATGCCCATAGAGCAGCCGTAGGTATCTCTAGAAGGGAGCACATTGCTGAGAGTAGACAATTGTACAATTGGCTCCGGGCTAACGACAAAATCCTCCTCAAAACTGCCTCACTTACCCACAAATCCCTCAACAAGGCTGCTCTGCTATACCTTTCGGAAAGATTCCACAAAAGAACTTCCTTAAGACCAACTAGAACAGCAAACCGAGACTGCTTGTCCATTCCCAGATTTAAATTATCTACGGTCAGAGGCAACAGTTTCCCTGTCAAAGCGGCTAAACTCTGTAACTCCCTATCCCCATCATTGAGAGCTGACCAATCGTACCAGAATTTCAGATCTAACACCATCCTCTGGTTAAATTCTAGGGACCACTAACTTGCACCTGGCAGGTTGCCTCCTGCACTCACTCTCAAACTAGTAAGAATACTTGCTGACCACATCTATGACATCTCACACCCCTATACATTGCCAAATCTGCAAATTTGTACATATTGTACTGTATATATCGTGCCACTGTTGTAATTACTGTACTTCATTCTATGTCTGTGTGTAACTAAGCTTCGCAAATTCTTCTTACTTCTTGCGCCCTAATACCCTCGGGTCTGGTGCGCCTTATAAATAATAAACAAACAAACATACAAAGGGCAACAATAGCATATCCCTCTCTCTGCTGGAGACTCCCCCGAGTTGCGGGGGACTTTGCATGTCTGTTAATCAGATTGAGGCATCTAAAAACACACTTCAAAATTATGGAATGATGTTTCATCCCTTTTCCCGGGTGTTTTTTCGTGGATGCGTTTTACCATCTGATGGAGATCTTTGTGTCTTTGAAAGCTTATGCATTATTCCATGACAGCATATTTTCATTTAGTCCAATAAATTATTTGAAAACTCAAATTTTGATTTTTTTTTTCTTTACCCTGGACTAACAAACTTGTTTTGCCCAAGTGCAGTAAAGGCGGTTGGCGACAGTTACTTCTTACCATAAAGCTCTTTGTTCTCCTCTTCGACACAAGTCATATAGGTCAAACCTAACGAAGAGCATTGTGCACGAGAAGCTAGAACCACCCTTTATCTGAAACCTGCAAGGGCAGGTGCACTAGATGAAAACAGTTCTTTGCAAATTCCCTGAGTGAATTTTACTTTGAGGAGGATTTTCACAGTTGAACGTACACGCGTTTTTTTAAATGTATTTTGCATTTACTGTTTTGGTTTTCGTTTCAAAGGTACGCAATCCAATTACGCTTTTCTTCATTTCCCTCCTTTTTATTTCCAACCATCATGTGAAAATCTCGCCCTATCGGTAAACAAACCGAATTGGACTAATGGCGTATTGCTGAAGGTCACCCCTAGCCAAGCCTTAGCCCAACCTTTTTTTATGAGTCACTCGTAAAGCTTCCTTGTTACCTACGCCACTCCCTTTCTGTTCAATCAGAAGACAAAGGCGCGCCATGTGCCCTGTCAGAGTGTTCCACAGACGCACCTAGCCTCTATGATGCAGCAGACTGTAAGCTACTGACTCACCGCCGGTCATGTGCGAGACATGCACCAAGCCGTGTGTGCCAGTTGCATGTTCTGCGTGTTTGCCTTAGGGTCTGGCGTTCAGAGGCACACGCTAGCAGAGAAGGCGGAAAAAGCCGTTGGGAATAGTCGAGTCTTGCATCATGCCCAAAAGAGGGGGATGGGGGGGGGTGCCTTATCGATTATAGCGCGCATGCGCCACCAAGGCTGCTTCACAGCATTAGAGACCATGTTTAATAGTTAATTTAATGAAGTGACAGGCATGGGTGTACTGTCTGCCTACTATAGGAGATGTTAAGTTGTCCCAAGACACAACCGATAAGTTGAGACTGTCCTATTTGCAGGGACGTCATTTCACCAAAATGCCAGGGGTAGCAGAAGTGACATCACACAACCATTGACCTCTGATGACAGCACAGGAAGCGATGTCATTTGACCCCACCCCAAAGTGACATCATGGAAAGCGATGGAACACAACCTTTCACCCCTTGACAAAACAGGAAGTGGCAACACAGCATTGTCCCTAAGTACACTATGAAAAATATGGTTAAGATGTCACTGTAATGTGATCACCATATGTATCTTAATATCAGTGTGTATAAGCCCATATTACCTAATTACTGTGAATGCTAGCAGACGTCCAAGGCCAAAAGATAATGATGTGTTATTATATAGCACTTACGCTTGAGCGCTTTAAATAGAACAAATATATATACATAATATCACCCAACCTGTGTTGGTACTCATTTATTAACCTCAGCAAGATGAAAGGCTGAGTTGGCCTTGCCGGGATTCTTATCTGCAACCTGCAGATCACACACCCATCGCAGCAGCGAGCACTCAACCCACTAAGCTTTCTTACCGGGTGTAGCTATCTAACCAGCCATAGTAAAATGAGCAATTACATGTCTGAATGTTCTCAAAGTCAGAAAGCAAATTACACTTTGTAGTGGATTCCATTAAACTGGTAATTTATATTTAACAGCAGGCCAGCTCATCTGTAGGTCTGGTGCAAAGTTGGGCACATGGTCAAGCCTGCGGGGATCTACTTTTCAGGCTTCAGAGGTTGGCAAAATACATAATTTCAAGGGTTCATAACTGTGTATTAAGGAATTTAGAGAACCCAGGGCAAGCTGCGCACTCTCGGCATCCCGTACTGTGGGCACTTGTTACCTCATACAACATGCACACAACATCCTGAACAGCATGCTATGGAGATAGGAAAGATAGACACATTACTGCAAAGCATTAATTGTGGCACAATGAAATGAAGGGCCACTTAATGCACTATGGTCAAACATGTCTACACTGTACCCAAGCTTTTAGGCACAAGGATTTTGTCAAGTGACCGAGGACACTGAGATGGAATGTCTTGTGATGATTGTAACAGAGACAACGGCAGAAAAAAACATGCTATAACTGCAACTTGCGAAAAGCAAAATGCATATTCCGAAATGGATGTTTATTTTACTCTGCGGGCCCGAATTCATGCACGGTTCAAAGTGACTTTGCAATGCTGAAAAGTGATTTTGCACTTCCGACACAAACCCTGATTCATGGAACTGTGCAAAGTGTATTTTTGCAGCGCAAAAAAGACAGTAACAGAATTACTGCCAGTTTTACCACACCTTCGAATTAGGTGATGCTGCTAATTCCACTGGCAAAATTAGACCCAGTGGAATTTCTGCCAACAGCAGGTGGAATAAGCATTGGTGATCATTCGCCAGCATAATTACCGCAAAGTTGCAAAACAGTATTTCTGCTATATCAGAAGTTGCAATACTGCCCTAAATGGGCAATAATTCCACCAAATACACAGTGCTGTTACCTCCACCTAAAATGTGGAATTAGATGCATACAGGTGATGTAAAACAAGTCACAGGTGCACCCATTCCACATGTAAAGACTACAAATGGTCTGCACCTGACTCAGACACACGTTTCAACACCATGCTGCCACTAGCTTTCGCTAACTGGGACATGCACCTCCTACTGCTCCACATTGAGCTGCATAGGCAGGAATAGCAGGAGAGGGCGCAGAGTCAAGGAGGAGGCACCATGCAAGGCAAGTGCACATTTCCCGGCTCAGGCCCTCACCCTGGACATTAACTGATATCCAGCTGATTACCCTGTACCGGCAAAACAGGGAGATCATTGTTGAGCTACTCTCCCTGATCCATGACAATATACAGAGCAGGATAAACATAAGAACTGCCTTGCCCCGCTGCTGAAGCTTGTGTCGGTCATTCATTTACTTGCAACTGGCACCTACCAGCACACACTGTGGGCATGCTGCTTGGCATGTCCCAGCCCACATTTTCTTTTGTGCTTGGGCAGGTTCTGGAGGCACTCCTGTGCCATGCCTCCTGCCACAGCTCCCTGCCCTGATTAATGCCACAAAAGCACATTTCTGCAGAGCAGCGCACCTGCCCAACGTAATTGCAGCTTTGGACTGCACCTTTGTGGCGTTTGTCACCTCTGCGATGAATCGCGGGAATCCGTCACTTCACCCCAGGAGGGAGCCTTTCGCTGTGAGGCTGGGGAGATGAGCCTGCTCTGCAATACCCTCCCTAATGGTAGAGGCAAGCACGACCTCACCGGGAGGTACTTACCCCTATGTGGACAAGGATTTCTGTTCTTAGGAGGAACTCCCTAAGCAACATACCACTAACCTACCTTCAAAAACACCCAGTGAAGAAATATATGAAGAACAAACCAAAATGTGTTATTGTGGTCAAAATAGTCTAATTGTGCCTATGAAGGAAAATGTGCATTGTACTGCGACGCAGGAAATCTGGAAGAATACAGAGCATGAGCCAAACAAAGAGGAAGGACTATGGCATTACTCCCGGGAAGTGCCACAGCAGCATAATAAAAGTTAGAGGCTGAGACATTGTGAGAGAGAGAACCCGTGAGTTTCGAATCTGCTCGCAGAGTCATGCTAAAGCAAACTTGGAAGTGTGACATCCGATGCCAAATAGAAGTCCAAGTGCAGCTTCTGACGTGCAGTGTTGGAAAGGAGAGGATACGTGAGAAACCGGGGTGGACTCGAGGCGTACTGATCCTGAGCAAGAGATAAGTGGTGGCGTGACCGCAAGGAAGTCGTGGTGGACCAGTGGGTCTGTGAACAATGCTGATACCACTTCCTTTGATGTAAACTGAACTGACCAAAGAAAAAACAGGGAAAGCGTATGTGAGACCACAGAAGATACGAGAAGCAAACCTGACAAGCGAAAGAATGGGTCCCAGCCAGTTAGGAATCCCGGTGACGTTATCCCTGAACAATCCAGGTAACGGGTAAAGCGGGAGACCCGGGAGGGGGGCGAAGATTTTTACTTGAATGCTCATACTCATCCCCATCAGGGTAAAATATTGGCCTTAAATGAAGAGCACGAGAATCATTACTGGAGCGCTCATACTTGGCCCAGTCGAGATAAAGTATCAAGCATAAATGAAGAGTGTGGGAATCATTACTGGAACACTTATACTCATCCCAGTCAAAATAATGTATTAGGAGTAACTGAGGAGACCGAGAATTATTACTGGAACACTGGTACTCGTCCCAGTCAAAATATAGTAATAAGAGTGAATGAAGGATGAGATAATCAATACTGGTATGCCCAAACTCGTGCAAGGTAAAGAGTGGACATTGAATAAGGGAAACAACTAACATCTGAATGAAGAGAAAGGAATAAACCTATCACCTGAAAGGAAAGGGACACACACAACTAGAATAAGAGATGAAGAGAAGAAGAAGGAAAGAAAGAGTAATCAAGTGAAAGAGGCGGTTGAAACCTTGAAGAACCCAGTTTCAGAACTTTGTCACCTCATAAAAGGAGTTCCCAAGAACTACTTAAAGACACTTTATTGAACTGAACTTGGCGAAGAACAAGCTCACGGGAGCAGGGAGTCCTTTACCTGTTCTTTTGTTGTTCTAATAGTGGTAGGGTTAGGACAGGTTCGTTTCGACAGCAAACTGATCTTGATTTGGACTCTCACTGACAACTGACAAACACCTTAGTTAGTTTTGTTAGGTAGGGAACACCCTTCACATCAGAAATGACCAGAGTTTTCACTTTTCATTTAATAAATATCATCAGTGATATGGAAAATCAGAGGCTGTGTTATTCTTCTTACTCGCCATATATGGTGTCAGAGTGGGATCGGAACCGACTGATAAAAGTTGGGGGACCACACAGTTTAAAATATTAGGCACTGAGGCCCATGCACCTACGGGAGCCACAGCAGAGTCTATTGGCTTTGACTTACAGAATACCTCTGAAATGGTAATACCGACTGGCAAAAGACATCTAATCCCCACTCTGTTAGCATTATCCTCCCTCCCCCAGGGAACATACATAAGGTCAGCATCAAAATCAGGACTAGCCTGGAGACATGGACTAGACCTGATTACAGGAATCATTGAGCCCAACTATCAGGTGATGTTAAAGTCCTGTTTCCCACACCCCAGTAAGTACAAAGTAAGTACTTTCAGGGATTTGGGGAAGCCGATAGACCTAAGAAAGACGAACTTCCACCAGAGACTGAAGAAGTCAGTCTCCCCCCAGATTTGGCATTTGCACAAAGAAATGACCCAATACTTGTGGAGGCCTTTACAAAAGTAATCCTGGTTGAGGAAGGAAGGAGTCGGGTCGGTCTCTTCTTCTTAAAAAAGGCAGGGGAGATATTACCCCTGAGGAAAACCCTTGCACAGTTAGTAATACCCCAAAGCCATAGGAGAGTAGTATTAGAGTTAGCCCATTCCTACTTGACGGCAGGCCATCGAGGAGTCCTGGAAGACTCAAAGTTAAGTAGCATCAAAATTCTATAGGCCAGGTTTTTTTCCAGATGTTAAGAACTTCGTGCTGATGTGTAACCTCTTTCAGAGAACTGCAACCACCCCAGTTCCACCAGCTCTTTACAACCAGTCCCCATCATTGATATTCCCTTCTCCTGGATAGCGATTGATATAGTGGGACCCCTAGAAACATCTAAGTTGGGTAATTGTTATGTTGTTATGTTAAGTAATTTGTAATGCACACCTGATACCCGAAGGCTAGTGGGCGCAGACTGACACATACAGGACAAAACTACACATGCCGCACAGCTAAAAACTGTCCATTGTCACAACTGGCAGGCTCTAAAGAAAAAGCAAAGTTTTCAGCTTCTTTTTAAAACGTTCTGTTGAGACCAACATTCTTATTGAAGTTGGGAGAGAATTCCAGGCGTTGGGGGCCGCTACTTCAAAGGACCCCTGCCTTGTTTTGTTGGTTTTATGCCGCGGAACCATAAGTATATTTGAGTTGTCTGATCTAAGAGACTTTCCCTTATCTTTCACAATTATGGCTTCCTTCAGATAAGATGACATTTGGCCTACAATACATTTTTGAGTGATGAGGAGAAGCCTAAAACAAATTCTTTCTCCAACCGGCAGCCAGTGGAGACTCCTTCTGGCCTCAGAGACATGATCTCTTCTACTTAGGCCCTAATTGGTTTATCCTAGTCATTGTTGATTACGCCATCCAATATCCTGAGGCTTTCCTGTTGAGAAACAACAATACTCAACAAATACTGAAACATTTTATACCATTCTTCTCTCAAGTAGGATTCCCTAAAGAAATACTGACCGACCAGGCAACCACCTGTCTGCCCTGCCTCATGTGCGAGGTAAAAGAAATCCTTCATATCAAGACACTAAGGACATTGGTATGTCACCCTCAGACCGATGGCCAAGTGGAGCGTTTTAATCAAACGCTAAAAAAGATTGTACATGCAGTTGCGCTTGGAGTTCAATTTGGCACTTTGCCTTTCCTAGCACACATGGGTGCTGCTCATGGTTGCTAAGGCTCACGTGCAAATTCCTACTACAGTGTACAGTCGCCCACCTTCCCTTGCATAAGAATGTGGTGGCATTGTCTTTGGAGGCATTGGCATCTGGTAGCACATTCTACTGTCCATTGGGCCAATTTATGGTGGGAGGCACTTGCACGGGATGGTCATTAGGACAGTGTATTGTCATGGGAAGGGGCACAGTCATACTCGCCAGATTCGCGTTGGCTGTTGGCTCTGACCTCGGCACTCCTAACACCCTTGATACCTTTAATATGGAGGATACTGCTTGCCTTCTCCTTCCATGGGGTCAGGGCAAAGGGGTCCACAGTGCCACCTCCTGTGGCAGATGTCTTTCGCCAGTGTTTCAACAGGAGGCTGCAGACCCCGGCCTTGAGGTCATTCCACCTCTTACGGCAGTCCTCACTGTCCTGTGGGACTGTGCCCACGGCTGCAACCTTATCTTGTATGTTGGCTCAGATAGCAGCGTTCCTCTGCCCAGATGTCTTCCTGTGACTAGAACCATACAGCTCTTCAGCATTTGCTACTACCTCATCAGTGATTACCTGCAGCTCTGCCTCACTGAATTATTGCTTGCGAAGCCTCATATTTGGCACCTTCCCTTTGCCTTTGTCATGTGACATGTTCTGTCTTGCTTCTGGGTTCAGATGGCAACTGGAAATGGGGGATTCAGAGTGGATTGGAGTTTTAAACATGGCTACCGCAATGCTTCCCGTTACAGCAATGACACTATTTTCGCCAGCGGAATTAATGCTGAATGTGTTGGCGTTAATGGTCATTCTGCTGAAACTCCTTTACGACAGTAATTCCACCAGATAGAATTACTGTTACCTTCAGTGGAGTGTGCGCGCTCCTGACAGCTTGTAACACAGTGGTAATTCTGTCGGACACCGCAGCTGTAGTGGTACTGCCGTATTACGGCCCAACTTGTGATGAGAGCCATTGTCTGCCTTTTTCTTCATCGCTAACATCAGTATTTTTGCTTCTTGATCAGGTTGTTGCCCCCCTCAACATTCTGTGTGGTACTTGGACTTTAAATATATAATGGAAAAGTCAAAAATATAGCACCTAAATACAAGAGTTCATTTTTGGGGCCATAGGTTGCTTAGGTTTGAAGCTAAGTGTTGCAAAAATTGGGGTCGGTGTTATGACTCCATGTGTGCAGCCCTTTGTCTTGAGATTGCTTCTCGAAGACAAAAGGCTGGCTGCACACATGGTGTCATAACAAAAGAGATCCCCCCTTTTGCAACACTTTGCTTCAAACCCAAGCAAACTATGGCCCCAAAAATGGCCTTCAAAAAGCTTTCAAAATATTACCACCCTCTTATGTTTAGTAGCTCCTGGGCTTCCAAGCCACGCAATGGTAGTTTTATCATGCCCAGGTTATATTTATGCGCCTCCTTCCCCACCATTATACGTTTCTCTATCCTCAGCTGCACTACGTATCCAGTGTGACTTGCCTTTCCATTCTGTTCTCCACAGTCATAGTTGGCAGCCCTATTGACAACCTCAGAAGAGCGGCTACGTATTCAATGGACATGAAGTATGTGCGCCCATCTGCCTTACGCTCCTATTACACAGGTTTGATTATAGTGAGTGGAGTCAGAGTTCAGAGGGAGAGTGATGCCAGCGGGTCAGATTTTGCTGTAAGAGCCAAAAACGATGCAATCCGGCAAAAGACTAATAACACATGACACCACGCTTTCCCTCCTCCCACCTACACAACACACAACTCATACCTGTTGCCCTGCCTTCCCAACCCAACAACACAAAACACATACTTGGCATCTTGCCTCCCCTGCTCCCAACACCAAACTCATACCTTGTGTGCTGCCTCCTTCCATCCCCACACCACAAAACCCACACCTGTGTCTTACGTCCACAACACAAAATCCAGTCCTGACGTCCAACTCAAGTTGTCAGCGCACTGGCTTACCTCTGTGGCTTGCCATCAATAATTGAAAGGGACAGACCCAGCAGGAATAAACATTATTTGGTGTTTTATTCGTGCAGTACAAATAAACGTAAATGAACATGATGTGCTCTGTGTTTGTTTATGGCAGGGAAGAAGGCAAGTGTAGCAGCTTAATGTTCGCATTTTATCAATAATATTACTGCAGCATTTGGACATTCAAAATGTGCTCTTGCCGTTTTTAGCCAATGTGTGTTGTTCCGGTACGTAAGTGTGAGTTATATTGTCATTTAAACATTTGCATTACCCACTACTTCAGGCAGGGCATCTGCCTTACATTTGGCGGTGCAATTACTCGGGTACAAAGCGCCACACAGCTATGCCGACAAGGTGGCTCGGTGAGTAAAACGCATGTAGTGTTCCCCATGCAAGAGACAGATTTGCATTCCGCTGGGGGGAGGGGCAACCAAGATTTGTTTTGCCCCACACATTTTTTTTTTACATGAGCAGATACGGCTAAGCCTGTGCTTTAGTGAGGCGCTGGATTGAAACCAGAGGGAGCCAGCCATTTGACCCAGACCAATCCCAGCTGCGTCTGGCGCACACAGGGCTAGGTTTGATGCCCGCGTGGCCATTGTGAGCAGTACCTCATTCGAGGCTACTATCTATTCACAAGCTCACACTCCCTGAGCATTCTGGGAAGTTAGGCACTGGTGGGTACAGACAGTGAAAAGCATACAATGCTAGGCAGTGTGAGAACCTGGAACTATTGCCTATTATGGGAAGCTGGCACTGGGGTGACAATATGAGAAACTGGACAATGTGAGGAATTGTAATGGCTGCTGGTGACCAGCGCAAAGAGCACCGATGGCCACTGGGAGAGCAGCGTGAGAAATTAGCATTTTTATATTGTAGTATTGCAAACCTACATCGTTCTGTAGCTACACGAAAGCCTCTTCGGGCTGGAAGAAAAAGATCTCAACAGGACTCACAATAGCAGATCAGTAATTATGCTACATAATTTGGGCCTCATTACGCCTCTCGCGGTAACCCTTAAAACTGGCCATAAAGGATTTACTGCTGCAATTACAGTTCCGCCAAATGATGCGTCAGCATAAAAAATTCCGACTGTTACAGCCAGCACAATTAGACCCGGTGTAATTAACGCCAGCGGAAATTGTGCCGATACAGAAAAGCACTATTACCGTCACATCATAGTTCTTGAGATGGTGCAATCAATGCCGAAATACAGCACTAATACTGCCGATAACACAGCACAGTTTCCTCCAGCCTCCACATGGAGGTAAATGCATGCAGGTGCCACAAATGATGCCACAGGTGAACCCAATCCACTCAAGAGGGCTACATAAGGCACACGCCTTCCCCAAGCACAGTTCCCAACACCATGCTGCCACTAGACATTGCGAGATGGAACATGCAGCTGGTCATGCTGTGCCTGGAACTACAGAGGCAGGAAAACCAGTCCAGGGTCCAGAGAGGAGGAGGAGAAGGAGTGGGAGGAGATGCCAATTAAGACGAGCGCCCATACCCAGGGTCAGGCCCTCACACTGGACCCTCATGGACAGTCAGCCGGTAACCCTGTACTGCCTCAACAGGGAGACCATAAGTGAGCTGCTCACCACAATGCAGGGTGACATAGAGAGCAGGATTAACATCAGGACAGCTGTGCCCCACTGCTTAAGCTAGTGTCTTACAAACTGGCACCTTCCAGCAACCCGTGTCTATTCTGCACGGCATGTCACAGCCAACATTCTGTTCCTTGCTAGTCCAGGTGCTGGAAGCCCTCCTGCGCCATGTTTCATGGTACATCTCAATGTCCACCACCCCAGCACAGGTGCATGCCATGAAGGCACGGTTCCTTGCCGTTGCACACATGCCAAAAGTCATCACAGCCCTAGACTTCATACATGTGCCGTTGGTGGCTCCCCAGACCCAGGAAGCACTACCACTCACTGAACATGCAGGTGACCTGCGGTCCTGACCTGTACATTACACACTGCTGTGCCCGCTACCCTGGTTCCACCCACGATGCCATGGTCCTATGCAACAGTACACTGCGTGGATACATGGAGAGGCACAGAGGACAACAGACGTGGATCGTCTGTGAGTAAAAGTCACATCACACAATAGGTCAAGGTCTTGCAATTCAGCCAGACATATTGGGAAGGGGTTGTATGGGCTCAACAGCAGAATGCATGCCCTGACAAGGCAATGTACATGAAGGACCTGCCTTCTTCTCACACTAATTACAGCATACACTACGCAGAACAAGTACATACTGGACAAACCGTATATGAATGCTGTGGAGAATCCAATGGGATCCCCCCAGAAGCCGGGTAGGGGCCCTTTTCATGTGGCCAGGGGAAGGCAGGTGCTCTCTGATCCCAACCCTGGGAGTGGTTCACTGCGGGGGGATCACAGTGGGGGAGGGGGGAATCGGACCAGGACGATTGGGAGGAACCCGATTTTTAACTTTTCCCGTAACCCTGATATTTTAATGGCTTTTTGTCGTTCTAAAGATGCAGCCAATGACTACTCAACTCACCCGAGGGACATACAAGTCTGCTGCAGGGAGGAGCAGAAGAAAGAAGCTGGAATGGGAGCTGGAAGGTTGGCAGTATCAGAAGTAGAAGAAGCAGAGCACAAGGCTGGCAGTTCACAAGGAAGTGTGACCACAGCAGGGACGCTGGAGCAGAGGAAGGGCAGATTTCACCTGCAGGCTCTGAGTAGGTCCTGTCTCACAAACCCTGTTTGGCTGTGGCAGCATTGGAAGAGACTGGAGGAAACAGTCAGTCTTCGTATGTGCGTCTAATTGCTGTGAATGCAGAGCTGAAGGTGTGCATCCACCCAGGGCCCGTGCGCAGAAGCAACCTGAGGGGAACTGGAGAGGGGAAGTCTCTCCTTTGATGAGGCCAGATCGGCGACACACGTGCAGCAGAGGGGTATGGGCCCAAAGAGTGCCTGCAGCAGTAGTTGTTGAAGAAACCAAGCCTGCAGTTGCAGTGATTGTGTAGTCGGGAAAGTGAAGCTCCATACTCCAAATCAACTAAAATAACTTGCTGGTAATAGTAGCCAGCTTTCTTATCACATGTGTACATATTCAAGTGAAATTAACGTATTCCTGGAAGTGGGAAGTCCTATTAACACGGGAAATGTAACAGGCGGTGAATATATCAAAGCTGAAACACCTGTGTGTTGCAGAAGCCTTTTTCTTTTCCCATTGTTAAGCATATCTCGATGCCAAGCAGTTGCGTGGCTCTTGTTAACATGGAGAACGCTGCCAGTTAAGCTGCTGAATCTTAATTGACTCTCCCGAAGCGTTAGATGCACAGTTTTTACATTTTAAGTAGTCGGGTGTGAAACATTGTTTCCCCGAGTACCTCAGAGGGTAGAAGCTGACCGAAAGGTGGAAACGCTTAACTTGGAAGTGGCAGTTCAAAGGAAGTTGCCTAACCTTATAAATTCCAGTAGCAGCAGAGCAGCAGAACTGTTGTCATAAATACAATTCTCAGAACTGTAGTGGCTGAATGTAGCAGAAGCCAAACAAAGTCAACTGTGGGGCAAGGGAGCCTGCTCTCGCAGTTTCAGCAAGGAAGTTGCTGGAGAGAGAGCCACTACTAAGCAGAAACCTTCTGACTAAACTGTATATAGTAGACGTTGCAGAAGTTGCAAATAGAAGAGTTGTTGGGCAGAAGCGGTACTTTTGTCTTCATGTGTGTTCATCTTTTCCTGGAGAGAGGCTTTCCAGGAATCCCCTTGATACTGTAGTTTTCTTTGTGCAACTTGGAAAGGGGGATCTTTTGATCACGTGGAGAAGAACTGCTACCAGTGGATTTTTTTGTGTGCACTTTTGTTTCTTTGGAATCTTTCAAGACTTTTCTTTTCCTTTGAAGAATTTCCTTTGGGACATTTTTGGGAGAGCCAGATCTGCCCAGGACAAGTAGAAGTCATCCAAGACACTGGTTGTTTGGTAAATTTAATTTATGTTGTTTAGTGTGAGGGTTAGTATTGTGAATGCTAGGATGTTTTCCCTTAGATCCTAGACTAGGTATGGAATCCCCGGGTTGAGTAGGTTTAGTTGCGGTTTATTGTTTATTTTTGCTTAAAATAATATGTTGAACCTTGAGAATACTAAACAAAGTCTTGCGTCTCACATTGCTGACCTCTCACAATACGCAGATGCACATTAAAAGTAAGGACTGCCAATACACACTCATGAATACGGTACCCCAATGCAACATGATAGATCTATAATCCATGTTTCACAACGTGCTACATGACAACCCACACCAATGACCCTGCCAGTTGCACAGCCAGTGCCTAGGTACACTTCGCCATCAATGAGGAGCGGCTGCCACCAGAAACAGACGTAGGCCCAAGTAAGCATCCATCAGGGCACATGCACAAGAGCAACAAACAGGCATAAAACAGCCACCATGTTATTTTGCAATGACATCTATAGACCCTGGAAATTACATCTGCTGCAAGAGAACATGGTGCATGTGGGAGAACTAAAATGCACAAACTGCTAGATAAAACATGCATATGCAGTGAAATCAATACATGTATTGCAATGAAGCCCCATCGCTGTGATGCAGTGAATGGCAACACCTACACAATAGACTGTGACTGATGCCTCTGACCTCTATGCTTGCAGGAGACTCTGGATACCCGCAGCTGCCATGGTTCATGACACATGTGTGGGATCCACAGACACCACAGGAGTTGGCCTACAATTTCGCACACAGCAGGACCAGGGTCTGCATTAAGCGGACTGGACGTTTCTGCTCCCTGGACCGTACTGGAGGGGCACTAATGTATAGTCTGGAAAAAGTTGGGGAAATTGTGCTAGTGTGGGCCATGCTGCACAATATCTGCCTCCAGAGGAACGTCCCTCTCCCCCTGATGTGGACATGCCACCCCCCTGAGGATGAGGAGACACTGCCTGTGGCGGAGGCATCTGTACGCATTTGTTGAGATGACATCATTGCTGGACGAGTGGTTCGTCAGGAACTGATGGAAATTTCTTCTGATGTTTTAACTATTCACACACCATGCACCACTGTATGTGTATGAGCTCACACATTTATGATTAAACACATGGGCACAATGAGAGGAATGTTCTGGCATTCTGCTTAACCAAGGTTTAATGTGGTAGTAGACACACAATCCCTCCTACCCCACGCCTCAACACCACCCCAACACATCATCCTCCCTCCTGACCCCTCACCACCTACCCAACACACCATCTCCCCTCCCTACCACTCAATGCCCACCATCCCCATCCCTGCCCCTCATCACCACCCCCAACACACCATCCCCTACCCCTCAACACCACCCCAACAAACCATCCCCCCATCTTCATCCCTCAACACCACCACAGCACACCCACTGTGCCTAACAACCAGGACAGAGTCACTTGCATGGGCTATTTCCCTTCAGGGCTTCCCCCAGCGACTTTGGGCCCAGAATGCACTCTAAACGCAGCTTGGTGTGCTTGGAAAGGAACCCTCTGTTGGTGTTGCCGAACTTGATGGAACTGACCCTGGTCCCCTCCTCACTGAATTTTGTCTTCTGAAGCCGGTGTTCGGTCACCTTCCCTCTGGTCCTCTCATGCTTCCTGTCACTTGTGGGTCCGAATGGCTTTAGGAAGTGGGGGTTCAGAGTGGATTGTGTTTTTCAAGATGGCTGCTGCAATGCTGCACATTCCGATGATGATGCTATTTCTGCTGGCACTATTAGCGCTGATTGGCTGCAAGTAACAGTAATTCTGCTGGGACTCTGGATTTACAGCCAGAGGGCCCTGTTTTGACGCTAATTCCGCCAGGCGGAAATATTGTCGGAGGGGTGTGCATGTTCACGACACGTTGTAATGTGCTGCTAATTCCGCCGCATGCCACAGCAGTAACAGTAATTCCGCTTGCCGGAATTACCCCCGGGATACCGCCTCACTCTTGATGAGGCCCTTTGTCTGCAAAAATATGTTTTGAGAAGCCTCTGGGCAATAAAATGGTATGGGTTTGCTGTTAGCCATGTCGGAATAGGTTTCCATAGCTTGACTGCTGTAATTAAAAAAGCATGGATTCCCAGTTGTGATCTGCGTGCTGTTCGTAGTACTAAGATATTTACATTCTCATAGCGCAGGGCATGCGTTGGTTGGTACAACTTGAATTTTGTCTTCATGGATTTGCATCCTAATTTGTTAATTTCCAAGTGAACCATGTATGCTGCCTTAAACTCGACACAGGTCAATGTAAGAAGACAGCACTGGGGAGATGGAATACATCTTCCGAAGTGTAATTGGGCTGCTGTTTTAGCGATGGAGGAGCGATCCCATTCAGAGAGTGGTCCAAGTGGTGACATTTTTGCATGATTTATCCTGTAGAGCTTTCTGTCACTCATAAATCTCTATACGCCCACTATTTCCACTCAACATGAATTAATTGGCGGGCATCCATTTGTCACAAGGTTATTAAGAGATATCTGGACGCCAGGTCCTCTCCCTGTGTAGGTACACCAATACGTGGGATGTTAGTTTGGTGTTATTATTTCGTGACTGGCCTCCTGAGAGGTGTTGTCATTAAAAAGTTATCGGCAAAACTAGTTACAATGTTTCTCACATCTTTTTGCAATCTTGCTCATAGGTGTCATTTTCTATTACTAAATACACTAAAACAGGTTCCAATGTGATTGCATTCCGGGCTATTGCTGACAATTCTCAGTTGCATGTGGGTTCTTGTACATTCTTCCAGTGGGCATTAGCATCTAATGCATTTTGTACAGGAGCCAGATAGGATGATAGTCTCAAATTTTACCAACCGGTTAAATGCATCCACACTGAATAACTTTTATTGTAAACCTGCAATACATGATTCATCTGTGGTGTGGCTTTGAAGTGTACTGTCACAGATAGCACAGAAACCGCTCTGACTCTCAGTGGCAGTTCAAGAGGTTTTTATTGCTTTGTTTGTGGGGTGTGGGGCTGTCGCTCTCTCATCTCCCCTGGGTTTCAAACCCTAGCCCAAGGGTCCATAACCCCGGTTTAGTGTTAAGGAACTGTAACCCTTGGTTTCACAAAGCGCAGGCTCACAAACTCCCTCAGGGAATTACTAACCTACCCTACTCTCAACACAGGGTAGTTTTCTAATGCAAATATTGCCTGTGGTTTCTGTGTAGGAATAATCTATGCCAATCACACCCAATTTCACCTTTCCCTTCTACTCTGGGTGTTCCTTCTCCCTTCGCTCCTCCCTACCGATCTTCTTTCCACCTGATGTTTCACTCCTTCTGTCTCCTGCCTCCCCCCATCAATACTACCTCTCCACTTGCACCTTATCCTTCTACCTTACCACTACCACTCCTCCCACACTACTACTCTCACTCTGCTACTACTATTCCCAACTCTACTACTTCTCTCACCACTCCTTATCTCCTTTTGCTGCTACTACTCCTAACAACTATTACTCCCCTCCAACCACTATTACTACTATCCTCCCTCCATTACTACTCATACAGTCTCCTTTTACCCAGTGAAAGCCTTATCATAGTCACCCCTTACTTTGTCCTCACTACACACTTATCTCACACTCGCATACTATCTGTCAAAGCACCCAACACCAGGGAGAATGGTAGTTTAGGCAGCGACGGCTACTTCCAAACAGGCTGCTTACACAACCATCCCACCAGACAGGGATGATAAGTGTTTTGACTTTTTGGCTAGGAAGGTATTTTCTGCTGGGAGCATTGCTCTCAAGTCTGCAAACGCCACTTGCGTCTTAGCAAAGTTTACATTAACCCTGTGGGACTGTGTAGCTATGGTGGCTGACCATATTTCCGAAGGGGAAGAAAGAGAGGGCCTCCTGAATATTGTAAGAGACGATAAGTAGGCTGTGTGTGAGTCTCTACAATCAGGACTGGACTCGGCTGATATCATCAGCAGAGCCATGGTGGCAAGCACGGTAATATGCAGGTTTGCATGGTTGAGGAAGTCAGGTTTTGCACTGGATGTGCAATCCAGACTCCTCAACATGCCCTTTGATGGCACTCAGCTGTTTGGCAGCAAGGCTGACGAAAGCCTATAGAAGCTGCAAACCTCAAAGGCCACAGCCAAATCCCTTGGTGCCACCATCAGACAGCCACAACCATCTCACCCGAGTGGATCATCTTGGAGGGGAAAGTCCTTTCACTTCTACTCCTCAGTTAGATGTGCAAGAGGACTGGCTAGTCAAACGGGCCAAAGAAGATTCCCTCATGGTGGATGAGGGGAGGTGCAAAGTCCACCCAAGCAATGGCTACTTTACCATCAGCTGCTGCTTCAGTCACCTCAAAACCTCTCTGAGGCCTTAACCCACAAAATCCTGTTGGAAAGCATACTCATGCGGCAATTGAAAGTATGGCAGGGTATTACTTCAGATGCATGGGCGTTGGAAACAGAAGTCTGTGGTTACTGCCTCCCCTTTCTAAAAAGGCCACAAGACCATCCACGGTGGAGCCACTCATTCAAAGTTCCGGATCCGTTTCTTATGCAGAACATTTTGAGCTTGCTAGGGAAAGGTGCTATATAACCAGTACCTGAAATGGAGAGGAAAAAAGGGTGCTACTCTCCCTATTTCCTAATCCCCAAGAGGGAGAGAGGATTGAGACCCAACTTGGACTTGAGATTCTTGAACAATTTCCTCAGGAAGGACAAGTTCAAGATGGTCAAACTTTCTCAGATCCTTCATGCCCTTCAGCTCCAGGGTTGGATGGTGTCAATGGACCTTCAGGGTGCTTACTTTCACATCCCTATTCATCACAAGCACAGAAAGTACCTGAGGTTCACTGTTGGCACTTCTCATTATCAGTTTCGAGTTATGTCATTTAGGCTGACCTCCGCCCCAAGGGTTTTCACCAAGCTGATGGCGGTGGTGGCAGCGAGTCTCAGGAGAGGGGGGATTCACATCTACCCCTACCTGGACAATTGGCTGATCAGGGCACATTCTCTCGAACAGGCCCTGGAACATCTCAGCATCACCTGCCACTCTCTCCACTGACTGAGCTTCTCTCTCAATTACAAGAAGTGCCACATAATACCATCTCAAAGACTCCAGTTCATCAGAGCAGTCATGGATGCGTCCTCAGAAAAAGCCTCGCCACCCGAGGTGAGTGCTCAACACATTCTGCAGATGGTCACCAAATTCCAGAGGGCCCAGCGTCTTCTGGGCTTCAACTTTTTGAGGTTGCTCGGCCTCATGGCATCCTGCATTTTCCTAGTGCCACAGGCTCGCCTGAGAATGAGATCCCTCCAATGGTCTCTCAGAACACAGTGGTCTCAATTCTTGGGCAGGATGACAGACCTCCTTCGGGTTCCAAGCAGGGTCACACATGATCTCCTGTGGTGGGCTTGCAAGGGCATTATTCTGAAGGGAAAACCTTTTTGGCAACCATGGCCGGAGATAACAGTAGTTACGGATACCTCACTCACGGGATGGGGAGTTCACGGCAACGATCTGACAGTCAGTGGTCATTGGTCCCATCGGAGTCCAAACTACACATTAACCTTTTACAGCTGAGGGCAATCAGACTAGTGCTCAAGGCCTTTCTGCCCTCTGTACGGGGAAAGAATGTCCTGATAATGACGGACAACACAGTGGCCATGTACTACCTGAACTGGAAAGGAGGTATAGAGTCACTACCACTGTGCAGAGAGAAAATGCAGCTCTGGTTCTAGGCAATTCAAGAAGGAATCTCCCTGATGGCAGTGCACCTAGCTGGAAAGGAGAACAGGGCGGCAGACCCTCTGAGCAGGCAGAGCACGGTCTCCCCTAGCTCAGGAAGTCCTTCAAGAAATCTTCACCACTTTGGGGAAACCATCAAGTGGATCTATTTGCAACCAGAGTCGACCGGAAGTGCAAACTGTTCTGCTCCAGGGAATTTCTTACAAGAGGAGCTCTAGGAGACAGTTTCTGAGAGGTTGAGCTATAAGGATTGGGACCTGCAGGATAACGTAATGGAGATTTTGCTTTCGGCCAGAAGGCCAGCAACGTAATCCTTATACCTCTGCCATTGGAATACATTGTGCAGCTGTTGTAGGGTAAAGGATGTGGATCCTTTTTAGCACTATACACTTACAGTGTTGTCATTTTTGTTACACTTAGCAAATTTGGGGCTCCAGATTGGAACAATAAAAGGTTATTTGGCAGCGCACATCGGAAGAGGTATCTTATTTCAAAATGCCGTTAATCATTCACTCTCTACCTGTGGTGTCCCCCAGGGGTCTAAACTCTCTCCCTGGCTTTTCAACCAATACCTGGCATCTCTCTCCCACTGGATTGCAGCTCTCCGCTCCAACTTTCAGTGCTATGCGGATGTCACTCAGTTCGTTTTCAGGCTTCCCTCTGCCAACTCTTCTCCTTCTTTCATCTTTGACTGTCTGTCTGCTATTCAGGAGTGGCGTGCCGTCAATGATCTCTGCCTTAATGCCAGTAAGATAGAGATTCTCTTCATCGGTACACACACCTGCACCCTCCTTTCCTGTTACTCTCTGGCCGGCCTCCCTTGGCCCTCTTGCTGCTCCCACCTGTGAGGCTAAGAACCTCTGGGTCATCTTCAACTCCACACTCTCCTTTTCTCCTCACATCTATGACGTCTCTAATAAGTCAAACTACCAACTGCACCTCCTCAGAGGTATTCTTCCTTTCCTCTCCCTCCCCCAGAAGCTCACTGTCTCTAGAGCTCTGGTTCTCTCTAGGCTGGACTACTGCAACAGCCTATTTCTAAATCTGCCTGCTTCTCTGCTCTTCGCCTTCAGCAACTTATCCAGAACAGGGCTGCAAGACTTGTCCTTCGCCTCAAGCCCTAGGATCGTATCTCTCTAGCCCTGAAATCTCTTCATTGGCTCCCAGTGGCTGCAAGGATTACATTTAAGACACTTTGCATTGGGCACAAGGCTTTCTTGGGCCTGGGTCCACAATACCTTGAACTGTCCCTCCTTAAATACCATCCTAGCTCTTTGCTTCTCAAAGCAACGAGTTGGGGGTAGATTTCCTTCCTCGGCTGGGACCTCCCTCTGGAACAGCCTCCCTGCCTCTCTGAAACTTGAGGAGAACCATCTTCGGTTCTGGAAGCACCTCAAGACCTTCCTCTTTGCTTCTGCCTCACCCCTGCTGATCTGTCTGCTTCGGCACCGGGCACCTGGTTAGCTTATGATTTTCGGGCCCAGGTCCCTGCCTTTCCAGTCACACACCCGCACTGCCTCCTGGCAACCCTTGCACTTGGGTCTGTATCTGCAACCCCACAGTCCTCTTACCTTCACTTATTAAACACCCCTTGTCTGCGCTTTAGCCTTGCATTTACCACCATGCTGGCACTTTTCACTCCTCCTCTCCCACCCCCCTTGCACTTTCCCCCTTCGTTCTCCCCTGCACTTGTGCGTTCTCAATGTCACTGGGCCTAGTAAGATAATTGTTTTGTCCTCCCGTGTATCCCTCCCTTGCCTCGTCACGCTCTGAAACACTTGTGTATGAGCGCAATACAAATAAAATATCATATCATATCATTCCATTTCTTAAAGGGCTCACTAACGTGTTCCCTCCTACACCTTTTCAAGTACCGATTTGGTATCTCAAACTTGTGTTGAAATTTCTGCTGTGCTCCCTTTGATCCCCTTTATTGATGTCCTACTAACTTTCAAAACCATTCTGTTAGTTGTGTTGACATTAGCCCGCAGGGTGAGTGAGTTTCAGGCCTTTTTTAGTAAGCCTCCATTTACTATTTTTTTTACAAGGACAAGATTGTCCTTGGGGTGAAACCTTAATTTTTGCCAAAATTTGTTTCAGATTTTAATTTATCCCAGAAAATTGTACTTCCTACATTATATCCTCCTCCTCCTCATCCTAGCAAGATAAAGGAAAGGCTTCAGAGGTTTTATCCCAGAAGGGCTATGAGCTTTTTAATTTTCACCAATGACCAAAATACATCAACATGACCTACTTTTCAATGAGTACACTGGAAACAAACTGGGTCTTCCAGTTACAAAACAAACTTTGTCCAGATGGATAAATCTTGCTATTATAGAATGCTACAGATTGGCTGGGGAAGATCCCCCAGAACACCTGATATCTCATTCTACAAGGGGCAAGGCAACATCTTCTGCTTTGCAAAGAGGGGTCCCTATAAAAGACATTTGTGCAGCCACTTGGTCTACCATTCACACTTTTACTAACCATTACTGTCTGGATTCATCCTTCAGCCAAGAAGGAGGATTTTTGAAAGCTGTCCTACATTCAATCCATGACAAATCGTAAGTCTAAACATTCTTACTCCCTCCTCCAAGACCTAACACTGCTTATCTATAAAAAGATGAGGAATACGTCGGAAGACATAATCCATTCGAAGAACAAGTTACTTGCCCCATGTAATGTTCTTTCGACTGGATGTTCCTCTTTCGTATTCCTCGTCGCCCCTCCCAACCTACCCCGCTGTAGAATTTCCAAGCATTACACTTTACGCTCTTTCAAAGTCTTGTACTTTCTGGAACTCATTGATGCTGGTATTTCTGCAAGAGGAAGGTGTAAAAACAGAGCTGAAGTTAACGGGTGCTGCACGTGCTATATATACCGATGATGACATTGACTCGAATCTGAGATGGCACAGCGCCTTCTGCCGAAAAATGTTTCAGAAGCAGCTGAAGGGAAGATACCAAAAGATAAGGCATACGTGGGAAGAACATCCAGTCGAAAGAATATTACCAGAGGTAAGTAACTTGTTCATCTCTGTCCCTTACACTTACAACTAAACTAAGGATTATACCAATGTTCTTGGTCCAGGGACATGACTCCCTCCTCATGGGCTGAACGGCAAAGCTCTTTTGCAAAGTTCCTCACCAAGGGGAATTACTCCCTTTGCCTGGTTGTAATGTTGCACAAACAAAAAAAATTGCTGATCCTGTAACACTCTGTATCAGAAGTTCACTATTTCTTTCCTCCATGGCGGAATGGCTCCCTTCCCCTGGATCACTGGTTTGATCCTTCTTGTAAGTTCAATTACCAGGAGAATGACTCCCTTTTCCTGATGTCTGGCTGTCAGTGTTTTCCCTACACTAAGCCAGGGGAAAATGACTCCCTTCCCCATGACTCTCTTTTTACTTGGTTTCATGATTTCACAATGCTAGGGGAATGACTTCCTTTCCTGACCTTCTTTGACTTTATTCTACCACTCTATTGGCTCTATTTTCACAGTTCACAACACCAGGGGGAATTACTCTCTTCCGCTGGCCTTTCTTAGGCTCTCTTTCACAGTTCCCAATGCTCGTAGGAAGGTCTCCAATCCCCTGCCCTTTCTCAGGCTCTCTTTCACAATTCACAATGCTGGGGGGAATATCACCCTCCCCCTAGCCTTACTCAGGCTTTTTGTCACAGTTCACAATGCCAGGGGTAATGTCTTCCTTCCCCTGGTGTTTCTTATATATGTACTTGTTGGTGCAGGTCCTAGACCTGGGTTTCTTTAGGGTTTCATCTGGGCAGACCTGGTACACTCGCCTGCTAGGTACTGCCAAAATGAAAATGGCTAATGAGGACCTCCTTCTCAAGGTGCAGGTCCCCAACCCTGTTTTCACCTCTGTATTTTGTTCCCGATATACCTGGTTCACTCTCCTGCCAGGTATCATATGGCTAATTGCTTAAGATATTCTCTTTGGGTATATCTGAGTTGCAGACCCCACGTTTGAGGTTTCTCTTGCCCCTTTTCTGTGTCCGGACATCCCATGTACCTTCTAGGACTTTGCTGGTTCTTCTCCGTCGGTTGTGTGCTCCTCTGACATCTTGCCTGGCTTCTCGCACTCTTGTGCTGCTTCCGCAGCACCTGCAGCGGCTCTGCAGCACTTCTCTCTGGGCGAATTGCGCTTCTTGCCACAACCACGCGGTCTGGTTAATGCTTCCACTCAGACCTCTGCTCTTCCATTTCCTCAGGGCCCAGGTATGGCAGACCGGGTAGGGACTCCTTGGCTCCTTTGCACACCTCCTGGTCAGCAGCGGCCTCCCTTCTCCACGCTGCACGTCCTCCAGACTTGCAGATCCTCCTGGGAGGGTCTGACAACCTGATAAGTCCTTCTTTACTTTTTATAATGAATGGGCAATAACAACTAGCAGGGCCATCTAAGTTCTCCTGAGGACTCTTTGTCGCTCTGCAGTTCCTCCTCCTCATCCAAGTACTTACTAAGAAAGTTCCTGTCATGTCATCCTACTCTTACTCTTCTCATTAGGTGTGTACCTCTCAGTCTTACAGACATACATGAGAGTAGTAGATAGGTCATTGGGGTTCGTAGTGTAAGGAGGTGTGTGAGATGTAGAGAGAGGGTTGTTATACCTCCTTCTCCTGAGATGTCCTCCCTGATCTCCAGAGGGGGAGTCTCTCCCCAGGAGATCCTCCCGCTCAGTACCACCCCAATGGGTACTATCGGGTAGCGGCATCTAATAGGCCTCATGAGAAGGGGCTCTCCCTCAGGGAGAAGTGACAACATCTCGTGATTCATCGCAATAAGCACCTGAGGAGAGCTTCCTCGACGCTGTGGTGACAATAAACCCACTGACCACCACAGGAGGGTTGGAGACCCCAACTATTGGAAACCAAGCATCCAAAGAGATATTCCTTGTCACAGTGGCAGTATTAAACCCACTGAACACCAGAGAAGGGTCTGGGACCACAACAAAAGGGATCTGAGCAAGCAAGGAGAACTTCCCTGTCACAGTGGCAGCACTGAGCCAAGTGTTCAAACAAGAAAGATTTGGGACTTTTCTAACACCAAACGAGAGTGGCAAAGTGTACATCATGCTGAAGATTGTGATAAAGAACTTTTTAGACACCTGGTGAAGGGAGTCCTTATCCTGGAGAGTGGGCTAGAGCTGTCGGCATATACTCTAAAAACACCACGGGAAGAGTGTCTGATACGTAGTGTGAGGGCCTTTTTATGCAAAAATGAAAGTCTATTACCACCACCATTCCCCCTTTCTGTCAGTTTCCTTCTTCAACACCCTTGCATAAGGGAGATCCAAACTTTGGTTTCTTGGAAGATGTATGCTGCTTTCGGCTGAGATTTGGTACTATTACCAGTGCATTGTTTCTGGATTGTATAGTGTGAAAATTTCTGTGTGATGAATTACATGCCCTTGCTGCTGTAGGAGTGGTGAGTGATGCATAAAGTTTTGAAATGGAGGCTTTTTTTATTGGGCGCCAATGAAGTGTGCAGAGTGATGGATTGATGTGATTGTATCTATTCAGTCTCAGAAGTAGTCTAGATGCTGCGATTTGGACTCTTTGTATTCTGCTGAGTAGATATTCTGGGAGTACAAGATCAAGGCTGTTGGTGTTATCGAGTCTTGATAATTCAGTGAGAAATTCTATGATGCCGTGTGAGAAAATTAGGTAAGGCATGATGTGTTGAAGGTTGCAGGGTTGGAAGAAGCAGCTTCTCACAATGGCTTTAACATTTAATGTATGATTCTAATGTAAGATTCTTATCCACTGTGATTCCAAGATTCCTTACTCTAGAGGAAAACGTTAAGCAAGGACCCATTATTCTTGACCAGTGGAGATGGGTTAAGCATTTGTTTGTTGGAGTTGATTCAAAGTTGTGTGCAAGGAATGTGTTTGGGGTCAGGCATATCCGTTGTTATGTCATTGCTGAGTTTGTAAACTATTTGTGTGTCATCTGCATAGTTGATGCATATGAGACCTGTACTTCCGATGAGATCCAAGAGGGAGGCCATGTATATGTTGAAAAGAAGAGGTGGCAGGCTGGAACCTTGGGCTACTTGACATGTAAACTTGTGGGGTGTTGATCTGAAAGGCGCCATTAGTGGTTCTCTTCACCTCAATGCCTTGACGTGTTTTTAGTAGAATCTTGTGACTCATGGTGTCAAATGTGTTTGCGATGTCCAGCAGGATCAGAGCACTGCTTATGCATATGTCCATGTTCTTCTTTAGCATGTCCCAAATCGAGTACAGCGTGGATGCTATTCTTCTATTTGGCCTGAATCTGTGTTGTGATTCATGGAGGAAATTGTTGGTCGTGACATATTCTGGATGCTATTGGTAGATGAATTTCTCCTGGAGTTTGCTGATGAAATGTGTGTTTTATATTGGACAGTAATTAGCAAGATCGTTGGGCTTTTTTACCAGGGGCTTGAGATGTACTGTTTTGCAAGCGAATGAATGGGAGAGTCCACTGCTCAATAGAGGCATTGAGAAGGGATAGACAGGCAGGTGCTAGTCCTGGCTGCTCAGTTAGCATTTTTTAGATGCTTGGATGCCTGATTTTGAGGGTTGTGGCTGGTTGCAGGCACAAGGTTGCTCTAAACGATGTTGACCTGAGAATCTTAATTATAAGAATGGCTATGTTGGGGAAAGGATCTTGATTGGGATATGGGTTTACGTACGTTTTCTTAAATAAAGAATTATCCTAATGCCAACCCTGTGTAGAGCCCAAAGGTCTTTCGCAAGCACAAGTCACAACTTGCTGTTTTTCCAGCTTTTTCGGCAGACCCTGTTTCCAGCACATTGTACCCAACCCACACTGTCTGCCACAGTCAGCAGACACATGGGCTCATGTTTGAGTCCCCTGGAGAGTAAATGGAGGGACTGAAGGCAAGGCGTAACGTGTTAGGCCTGCCTTAATGCCTCCATTCCTGCTCTGGGGCGGAACCAGAGTTACGTTTCCTCTTCCGCCTTTAAAATAAAATTGATTTTATGCCAGGATAATGTTTTCTTGCAAGCCTAACATGAATGATTTCATATGCAAAACGCTGGATTTTTGCTCCAGCAAAAAGCAGGTGGATTCCATAGCATTCACTGTAGCGTTTACTCTGTTTGCACTGGATTGTAAAGAGGCTTCCATGTCTCTTTACACTTCGCTTTTGTACTCTGCAGTGCACATTACAAAAATCGCCCAGAGGGGACTTGTTTGCACATAAGTGCTCCCCTCTGGGAAATTTACGTACAGGAGCCATATGAGCTCCAGTCTTTTAGCCTTTAACCTCCACCAAATGGGGAAATAGAATTCTGATTACTTGCCCATCTATCCCTGTTCCTTTTCTTGTTGTCATGGAATACCCTTTTCATAGAGTGCTTGCCATGTAAGTAACTAGAAGCAGAGGCATAGACAGGGTAGGGCCAGAGCGGGCAAAGCCCACCCAAAATCTGTAAATGTCCACTCAGCAGCACTGTGTGCGCATTTAGAGATGTTAATGTCACTGCAACAAACTACATTAGCTTCAGGCCCCACAGGTTAGACAATACTGGCTCGTAACGCCTCTGACTAGAAGTAGTCGACTCTACACAGTTCGTCTGTTACACAAATGCATTGACGCCTACAAATGAAGCCAAAATCCATCAATTAGCCAATTGCAGTCTTAGTGGTCCTCGTCTGAGGGGGAAGGCCCTCTTGCGAAGTCTGTGCTAGGCTAGAACATCTGCAAGGTCGGCAGGGCTGGGGCATAAAGAGTCACGTGTGAGCCAGAAGACTGCCCACTCCAGCTTTGCCGGATTTTTAGATGCGTCGCACTATTTGGCACCAGACCTGTTTCACAATTTCGGGGTGCATCCTTCTGGCCACTCCCTTCAGCAGGAAAAGTGATAATGTAGAGAAGCAAACAGCACACATCCCCAACATGTTCCCCATCACACAGCAGACTTTGAGAACGTTGAACTTTCTGCGTGCCACAATTAAACCCATCACTGGAATGGAAAGAAATTGCTGGTAATTTATTCTGGTGATTGCACAGCGAGCCCCCAGGCACTTTCCTGACATTTCCCTGCCCCTCAGAGACCAATTACCTGGCGGTGAAGCCAAACACCAAGGCAAGGTTGCTAGGGGTGAGCCATGGGGACCAGGGGCTTGGAGCATCCCCGAGACACGCAAGGTACACGCGGCAAGAGTTAACCCTGTGATTTCTGTGGGAATGGGGTGCTCAAACATCATGTCCCAACACCATCGCGCGCGCACGGGCAAAAGCTCACGCGCACCTCGCGCAAGTGTAAAAATAAACCGCCACACTGCGCACATCACTACATTTTCCTTCACAGCTCATACTCTTTACATACGGTCTTAATGACCGTTCACGTCGCGTGTAGTGGCAGAATGCCCCTTCACGACCCACCGAGAACGTACATCAACCCTCACCTGAACCTTAACACAACCGCAGAATGTCCCTTCACTGTCCCTACACAACAGAGCACCAGGGGAGATGGCCTCTCACCTTTTACTGCTAAATGTGCTGTTAACCTTTGACGCACACGGCAGGTGTCCATTAACAACTCCCACACAATGGCAGCGTGGCCCTTAACATAACCTACAAAAGTTCGACTATCTCTTCCGATCTTTACGTGTAGCCCGAGCTTCTGAGGGGTGATAGAGCTGGGCAATGCCAGTACCACCTGTTGGGCTCGGCCTAGTCGGTTATAGTCCGGTCTGCCGAGCAATGCACCCCAAAACGTTGACCAAAACAGGCGACGGAGCCTAAGTGGCTTGGTGAGGACCTTATTTCAAACTAAAACCGGTTTAAAAGAGTTGGGACGTTGTATGCCGCCTGCTTTTAACTGACTCGCCTGAAGGCACTGCAACCTAAAAACACGGTTTCTATTTTTAAAAGCAGCTTTAATACAAACAGCAGAATGATGGAATGTGATGGCAGAGAGATAAAAGAGACCGTGTCAGCACACCACGCCTTTCGCCCCGTGTCTAATACATAAGCCCACAACAGGTTTCGTGTTTTTGGCAGGCCTTTCTGCACGAGGGATGTGACCTACCCAAAACTGTACCTCTGCAATATTCATTCCCTGTGGATATAATGATGCAAATTCGCGATTTTAAGGTGATATGATATGATATTTTTTTATCGTGCTCGTACACAAGTGTTTCAGAGCAGGACAAGGCAAGGGAGGGGAACCGGGGAGAGCAAAACAGCGATCCTACTAGGCCCAGTGGCATTGAGAACGTGCAAGTGCATGGGGAAGGGGAAAAGTGCATGGAGTGGGTAGAGTGGAAAGTTTGGAGCAGAGGAGAAACAGATAAATCATAATAAATACAATTAAAATAGATAATGGAGCAATAAACAGGGGTAGTGCAGCCAGCGAGTGGCAAGTGCTAGGATTACAGCAGAAAAACTGGGTAAGTCTGATAAGTGCATAAAAAGAAGAAAATTGGGGTTGGGGGACTGTATGGGTACAGATACAGTCCCCAGTGCAAAGGGTGGCCGGGAGGCAGTGCAGAAGGGTGGCAGGGTGAGCAGGTACCTGTGCCCAGCAGACAAAGGGTGGCCAGGTGCACGGTGCCAAGAGAGAGCAGATCAGCAAGGGAGATGGGGGGCAATGGCAGATGCAAAGAGGAAGGCCTTGAGGTGCTTCCGGAACCGGAGATGGTTCTCCTCAAGTTTTAGAGTGGCAGGGAGGCTGTTCCAGAGGGAGGCCCCAGCCAAAGGTGCAATAACGAACAGGAAAGGAATACCAATAACAGCTGTATAGTGGCTAAACAGTGTATGGAGTGTCAATATTTTAGTTATATGTAATTTTACCAACAGAAAATTCACAGTGGTACATTTCATTGCGACCAAAATACCGACCAATAATTTGGGGGGAACTGCCCTCCAAACCCCACGATTTTGTTATCCTTATAACACCACCCCAACCCTATCCCGACACATTTTAAACCCTCACCCCACTACCCTAAATATATTAATATTTTTGGTGTTTTCCGGTATTATGGATTTTAGTCAAATGTGCCACTCTGAAATGTTTTCGGTAAATTGACTGGGTACCAATATTTTAATATGTGTTTCCGATGTTACTATTTCCAAAAGCCTTTGGTCCTGGCTTTATCAACTTCAGATGGAAACAAGCCTCAGCATTGCCAACCATTTTGGCTTTTGCGTGGGCATGTGGGATTCATTTGCCAGGCACTGCCATAATGATACTACCTGGCTCAATGGCAACATCTGGCAAAAGGTGTGCTGAACTGGGTGTATAATGGCATTGCCTGGCAAATGCCTATCAAAATCTTGTTAAATGAGCCAAAATGGTTGGCTTTGCCAATGTGTGTTCTTAAAAGATATTCAATGTAGGAACACGTCCCAGGATACACATACTGTGTATAGGTGCTGTTGGACTAGCTGCAACTCTTAACCCTGAGCAGGCTTTGCTTTTCAATTGAAATCTAAAGTTGGGATATTATTTTAATATCCGTTGGCCCTCATTGCAACTTTTAAATGTTAAGAGTGATGCATACATTGCATAAACACATAATACGTCTCCTTGCCTCACTCCCCAAATGGGAGGTACGTCCAACCTAGCTACGGCTTCTTTCCTGCCTTTACATTGTTATGAACTGCAAACACAACCTCTGCTAGAAGCAAAGCAATTTTAACTGAAGCTCTGCGCCAACCAATATTTATTTATTTATTATTAACATGTATAGAGCATGCAACAGCCTGGAGGCATCGTGAATCAATCCTGAATATATATAACAATATTGTTCACTAATTACAGTAATTATTTACGCCTTTTCATTGTCCCCCCCCCCACTCTCTGGCCAGACTCCTTGGGTCCCCACTCCTCACCCACCTGTGAGGCAAAAAAATTGCTGACTCCTCTCTCTCTTTCTCTCTACACATCAGAGACCTTGCCAGGAAGTCCAACTTTTAGCTACACCTCCTCAGGGGCATTCTACCTTTCCTCACCTTCCCCAGAAGCTCAACGTCTCCAGGGCCTTGGTTCTCTTTAGGCCAGACTACTGCAACACCCTCTTCCTCAGTCTGCCTCTTTCCTCCCTTCGCCCCCTTCAACTAATCCAAAAAAGGACTGCAAGACTTATCCTTGGCCTGAAGCCCAGGGACTGCATCCCTCCAGCTCTCAATACTCTCCACTGGCTCCCGGTGTACACAAGGATCACATTCAAGACCCTTTGCATCACCCACAACGCTGTCTGGGGCCTAGGACCTCTCTACATCCAGCTTGCCTTCCCTAAATACCTCCCAGCCATAGTCCTTCGGTTCTCTGGCTCAAACTCTCTGCAGGTTAAACCTTTCTCCAAGCAGGGAGTGGGAGGCAGATCCCTATCCTCTGCTGGTTCCTCCCTTTGGAATGGCCTCTCTGCCCCCTCACACTTGAGCCGGATCTTCTTAAGTTCCGGAAACTTCTCAATAATTTCCCTTTCCCCTCTTCCTTCCCTCTCCCCTCCCATGCTAACTCTCCTTCTGCTGCTGCGACTGGGGCCTGGTCCCTTCAGTCATACTGGGAACAGACCAGCCCCTACCAGTCCCCCCGGGATCTTTACCAGAACTGGCCCTCTGGCTCCCTTTCCTGAGCCAGCCCAACCTGGTCCAACCTGTCCACCACATGCATCCTCCCTTTCCCCCTCTAACTCTGGTACATGCCACATTGGCCTACCCAGCACTTGTCCACACCCTCCCTTCGGGCACCTCACTACTGCACTTCTCCCTCTACCCATGCACTTAACTTTTTTGTCATGCACTTGCACGGTAGGATTCTCACAAGTCCAATATAACCATTTGTGTTGTTCTTCATTTATGGTTCCCATGTTCCCCCCCTCACTCCCCATCTTGTCTTGTGATGCCTGGAAACACATGTGTATAAGCGCCATATAAAAGTCCAATACATTAAGAAAATTAATAAAATTGATAGAATCAAAACGTTTTTTATTTCAATTCTTTCTCATATTCCAAAACGTTGTTCGATGTAACAATTACATTAACTTTTTCCAATTAAGTTAACATAAACATCACATAGACATCCTACAACCTTATTGGTTGAGTCTTCCAATTCTGGTTTTCCCAAAAGTTATCCAGTGTTACAATTGAATCAACAAATCATTAGTAACCTGACATCAACCTTCTAAAAGTCACATGTCAACATAAACTAGACAGTTACAGCCAGCAGCCTACTGCATGTCATATATTAACATAAACATTTCATTGGCATCCAGGAGCTGGCAGGTGTTTCGACCATCGGTTTTTCTCGGGGCAGATAATTAAATTTATTGCGTTATGCAATATTAAATCCCTATGTATATACAATTTGATTATAAATATTACTGTAATTAGTGAACAATATTGTTATATATTCAGGATTGATTCATATTGGTTAGTGCAGAGCCTCAGTTAAAATTGCTTCACTTTTCACACATAGGTCAAGGGTAGGACCTATATCAACTGACACTGCAGCCAACCAACACAAGTTATTCATCTTAAATCACTTACATCAATAGAGGCATTAGCGCACTCTACATCGGACTACCGTAATCTTGGTATCACAACCTCCGCTAGACATCTCTTTGAAAGTAATCCTTACCAGGTAATATCCGACTTAAAAGTAACACTAATTTCCCCTCTAAACAAGTAATTTTTCCCACTAAGATCCTCCAGCCCTGTTGAAGATGTGCTTGTATTTTCATGTCGGGAGACACTAATTACAACTTTACAATGTTGAGAGCGATGTTAGGTGCATTGAGAAACTCACCCTCCCCTCCAGGCACCCACAATGCACACATTCAACTTGACTACAGGTACATCCCTGCCTTTACATTCTAATGGACCTCAAACGCACCTTCTGCCAGTGATCACCTTGTATTGATGTTGTCATCGCCTTGTACCGCTGTTGAGTGGGCTTACGTCCCGATCGAACGGCTGGGAGGAGGATAGAATTGAGAAGCAGGCAGAGTTGATCAGCGCTTTGCAAAGGATTTTCTTTGCCCTGATGGAGTCTGCCACAGTGGAGTGTGAAAAATGGGGCAAGCAAACATGTATGTCCAAAGGCAGGATGAGCAGTGAAAGGTTCCCTCTGAGAGATCACTGACAATATAAATTCTTGTGATCATAGTGGAATAAGTGCAGGTGCGAGACGGGATAGTGGGTTTGATAAGGAGACTATGCTGGCTGTTTGTATCCCGAATATGCATGACAGGACGCTCTTTGTGTTTGGGCCCGGGGTCTTGGAGAAATTGAGCTACAAAGCCCACCATCTCTGACAGTGGCAATGCGCTAAGGATCATACAATAGAAACATATAACTAATTTATATTTTTGGTAGCTTGTGTAGCACTTGGGTGTAGTAGAGCAACTATGAATGCCTATTTTACACCAGGATTAGGTGATTGCCATTTTCTCAGGGTTACCCATTAATAACTCAGACACATCTGAAAAGTATGGCTTGTCTAACCTTGTTCCTTTTGCGGCTATGTAAACGTGTGTGTTTCGTAAGAAGTGCAATGTGAATTTGAGGTTGGCTAATGTAGCACTTGGACCTCCCTGGGGCACGTAATAGAATGCTGGACGAGAGGATGAGATGAGAGGGAGGACGATGATTAAAATGAGGGAGCAGAGGAACCACCATATTGCATGTATGTGGTTTCCAAGTATGTCTTCAAAATGTTCTTCTGACTTCACCATGGTGGATACAGCACGCTTTAGCCACCACACACAATTTGGATAGATAAGAACATATGTAGTCAAAATGGCAGGGGTCAAGTCCTAAAACAGTAAGTGGGGGGACTCCTTAACATACGTAGTGGGGTGTAAAATCACCAGAAATTAGCACAACAAGATGGCATATGCACATTTCATTCAATTGGCTTCCAAAAACTATGTAAATTGCACAGAATGAATGGAATTTGCCTTTCATTAAATCAACACCCACCAAAAACGAAGAGAGGATATTTTCTTCTGATAGTGTTTGAAACCTTTAAACAGGTGTGTATGTTTTAAACTCCAAGACTGAATACCTGGAGCGAATACTTGGAACATGCAGTCCCGAAATATGTCATTTCAACTTTAGTTGCATTGTATTTTTCATCAGTTATATGGTTCACTGGTGAACTACCTGGCCTGCGAACCTGGTGACTGCTGTTTGAATCCCTAGGTCAGCATAAATTCAAACAAGACAGTCAAAAGTTCTCATTTTACACAGTCTCTAAAATACCCGGGGGCACTGTGTCCACCCTCTGGAAAAAGTGGGTGCACTAAGTCTACCCCGTGTACCCTCGACTTGAGCACTGCAAAATGGCTTTGGGTATTAATATGTGTAACAAACTGACCCCAAAGTCATCGTCACAAGTACCTGTTACTGATCTCACCGGATCCTTGAAGCCAGAGACACCATGTAGGACTCTTAGGGACATATTCCAACTACAAATTACACACTCCATTTGAATGACCAAACAAATAAGGACAGTATCTCCCAGAATACCCTGCTCTCGCATTGTGAAACCCCAAAGCGTTTCTGGGAAACTTGACTACAGACTGAAGGGAGGAAAGACTATGGGAACCCTAATCGCCTCACAGAAGCATCTACCTCGCCCTGAAGAAAACACTTATGGCAGATCCGCACCTCTCAGGTAACACCCACACCTCTTCTGTGTGCATCAAACAGGCACATAAACGGAACCTATTTCTCCCACAAACTACAGGGGGGACACGAGGAAAGGGAAATTCAAGTTTTTCCTAAAGCTGCTAGCCTACTAGAAATAAAGTCCTCTCTATAGAACACCCATGTTGAAATCAGTGGGATGTACTCTTACACAGCAAATACAGGACAAATGTTTTTCCAAACCCCCAGTTTAACGTAAGGACTTTACGGCAAACACACCAGCTATACAGATATATAGCCAAACCAGGCTACATGAAAGGGAAGCCCTACAGCCAGAGGGAAAGAGCCAGGATAGCATCACAGCAGCTTCCACCTTCCCACACAAGAACAATCTAAAATGGGGACTGGTCTATTTAAAACCTTCTATATGGGAATCAGAACTACAAAGCATGCCTGCAATTGAGCATGGTCTGACAGAACATATAACCTTTTGAGACGAGGGAGGAGTTATTCAATCCAAGCCCGTTGCCCTAAAAGCCAGCTATCAGGACTGCATTGAAAAAGAGTTTGTGGGTACAGAGTTGGTGAGTTGTTATATGAGACTGTTGTATACCTGTTGGACAAGAAGGCAAGGACTGTGAAGTGGAGAAGATGGCCACCAGCGGAGTGAGCAGTGGGCTGGCTGTAAAAACGGGATGTAGGTGATTGACGAAATCCATGTTTTCGAAATAGTGAAGTGACCGAATTTCATTTTTTATTGTGGGGGGTAGAGGTGGACCACCCCCCTCCTACCCCCTGCATCTCTCCTCCTTCCTTTATCAATAGCCCCTGACCCACCCCACATATATTTTATTAAAAATGTTTTTGGGGTAAAAAATTTGAAAAACAATTCAGTCATTTCTTCCTCGAAAACATTGGTATCGGTCACTTCTGCGGTATCGGTAAAAACTGGCGGTGGAGAAAAATGGAGGGAAAGAGAAAACCCAGAGAATGTAAAAAGTTGAAGAGAGAGCTGAAACCCAGTGAATGGAGAAATCCCAGCTAGTGGAAGAAGTAGGACAGAGGGAGAAAACCAAAAGAGTAGAAGCAGGTGGAAGAGGAGAACTCCAAAGAGGAACGGAAGGGGGTGATCAGGACAGATTACCACAAGAAGAGAATGTGAGCAGGGCTAGAGAAGAAAGACAAGAACTGTGACCACGAATAGATAAAGGCTGTGGCCCCTCCAAAGATAGAATAGAGAAGAAAGACAGAGGTTGCAGCCCGTGAAAAAAAGTCTAAAAAATGAAGGCAGAGGGTGTGGCTATGAAGCAAGCAGAAAAAAGGTTGACACTGTGGCTAAAGAGAAAGTGGAGAGAGAGAAAAGATCGAAGCTCTGGTCATAGAGAAAGGGGAGATAGAAAATGCCAAATCTCTGGGTAAGGATAAGGCAGAAAAAGAGATGGATGAGGGCCTGACAAAGAAGAAGGTGGCAAAAGAGGAGGC
The DNA here is from genome assembly GCF_040938575.1 of Ambystoma mexicanum. Lineage (NCBI taxonomy): Eukaryota > Metazoa > Chordata > Amphibia > Caudata > Ambystomatidae > Ambystoma > Ambystoma mexicanum. The sequence continues at coordinate 467,505,865 of NC_090929.1, forward strand.
AGAGAAAGAAATGCAGAGGTTCTGGTCAAGGGAAAGGGAAAGATCCACCAATCACTAATATCTGAGGAAGAGAACGAGCAGCCTGGGCTGCAACCCACGGAGAAGACTAGCCAGAAAAGTTACTGAAGCACGATTCTGTGAGAGATTACTTCATAGTGTAGAGACATACTAACCATCCCGGACAAATCAAGCAAATTACACATCTATAATTTCGAAGGACTTGTCACATATGGCAGAGCAGTAAGGTTCACAGTTTGCCTTTTTATATTAATCCACCACAAAACACTTAAGGGATACTGTACCATGCACTACAGATGGTCTGTCCATTTGATCCTAACAAAACCAGCCTTGCACAAGATGCATTGTGGTCCAGTCGGAGCCACAGAGAATCAGGGCATCAGCTGTGGCCTTTGACATGTTTTGCTGCTGAAATTCTAACATTCTAAATGCAGGAAGGTTGAACACTGAGAAATAATGTTTGAAGCCCACACCAACATTTAAAAAGAATGTAGCCCTCAAAGAAAATCTGAGGCATATAGAAGCAGGGACGACTTTATATCACATAAACCTAACTATTGAATACAAAATAACTAATGTGACATCGTAACGTTTATAACCAATAAATAAAAACGTACACATCTCCACACACTGATAAACCCACACTAGTTTAACATTGTGGAGAGGATCAACTTGATGCTCTTTTTAATGTTGGTGATTATCTGGGCCAGCCTGTTGCTCGGTGGTGTGTTCAAGAGGCAGATCAGAACAGTAAGAGGTGTTTCAGTTGTGGTATACTGAACATGCCTAACAAGACGTGAATAGGAGGTATGAGGTCTGGTACCTGCTTCCCAAAACATGTGAGCCTGCGAAAGACCCTGAAGGTCCAGGGAGTGTCTGATGCAGAAAGTACCCTGAGAAAGGAAGGATGAAGCAGGGACACCATCCCTTCTAGAGTAACCACGCTGTGAGAAGCGAACAAGGAGAATTGGACTGTTACTTGTACTGTTCGAATGCCCTAAAGGGAGCAAACTGAAAGGAGCAAAGGCGGCGAAAGTCCTAAACCAGCAGAGAGGGATAGCTTACAGACCTGCACACTCTCCTTCAGAGGATCAAGGAGGTAGCTGCACCATATGAGGAGGATGTTTTACCAAAGACTGCGTAGTAATGCTGAGCATTAACGCTGAAGGAGATGAGCCAAAGCACCTTGACAGAAATGCTTTACAAAGTTGCTGACTGATGAACATTGCATGGTGGGAAACCGAGATTAAATGACCAAAACAAACAAGGAAACTTCATCATTGAAAGCCTGAATGTTGGAAACGGGGTATAAAACCACATAGCAAATTAAGAAAGCTGACATTCAATGTAACATCTTGTGTGTTGAAAGTGAGTCCCAAATCCAACATAGAACTAACACAACTTATATCTAATAATTAAACATCGACTTTTGAGAAAATAGATCACAAGTCCCACCAGATGTTGAAAGACTTATTTCCCTAGTGACCACTTAATGTGTGGGAGGTAAACTCTATAAAAGTCATACCAAGCTGATATGTACATTGTGTGGTGAAGTGAGGGAGCGGTCTGACAAAGGGACTGGTAGAGGGGCCCAGTTGACTAAGCCCATTTACTGAGGTCCAGCGGTCAGTGACAGGAGCCCACCCAGAGGCGATAAGGGGTATCCACGTAATCCTCCCTTGTTACCCATACGTTGCCCTACTACTGTGGTAAACCGCTGTCCCATCCACCCACAAAAATTGACCCAAAGCCTAGACCATCTTGTCCCTGGAGTCTAAAGGTTGTAACCTTGGGTGGGCTTTTGCATACTGAAATGCCCTTCATGGAACAGTAGCTTCAGGTTTATTCAATGGTGCAATCTGCAATCGTTTTCTGTGCCCACCAGGGTTTTCACTGCAAGAACAGTCTAATGGATGCTAGGATTTCTGAAAATAGATCTAGTGTTGCTGCTCCTGAATACAGCTTGTATTCCGCAACTGACACACAATGGGAAAGCAGAAACTCCCACTCTCCACAGGGAGTTATCGGTCATCACGGCAGTTCCCAGTGATCAGGCACTTCTCCTGGCTGACTACAAAATGTTAGGACAGGCCATTTAATTGGCACCTAAATGACAGCAGGTGCCAAAGAATGAGAAACGGCTGAGATAATTTAATATAAGGGGGAGACACATGAGAAGGAATAATTAAAGACTTGGCACAAACTTGAAGCAATATTCTGGAGGCGCGCTCTAAGACTCCCAAACTACGTATCCATTATTGCGATCTGTTATGAATTATCTCTGAATTCCCTACATTCTGTGGTAATTTGGAAATCACTGTGCGCATGGAGGAAAATGTGCGTTGCTGCACCAAGACCTGCTTACCAAATTCTAGTTGGGAAACATGAAGCCGCCAATAATCAACTGCTGGTTGCCTGGAAACAAGCCCTGGCTAACCAGCTAACCAATGCGGACATATCAATCGACGATCTAATTAATTTGCCACAGTGGGCAAAAAAGAAATTTGAAAATTGGTCTTGGATTTGCAACTTAGATCATCGAAGCACATTGAAATCCACACTGAAATCAGAAACTAGTGTTCACAAGTTGAACAAACCTTGTAGATATTTGGTAAAATGTCCTGATTCACATTACCGTGAACATTTTTTGAAGTTCCGGCTAAATGCTATTCAGACTAAAGAAATGCTGTGGCAACGCAGGAACAAGGATACCATAGATAACATCTGTCAATTTTGCTTTGACGCCATAGAATCGTCACAACATCTGGTGACGGCATGCTCAGGGCTAAATATTCAACGACAATGCCATCTTGGGAAATATGCCCCACTTGACGGTGATATGGCAAACTGGTGGGGCCGTGTGATTGCCGGACATGATATACAAATAACATGTGCTGTTGTCAACTTTTTGGACTCTCTTTGCTTGCGTTTCGAGGCTCAGCTAACCAATTCTTCTTTTTTTAGCATTGGCACTTATAGAATTTGAATCCAGTTTAAGTTTATTAGCACTTGAACTGCTGATTAAGACTTTACCTGATAACTGGACCTGATCCTTGCAGGTTTATGCATTCCTTCAGTCCAAAACAACCTAGTTATTGCGTGGAAACATGACACAATGTCATTTTGTTAATGTTTTTTTGATGGCTGGGTGTAAGAAGTTCTCAGATGTTTAGGTTTTCTTTTATGTGACAAAAGTTATGCTTGACTGACTTTTTTTAAGTTGTGATCTTATAGCTGAAGTTTCAAAAAAAAAAATAATAATAATTAAATAAGCAATCCTATTCAGAGATCACAGAGGAATTAGGGAATAATCAAACACTCTCTTTATTAAGAGGCACCTATCTTTGACTTTGCAGCACACAGCACCCACTGTGCTGTGTTGCTGGGAGCCCTTTGGGCTCCCCTTTTTATTTTATGGTACAGGGTGATATTTTTTTAATTATTTTTTTCTTGTGAGATCAGCACACCCCACCTTATGTGGTGTGCTGAAGGGGTTACACTGTGTCCCCTTTCTTACTGCTCCTGTAACATTTTGGTTACAGTGACAAGGTAATCTGAATGGCTGGTGGCAATGGTTTTATCCTACCTACTTTTCTTTTATTTCAATAATTTTTATTGACATAAGGATAAACAAACATTGGATATAATAACACAACCAAAAGCATTCAGGAGGACCAGGGCAATACGAACTGACCAAAATGCAACCGTAGCCATAACTCACCCAATTCTTAACTTTAGCCTGCGTCACACCTAAATAGAAATGTGAACGTTACCTAGTGCCACACTTCGATGGAATCGTGTTCACTAGCCTGCCTCACATCTAGATAGGAAATTGAAGATTAGCAAGTGCCACATTCAGATGGAATAGTGAATGATAGCAAGCATCACACCCAGATATAATTGCAAGGACAGCAATGCCAATTAACCGATCCACTAACAATGTCATCCCTCTGCAAACACCTCTCAAACTCTAACCAAACACGAGCCTACAACACAACAATCCGCACAAATTTCACTACACTGCAACAACAAAACAAACCACAAATAGACTCGCACAACAGCACACAACGACTACCGACCGTAAAACATCCCAAGCCCAGCCAACGGACCCACCGGGCTGAGGCTGCCAACAGCACATCACTGTTCTCTTGCACTTTTCCAGCTTATTCCCACTAACTCCCCCTCCACCCTTCCCTTTTTCAGAGCCACCAGAGCGCCGGGGGACCACTCCCGTGGTGATAGTGCTCAGTACAAATATCCTTTAACATTAACATTAAACATGAAAACCAATCGGGAGGACGATAGAGAAGTCAAAGCTCTGACAACAGGAGCTCAGACTGGCTCACAGTTCAAGGACGAGAGGACTGCACACTGAGGAGCATGAGAAAAGTGGAGGCAACACTGACCCAGACAGGTGCAGCAGGCAATACCCTGAGTAGACTCTTTCCCCACTCACGGAAGTGGTGGGAAAGATATTTGCTCAAAACATGGAACTATGCGAGGATGACACTCCTGGACTGGCCCAGGATGGCAATCTTAATGAAGGGTGAGAAAATCTGGAATTGTGAGAGAGGGTGATGGCCCAGGAGTGTGACCCACAGCTCAAGAGTGAGAATATCTAGGCTGGCAGATAATTTACCCCACGCAAAAGGGAAGAAGTACTTGCTGGTAGGAATGCGTTCAGAGGTGACACAGGAGTGTGAATCGCAGCTAGAAGGTGACAATATCTAGGCCTGACAAGTATCCTAAGAAGGGAAAAGAAATACTTGTTGGTAGGAATGTCAGGATGCGAGCAGAGTGCTATGCCCCTAGGAAAGGACATTGTTAAGGAATCCAAGTTATGGCTCCTGAGAAAGATCCGTGTTGCATTGGTAGGCCCTAGATGCTCATTGACCGATCTTGACGCAGTGAACCTTTTATAATTTCAATTTGTATACCCCTAGACCCAGTTGACGTTTAACCCACCGCATCCTATCTTTGATTAGAGAAAATAAGTATTGCAGGGATTTATCCCCTAAAGTGTTAGAATAGGGACTTTAAAGAAGACCATTAACCCTATACGTTTAGAAATCCTGGCACTTTATTCGTTATCTTCTGACACTGCTTTGCTTAAATTGTTCTCAAAGAAGAATATCATATTTTATTATGAAAATACCCTTTTCCTCCGAGGAATCTATGCCCAGCCCATCTGGAGAAAGTTTAATACAGGTTTTGAACTGTATCTTCTAACTCACATCTGTTTTGGTGATGCTACACCACAATAATCATGAATTGTAGACTTTCCTGAGATTCTTAGTGACAGCTCGATGATAAACCCAACCTGATCTACAAACCTTTTTCCTTGCATAGAAATCCATTCAGCTACCCATTTTCTTGCCCATCAAGTCTGTCAGACTTCACAGAGCCAAACAGACCTGCCGAATTTAAAGATGAGCTCAGCCTGTTAGGTTGAGTACTGATTCACAAAGAAGCCACAAGGTTGGACCGTCAGTCCTGTAGCAAAGTCACACACCTACATGCATATTTGATTGCTTTATTTTAAACATTGGAAAACACACTGCCCTGCAGAGCTTCCAAGCCCTTTCAGTCAATTCGGTATGCTACAGAGCCAAAAGAATACACGTTCAGATAGCCATAGTAAACAGAACAGGCATCAGGGAATCACAGGGACGGAATTAGCCCTCTAAGGGCTAAGTCAGAGTTGTTTGGAGGCCTAATCTTTTTACAAAAAGCTGAAGGTTTGATGTGTTCAAAGTATGTTGCTATCTATAGAACCTGACAGTTCATCGAGGTTTGTGACCATTTGTGTTGGGGGGATTAAGAAAGAGTAAATTTGCTCCCCTGTTCTCTTGTCATTGTTTCAACACACCCAAGTTAACAAGGACACCCTGGTGTTTGGCAGGCCTCAAAGCCAAAGACATCCATCGCTGAAGCATTACACTCAAACGCAGCAAAGACGTTATCTGGCCTATACCTCTCTACTTTCCCTGTTCTTCTCTGTTCACATTCACCACCCAGTCTATTTTTCACAGCCCCAGTTCTGCAGTTTGTTTTGAGGGAGAAATATAAATGGACTCACTTAAGGGTCTGCATGAGCACATATTGAGTCCATGACACAGTCGCATCCTACTTTTAGTAATACCCTCTTAGGTTCTACAATACTGTTCTATGATTTCCTGTGGTGGGATCAACATGCACCCAAATTATCAAGCACACTATCCTTCTTCCTTTCACCTGCCCTAACCCTCTGTGGACCCATCAATTTGTTGAATCTGCACCGTCGCCCCTCCAGTTTCCCTTTCCTCCACAGCCTGCAGTCTGGATGCAACATACTAATGGGATGAAAGCACTATATATAGCGCTATATAAATGACAAACGACTGAAGGCAAGCCCCTAAACGCTCAGACCCGAGAGAATTAAACCCGCTAGGGAAGAAAGTCGATCTCGTAAGGATAAAAAGTTTTAATCTCACACGCAGATGAGAGCAACAGCAAAGAACACTGCTGCTATGAACGTTCTGCTCGAAAAGTTGTACAAGCAGAATTATATAAAAGAAAACATCATCATACAAGACATGATAGTTTATTTATATAACGCCTATACACAATGTGTTTCAAAGCACTTCAAGGCAAGGGAGAGAACAGGTGAAAATACAATGACATTCTTACAGGCCATGAACAGTAAGGATGTGAAATTAACTATCGTACTCGGCCTGACGACATTTCAGATAGTGCAAGAGCTAAGAAATAGATAAGGAATGGAGGGGGGGGGGGAGTGGGAAGGAAATGAAAACAGACAGGCAACTACCGTACTAGGCCTGACCACATTTCTGGTAGAGCCAGAGAAAAACAAAAGGTGAGGGAGAGGGGTGCAAAAAGGGAGGGGAGGAACAAAACAAGCGACTATCATACTAGGCCTGATGACATTTCAGCTAGTGCTGGAGGGGGGGGGGGTGAGAAACAAGTAAGGGGAGAGGGGAGGAAACAGACGAGGTTGCTATCATACTAGGCCCAGGGACAATTCTGATAGAGTAAGTGCATAGAAGAAAGTAAGCGGAGGAGGGGGGGATAGGAAAAGGGAGAAAGGGAGAGGAGGAGAGAGCAGAGAGTAAGCAGTCAAAAAGAGTGGAGAAGCAAGAGGGGAGAGTGAATACAATTGCAGAAGTCAGTAGTAACACATAATGTTGCAAGCCAGGATACAAGAAGAAGATGGGAACAGCATGAGTCAGGGCCACCATGAGTACAAGATGCAAGGCAGTCCTGCATGAGAGTTGAGAAAGGGTGACACACCGTGAATCAGTGAAGCACATAAAAGTCAAATCCAGCATTGGCCACAAAACGGTGATGGTGAAATTAGAATATATCAGAACAGACTCCTGGAGTCTGGAGGGGGAGCAGAGTAGAAGAATCAAGCAAAGCAGGCAACCCCTATGTGCGACAAGGGTGGGGGGCACAAGGGAACATCACGGGGGCAGAGGGGGTGGGGATGGCTTGTGGGGACAGAGGGAGAAAACACAAGTTGGTGCCTACTTACCTGCTGTCTGAGCAGGGGGTCGGGCCCTGGGTCCTCCTGGTCCAAACAGGAATTGCCCTTTTCTTTGTCTGCCTGTGTCATGCCTGCGCCATGGGCGCATCCATTTACGCTCAATTTGGACTATATGTTTATCATTTATTTACAACAGACTCTTGGATCTATCTATATTTACTTTGGAAACTTTATTTCCCATTTGCGAGACTTTGCTGCTTAATTATTATTTTCAGCAAACTATGCATACCATAATGCACCTGGCTACAAGCATTGATTCCTGGCTGTTCCTATTGGTTATCAATGGAACTACAAACCCCAGAAGCCCTAGAGACTTGCCCTGCTTCCACCAGCCCAGGAACAGAAAGGGAGGTGGCCGATTGCCTGCAGGTGTGTTTAGCCAGGTGCAACCAATTAGCCTGCCTCTGTGCTGGGCTAGGCAGTATAAAGGCTGCTGCCTGCAGTGGCTCAGCCTCTTGCATCTGAGAGTTCTTCCTCCACCTTTTGCATCTTTCTACGGATCTTGTTTGCTGCTTACCTTCACTCCTGCTTGGACCCTGCCTTGTTGCTTGCTCCACCCTGCTGCCTCCAGCCATAGCCTGCCAGGCTCCCTGCCTCACAGCCCTGCTCCTCTGGGCTCTCCACACTGCAGCTGATCACGCTCTGCTGCCTTCCAGCCTTCGCCCTTGCCCTGCCGGGCTCTCCACATTGCAGCCGATCACGCTTTGCTGCCTTCCAGTCTCCGCCCTTGCCCTGCCGGGCTCTCCACATTGCAGCGGATCACGCTCTGCTGCCTTCCAGCCTTCGCCCTTGCCCTGCCGGGCTCTCCACATTGCAGCGAATCACGCTCTGCTGCCTTCCAGCCTTCGCCCTTGCCCTGCCGGGCTCTCCACCTTGCAGCCGATCACGCTCTGCTGCCTTCCAGTCTTCGCCCTTGCCCTGCCGGGCTCTCCACATTGCAGCCGATCACGCTCTGCTGCCTTCCAGCCTTCGCCCTTGCCCTGCCGGGCTCTCTACATTGCAGCCGATCACGCACTGCTGCCTTCCAGCCTTCGCCCTTGCCCTGCCGGGCTCTCCACATTGCAGCCGATCACGCTCTGCTGCCTTCCAGCCTCTGCCTTTGCCCTGCATACCCTCTACATTGCAGCTGATCACGCTCTGCTGCTTTCCTGCCTCAACCCTTGTCCTCTGGGCTCCCTGCCCTGCAGCCTGCCTCACTCTGGCTGCCTTCAGCCCTTGTCCTCTGGGCCTTCCTACTTTGCAGCTTATCCCGCTTCGCTGCCTATTACCTACCTTTTCCGCTGGGTTCTCGGCCTAGCAGCTCTCTACAGTCCTCTGCTACCTTCTACGTTCATCGGCCCTGTCCCTCAGGGTTCACTCCTTACTGCCCGGCCCTTACGGGATCCTTGCCGTGCAGTCTGCTTTACTCTGCTGCCCTAAGCCCTTTTCCTCTGGGCATTCTACCTTACAGTCCTACCCCTGTGGGCTTACTCATTGCTTTCCTGCTCCTCTGAGCTCTCAACCTTGTTCCTTACTGTCCTCTGCTATCCTATCCTGTTACACGACTTTCCTTTCATTTCCTTCTGCTAGTTTGCTATCACCTCATTTACTGGATTTGTCTGTAGTATCTTCTCTTGTACTGTTTGTAGACCCTTTTGTACAGAGCTTGTCTGTTGGTTCCCATCAGTCAACCTCTGCCCCTTCCCTTGTCCTGTTTCTACATTACAGACACCCAGAGCTGCTGTTCCAAGTCATGAGCAATCAGCGTGGGCCTCTGTTATAGCAAACTGTGCAGAAGGCTAGAGTATTTCCAAGGTTCGTGGAATACTCTTTTCCTATATCTGCATACACCCCAAGAGGGTATTCATTCTGTATCTTTTCCCTTGCTACTCTTGCTTACTCTTCGTTCTCTTTCCTTTCCGCTGTGTGTGTTCTTATCTGTCCACTTTATTTGGCACAACCACCCAAACCCTTTCTGGGTGTCCTGTGCCACTCTTAATAGAGTGCCACTCCTGACAGAATGCAAGAGCCAAAGATTTCTTGTTCCATAGGCCGGAAAGGCACACACAGAACAAAGATGCTTTCCTTTCGGGTAAAGAAACCTTTGCATAAACCTATGGTTTCCCTAAAGACAGCAAACAAGAACCTTAGTCTAAAGGACAGTCTCGCCTCAGTAAACAAAGATTTACAAGCACGGTACTATACTCACTGGCTAGCTGACCCTTCTTCTATGTACAATTATTATGACATTTGCGACTATGACCCGCAGTCCTTATCTGTTGCAGAGCTACAGCAAGATAATGAATTCTTACAGATCTTGTTAAACCAAACAGTGAAAAACACTCCTGCGTCTTCTGACAAGCCTTCTAACACCGCAACAGCCAAGGATATAGCACTCATTGTGGGAGACTCTAAACCAGAATACGCTATTGCCAGAGTGATATGCGCAAGATCAGCTTGGCAAGCTCCCCAGAATGCATATGTATCCCTTCTAAAGACTGACACTGCTCTTTCACCTTCCAGCCACAGAAACTCAGGTTGTTGTACTGACAGAAAAGAATTAACTCCTCCGGTGGGTCAAATCACGCACACAGCCATTACACCACAAAACAAGGGTGGTCTTCTGATTGGAAATCCCTCTGAGTCAAAGGATGGTTCCGCCCTCACCCTTGCCTATTGTCCAGTACTCACACTTACAACCTCTTCTGAAATGACATTGGCAGCTGAAGAGACTGGCGCAGTTCACACCGAGCATGCTGAGTTGGCTAGCAGGTCTTGCCAAAGTGTGGCTGTGCTATCAGACAACACTCTTGAGCAATCAACATCTTCAGTTTCTTCGATACCCCCTGAATCGCCAGTGGTTGTGGTACCCGATCTACCAGTAGTTGCAACACCTGAACTGTCTGTAGCTGCTACAGCACCCGAACTTCCAACTGCAATCCATGATCTTCCTGCTGCTGTGGTTCCTAAACTCCCTGCCACATTTGAGACTCCTCAAGTCTCTGCTGCAAATCTTGAGGTTGCTATAGCTACTGTGATTCCTGAAGCTACTGCTAATTCTGATGCTCCCGATGCCCAGATTTCTACTTCCTTCGCAGCTGTGCTCGCTGCAGCAGAATCCTCTGCTACACAACCTGATCCCTCAGCACCTTCTCTTCCTGATCCTACATCCGCCATGCTAACTGTTGCAGGGTCAGCGAAGGGTTTTACAGTCCTACCCCTGTGGGCTTACTCATTGCTTTCCTGCTCCTCTGAGCTCTCAACCTTGTTCCTTACTGTCCTCTGCTATCCTATCCTGTTACACGACTTTCCTTTCATTTCCTTCTGCTAGTTTGCTATCACCTCATTTACTGGATTTGTCTGTAGTATCTTCTCTTGTACTGTTTGTAGACCCTTTTGTACAGAGCTTGTCTGTTGGTTCCCATCAGTCAACCTCTGCCCCTTCCCTTGTCCTGTTTCTACATTACAGACACCCAGAGCTGCTGTTCCAAGTCATGAGCAATCAGTGTGGGCCTCTGTTATAGCAAACTGTGCAGAAGGCTAGAGTATTTCCAAGGTTCGTGGAATACTCTTTTCCTATATCTGCATACACCCCAAGAGGGTATTCATTCTGTATCTTTTCCCTTGCTACTCTTGCTTACTCTTCGTTCTCTTTCCTTTCCGCTGTGTGTGTTCTTATCTGTCCACTTTATTTGGCACAACCACCCAAACCCTTTCTGGGTGTCCTGTGCCACTCTTAATAGAGTGCCACTCCTGACAGCCGACAGCCTGTCACTTCAGACGCCCGGGTAAGAGACACCCTTGATCTAAGAGTTAAGAACAAAAGAGGAGAGGCTGGGCTAAGAAGGTGGGTGGTGCTTAGGCCAGGTAACCTAGATCCACTTGCACCTGCTCCCCATCTGCAAAGCAAAAGAAGCTGGAGGGCTCCTTAAGTAAGGAAAAGAGCGGCAACCAGGAAGGCATCAGGTGGGCGGGGCTTGCTAAGTGGGGAAAAGAGCGGCAACCTGGAAGGCACCAGGTGGGCGGGGCTTAGGACAGGTGACCTAGATCCCCTTGCACCTGCTCCCCATGACGCAATACATATAGTAAAACCAGCACAGCTGGTTGATGTGTGCCTATACATGATCCGCCTGCTCCATATGAGATGCCGGGCCATTGGTTCCAGCCCAATCCGTCCGTCTTCCATCACGTGGGTGCTGCGGTGATCATCTTCTTCTCACGTCAAAGGTCAAAGAATAATCTTGGGCACTCTAACCTTCACACACACATTTCACTCACTCCCTTATGCGCCATCCAGCTAAAAGGTCTCCACCCTCGTTTTGAACTATAATTTATCCCTCCCAGCACGTCGCAATACAAATTACACGATTGTCGCTCAAGGATGTGCCCTGTCTGTCCTCTTTCAGCATTTCCGGACTTGTTACTTTGGGGTTTGTGGTCAAAGGGCACCCGGTGCCATGGAATTCAGGGATCTTAAGGTTTAGGGCCTCATTACACGGTAGGCGGCAAGGGTTTACCGGTACCGGTATTTTACCGGTACCGGTAAATCCTTACCGCCTTACTACGAGGTCCCTTTGCGGGTTGGGGAATTTAATGCCTGCTTTTTGCAGGCGTTAAAAACCAACCCGCAAAGGGACCCAGGGAGCTACTTACGGTACCGCAATTTGCGGTACCGTAATTAGCGCCTTCCCCATTCCCATTATGCCCTATGGGGCAAAAATGGGAATGGGGAAGGGCAATGGTGGAAGGGGGAATTACAGCCCCGCCAACCTTGGAATGGGGCGGTAATTCCCCTTTCCACCAAGGCAGTGCCGGTATTTTACCGGCATGAACCATGGCGCTAATAGCGCCATGGTTCTCCGCCTACCGTGTAATGAGGCCCTTAGTCAGTTATATCGGCTATAACTCTCGCTTGCCTGGGGAATCGCTAGGTCATGCTTTGACCAGTGTAAGATAGCATGCACACCAGTTGATGGTCTGTGATCATGGCCTTGTAGGGCGCATGCCTCTCGAACATCTTTGCAACACTGTTAGAACAATGAATAGGCGTTGTGATTCTTGGGGGTGTGGGCTGTCCTCATGGGAGCTCGGGCATGGCTGGAGATTTCCCTCGTCTCACAATTTGGGCCGAGTGCATACAATGCCACATTTGCGGCACAGGCCTTCCCTTCTACCTATGGTTACTAATATCTATGCAAAATAGCAATGATGCTCGCTCCTTACGCTATACTATGTGGGTTGGTTATATTTGATTATATTGGAGTGGGGTCCTTTTGTATTGGGAGGTGGTCCTCTCACCGCTCCACCTCCCCCCTGTCCATCATAGTACTTTGAATGCATCTCACCTCACTCTAAAGCGCCTAGGAGGTGGGGCTGTCCCCTTCCCAACACTACTACTACTACAACAGATGGGGGCACAATACGCCAGCTTCCACTCACCCTCTGTGCTTTGAAACTACTACAGTGATGATTTGGCAAAGCATAAAGGATTTTTAACATAACATGTGCAATTGGCGGCATATTTTGCAAAGGCTGCTTAGGGGTAGTCATTTGTCTGTGGTGAAGGGCAGAGATGGTTTGGGATGTTCTCCGATTGGTGGACATGGGGGTTTCAGTTGGCTAGTACTGATATTATATGATATGATAGGTTGTTTATAACGCACTTAATACCGAGAGGTTTTTTAGCATGGACCCGGGGATCGAACCTGTGGTGCTCCGTGTCGTCTTGCTTCCAAGGCGAGCACATTGCCCCTGAGCTATCCTCCTGAGACCAAAAGCATAACATATCTCAGCAGATTAGCAGGCAAATGTTTTGTATGATCTTCCAGTTTTGGTCATTGACTACTTGCACCCTAAAAATATACATCACATGCCTGTAAAATAGGAAAATATTCCGATTGACCATGTAGACATTTGACAGGTTGAAATCTCTGTTGTCCATACATCTGACATTGATAAAATGAGTACCATTCATTTAGGAAATAATACCTATTCTTCAAGCACCAGTAGACAATTGAATGTGTGCTTTATACGAATGACTAGAGAGTATACTCTCCAGGGTATCAGGTAATAATATCCCTTTATATATATGGTTGCCGTATATAATGTCACTGGGAAAAGGTTGTGGCGACATTATATAGGTGACCATATATATAGGGACAGGGGCAGGTGGGGGTGTCTCCCTTTCCCCATGAAAAATAAAAAAGGGTTTGGAGGTTGCGGGGGTGTCCCTGCATGTTCCATGTAATGATGTCCCCACAAAAAACTGCAATTTTTCCACGATTTCTTTGCATGCCAATATTTTTGAGGGGACGTTATTACATGGAACCCTCTCCAGACCATCAACAGCAAGGGCTGCGGTGCAGTTTTTCACACATCAAGCAGCTGTGCAATGTTTCTTAAAAGCAGTACACTAAACGCCAGGGGACAGATTGTTGCCTCCAAAGTCCAGTAGAAGTGGGACAGACAGACAGGTTCAGTGTAGTGTGAGGAATAGTGGGATCACATTGCTTCTTCCGATGGGGGACCCCTTCCCTGTGAGGGTAGGGAGGTGAGGCCAATAACTGATATTCCCCATAGGCGTGGTAAAAAGCAGGAGGACCTCATAGGGAGGGACTTCCCTCATGGGTATGGGGACTCCTGTTCCATGGTGGAACTCCCTAACCCTCTTACCTTTGAGTCCCCAAAATCTCTAAGAACTATAAAAATGCCTCTGACAGTACCACTGTATGTTATTGTGACACTCCTCCTTTTGTTATTATAAAACCTAATTCAGTGCCTTATGGAAATACTGTGAAGAAGATTACAGGATTATACAAACTACTCTTTTATGTGACTTCCAAAGTACTGAGAAGAGGTGGCCCCGAGGAGACCCGAAGAGTACTTCATCGATACAGACAAGGGACTTTGATATTGCACTGGGAGGACCCAGCTACCGACCATAAAACAGACAAAGGACTGCCTAAAGGGGAACCAGGCAAATCAGAGAGAAGCCAGCATGAATATAGACCTGCTTGGGACGTTCAAATCCGGGAACTAAGATGCAAGATGGAGAAACCAGTCCACGGTCGAGAGGACGTGGCTGGAAGGTCGGGGGAAGCCTCTGGAACTAGAAGGAGGCCCGGCAAGTGCCGAAATGCTAAACCGGTGAACGGTGGCGTGACCTCAGCGAGGTGGAGCGGTAGGTCCCTTAACAACTCTGATACTGCTGAACTGGAGGCCTTGCAAAACCAAAGCGGGGCAGAGAGAAGCAAGGAAAGAGCGGTGACGACCGCCAAACACAGAAGAGCAGCCCAACGTCCCAGGAAGAAACGGTGATGTGGTCCCAGGAAAAAAGAGGTAACTGGAACCATGATAGACCTGGTAGGGGCTTTTGGGGAGGATAACGAAAGCATCAGTCTCAGCAATTGTTGTGAACCTGATCAAAGCATCAGGAGGGATCTCACTTGTTACAGTGGTTGGTGGAGAAGTGCCAAGAGTGACATTGTCAGTGAGAAGTGCATCAGGAGTGATCTCCCTTGTCTCATTAACTGTTGTAAAGATAACCAACGCCTCAGGAGTAATCTCCCTTGTCTCAGTAAATGTTGTGAAGATAGCCAAAGCCTCGGAAGTAATCTCCCTTGTTTCATGGAATGTAGCAAAGTCCATCAAAGTGAAGTAAACCTCTAGAGTGATCTCCCTCGTCCCAGTACTGGTTACAAAGTTTATCAAATTGTCATTGAACCACAGCAACGAGGATGATGTGGAACATTTAAACTACATGTGAGAGGAGCCTGGAGAGAAGCTCAAGGCTTCATAAAAACAATTACCAGACATCAAAGTGTACCAGCAGAGGGGAGGCATTCTCCTGCTTATATTACAGTTACCTCAGAAGCCAGGACACAAGCCTGTAAAGAAGTACAATGCTCAATAAGAAGAAACTGATTCAGATACTAAGCCAAAGGTTGACAAGAATATTTTCAAAGACACTTAACTATTGGACAAGGAGGAGGGAGCTATCCCCCTGGTATTCTATATCCTGGTATTGTGTATCCTGGTGGGACACAAACTCTTAATTAAGACTCTTTAATCAAAATTCCCTTGGTGGATACCAGTGAACCTGGAGAAGGGAGTGATTCTGTTCTTTATGCTCTTTGTGTATATAGTGGTAAGGCTAGAGTTAGTTTTGGACAGAGAACCTGAACTTTTCATTTGGACAATCGCCCTGACGATGAGCACCCGAGTTTTCCTTAGGAAAGGAATACTCTTTTGAATAGGGACAGTTGGGCCTTCTTTCTTATTATTTATTAAAGAAGTGTTTATAGCACGCCATCTCTTTGTCTGACTCCTTCCTCCAGCACTCCACATAGAGAACAGTAAATCACATGGCAGGCTTTTATAGGCTGTCGGGCTGCATTTTGTAAATATGGTTAGGCCAGTAATTAGCCCTCCATCTAAAGAATTATGGAATGGTGGTCATGGTGGGCCACGCGACCATCATAAAATGCATAGGATTTCACACTACAATTTAAGAATACTGACCCAATGCAGTAATATAGCATGGGAGTGAAGAGTAAAGCTGCAGATACTGGTTCAGCCTGGCCCTGCAGTAATAGGGGTAGCCAAATAATGGAAGCGGTTATATAGACCCGGTACCCAGGGGACTCTCCACTTCTCTGTACCCGTGACTTTGCTTGATGTGATGGAATGGTCGGGGGTGGGTGAAAGACAGAGGGAAGGAAGCCAGCCAGCGAAAGTCAATGGTCGCTCATGAAGAGAACACGTTATTCAGAACAGAGGGTGGAGTTTTTTTGTGTGGCCATTTGCATTGAAGAGAAGTTCCTGGAACACCTTTGCATTTATTTCAACCCCCATCATGGGTCAGGGTTGTGTTTCAGGACAAAGGGCTGCTGCTGCCAGGTGCGGATCCCATGCACACAAATGACATGGTAATCAGCAAAGGAATTTGCACATTTTGTGCACGTCTGCATTTTAGAGTATGCAAATCCGGGTCTGTGCGGGCTGTGCCTTCCCAAACACTTGCACATTTCCATGTCTGAAGGCAAATGTTGGCGTGGGTGAGCCCACCTGTCCTGTTCCCTTCTTTGAGGTAAGTATGCTTGAGTGATGAGACAGGAGAGGGTGTCATGATATATAATAGAGGGATTCATAGAATACCACCATTACAGTTCAGAAAAGGTTTCCAAAAATGAAGTGGGACAAAATTGGCGAAACGTGGTTCAGTAGATTTTGAAAAATAACTCTAGACCAAAACACTACCCATTATGATCTGCAAATTAGCAGAAATCTGCTTTTCCTACTAATATTGACAATGTGCACTGCAGGAACTGCGGGCGTCAAAATGTGCGGTATTAATACAGTACAGAAGAGGGCAGGCAGTGATGTGTTTTTGAGTATTGCATTCGATGTGAAAGCACGTTTCCCCCTACCTCTGCCCCACTCTTACTGCCCTCGTCTCTTACTGCCCTCCTCCCCGGGCTCCCTCAAACCCCCATTGCCTAATCATTTCTAAATTTAGGCCACAAGTGATTTATAGGTCTTGCAGAATTAAGGTGACTATGTTCTTTCTTCATGTCCTCTGGACACCATTTTTCCAGGCTCAGGATTTCCTCTAGAAAACGACTTAATTTTTACTTGTAGTCTGGGTTATAACCTCAGGTGCATAAATTGAACGTAAGCACCTTATCACAGTGACTAGAAAAAAAGTGTCTCAGTAGGAACGCAGTTATGTGGGCACCCTGAATAAAATGACATACAGGTTTCTCCATCACCATGCATTTAACTCTTAATGACACACAGTGCTGGAATTGGGCTTGATTTCCCTGGATCTGGCAAAAATATCTCCCCTGGATCTGAGAACCCCTTTCTTCAGTGAACACTGCACCCTGCAGCATTTAGTAGGTTTGAAGGAGGGGGCCGATTGAACAGTGCTAAAGCCGAGATTCAAACCTAAATTGTTAGGACAATGGGTGAGACATTCATCCTCAAGACCATGTGAAGGTCTGAGCACAGTGTGTGTGAAATTGCTTATTAGGATTGGGCTATGCAGGAAATGTTTAGATAGGGGCAAATATGTTTATGGGTGTTAAGCGGGTTGATACCAACAAGCTGGAGACAAAATATTTATAGAGAGAGTTTTATTGTAATTTTCCTTCAGTTTAAAATTAACTGCTTTGTAAATTCTTCTGCTTCTGTTCAGTCCTCTTCTCACTTCCAATCTGGTCTCGGTGCTCTTTGTTGCCTGGACCATCTTCATTCAATAAGCCCAAGGCATGAATTAGTTTTCAAGAATTGATTAGCAGAGTTTGCTAATTAAAGTATTTTCGATTAGCAAATATACCCATTTGATTAGCGATTTCGTACAAAAATTGTTAATGCCACCAGAAGTTATTTGTACCCAATACATGAAATGGGCAGCAATCCAGCAGTTTTGCATATCGCTGAAATAAGACATTAGTGAGAGGAGTCAGGCCTTGCAAATTCTTTAAACTTCAGCTAGACCTGCAGGTCATGTAACTTAGTTTAGCTATTCAACCTAAGAGAAATGCACTCGACCCATAGCAACAGAGGACATCAAATTTAAAATGCCATTTCTGTAAAATGGTGAATGTCACTACAAACCCACTTTATTCTGCACACCGCTGCCACCCAAACGTCATTCATGCACAGTGAAACATGTATTTGACATTTACTGCAAATAAAGTAAATGTTAAATAAAAGTTTAAAACATCTCTTGTAAATGCTACTTGCCCTTCATAAAATGTACTCGACTATGCGAGTGGGTAAAAAGACTTTGCAAACCGTAGATGAGTGTCTGTAAAATGTAAAACAGTAGCTGCATGAAATGGCCACAAATAGATATGATAAAAGGGCTCTGAAAACTGTTTGACCAGCTGTCTCCTGCAGGTGGTAATATATAATGCAACCATAATCATGAACCAAGGCGAGCTCTGGAGGCTAACCACAGTGTTTGGTATTGCAGTAGATCTGTAGATGTACAGACTGGATGAAACTATTGATCACTATGTTGAGAAAAAATCTAGTTCGCTTTGTGTATTCATTATGTAGGAAGAGAGAAAGAGACTATGCAGAGTGGCTTGCGAAGCAGGCAGAGAAAGAGGCAGACTAGGTGTAATATTGTAGTTTGTGGTCATCTCACTTTCAGAGTAGCTTGTATAAAGAATGATAATATAGAGTGTCAAGGAGTATGGGTTTGCTCTCAGGTTGAGCATCAGTTGTAAGATGATTGCAACCTGCAGGTTACAGATCTAGGTTTGCCATCTAAAGCATTTGATCATGTGATCATGTACGTTTTCAAAAGTGTAAACTCGTTAATATGATGCATCTTACATCTTACACAACAAAATTAAATATAGTTGACACTATGACATTTGGATACACTAACATAAACTTTACTTTACTGTGAAGCATTGAGATAATGCAGTGCTTTACAGTATCAGTACTGTAATTATGCATTATGTAACACCATACATATTAAGAATGGAATTGCATGACTGTATTTAAAAAGAAATATAAATTTGACACCTACTGGTCTTTGCCAGACAGGATATTGAATGCTTAACAAAAGTATCATCCTGATTACTTGAAAAAGAAAAAGATAGTCTTGCCTAGCACTCCCACACATGCCCTTTGCCCTTAAAAGTGGAGGAGATGATTAATGCTGCACTTTACCACCATTAGCAGTTGAAGTGAACAGAGAAAAGAGGGTGAAGAGCGCATCAAGGGCAAGAGGAATGCAGGGCAAGCTGTGCTTTCATTGAAGAAGGCAACTTAAATAGCTAACTTTGCTACACAAGTATCCAATTGATTAGAAAACCTACAGAATTGCATAGCAAATTGCTATGCGACACTGCTTATTGTATGCCTTGAAGCCATGTAACGAGCTGCTGCTCCCACACGTCTTTCTCTTTAAAAGGCAGGCAAAGGAATGATAAAACACAGTCATTGTATGTCTCTTTAAATCCCCTCCCCATCTCTGATTGGTTGATAGTCTAGGAAAGTCCCACCCATGATGGGAGGTGAAATGGACTGTCTCAGTCCCAGCTTTTCCATTTCAGGATACCCCTAAGGTTTGGGATCTCTTTGTATAGGTAAGATGGTGGTTTTTTACATTTCACCCCTTCCCTGCCTGGTGTTGGGTGTTTTAGCTCGGGTACACGAGCACGAGTGCTTGGCGTTGGTTTTGCCGGCGTCTTCTAGTATAGCGTCTGCTGTCTGGTGTATTAGTTTCCCACGTGAGGTTGCCGCCAATGATACATGGGAACTGTGGTTCCTGTGTGTGTTTCCCCAGTCTGCCAGCAACGTCACATGGTAACCCCCCGGCGGTGTCCTGCCATTCCTTGAGGCATATTTTCTCTGCTGCTTTGTGTAACTGACACCTTGTGTATTTTTGGCCTCTACACCATGTCTCTCATGGTACGCGCTGCTGCCCCCCATGTATCCTGGTTTTCAGTGACATGGCAGTGCTGCCACTGACATCTCTGCCGGCATCCTGGCTACCTCCCCCATTTGTCCCGATGGCAGCGCTGCTGCCGACATCAGCTTCAGCTCTGGTGGCGTCTCGGTTAGCTCCAGCGTCCTGTCCTGATGCAGCACCCTGGTTAGGCGTGCTACAGAGGGGATTAGAGAACAATCAAGGTCCCGCACTCCACCCAAAGCCCTCCCCCCCCCACCTACTCCTCAGCCCCCAGTTGCTGGTGGGATCCACAGTAAATTTATTCAATTTCCAATGGAGACATATCCTGCGTCTACCAAAAGAACCATCTCCAGCAGGGTTGTAGGTCAACTGGTCGAATCTAAATGGTCGACAGGACAAATGGTTGACACCAAAAGGTCGACAGGTCAAATGATCGAATGTTTTTTTTTGTTTTTTCACTTTTTTTGGGGGGGTGGGGTCTCCCCTCCCAACACCCTTTTTTTGGCTAAAAACTCCTTTTTTTCCCTAAACGAAAACCTAAAGAAATATATATAACTAAAAAAAAAATTTGATCATTTGTCCTGTCCACCAAATTGTGTCGACCATTTGTCTGTCGACCATTTGACTAGACACAGGAGATATGTCCTGTGCATGGTAAGACTGGGACATTGTGAGCAGGGATAGCTCAGGGGCAACGCCTTTGCATTTGACTTGGAAGAAAGACAACGCACTGCAACACAGGTTTGAATCCTGATACCACGCTTAGAAACCACTCTCTGGTGTTAAGCACGTTATAAAAGAAGAATTATAATTATAAAATAGGACTGGGCATCAATAAGAAAGAGACCCCCAATTGCAAATAGCAGTTTCATACTTTTTGTGACCTAAGACTCATTTTTGGTAGTTCTGTAAATACTGCATGTTAAAACACATTTGATCTGTAACATTTCTCAAACCAACCAGTTGAACAGTGCATTTATCCAGCAAATTGGGCATACTACATTGCCCTAAATGCCAGGTTGAGTCTGGTCTTGCAACCTTAAGTAGAATGATGAAGACACCTGTTTGACTCTAGGGACCATCAGGGAGGTGTCTCTGTGGGCCCGGGGCAGTATTCAGAGGATCCCAGGGTCACTCTCCTTGCAGCCCCATCATGGAGCAGGGGCCAGCCCTATTGTGACTGAAGTTCTACCTCGATCATAAAGGGCCCTAAACACTTGGCAAAGAACACTCAGTAGGCTTGCAAGCCCCCAAACCCAATTTGCACAATCCCTGCTAGGATTATAGGCCCAACTGCAAAGGTCTTGAAGCTGCTATATAAACACAGGTTTTACTGGGTTACATAGACCACATCCATTTCCAACTGCACTCAACAGCTGCCTAGTTAACCTCTGTGGCCACTCTTCCTGCCCCAAGATGGTTCCTTTAGACTTAGGGTGACCCTCTCGGCTTCCTTTTCTCCCACACGAAGTGAAGAGCCACAACCAAAACCAGCCCTCAGATGCTGAAAAACCACAGGTGCAAGCGCTCCACTCAAGTGCCACCCGGGGAAGGGAGTTTCACCCTACATAAGCCAGGAAACTCAGAATGAGGTGTAGGTTGTTGGAGCAGGTTGTGGCTGGCGTTGGATGACGTTGGAGACTTGGAGAGTGCTACAAGAATGAAGGAGAGAAGACTGCTGGGGATGAGAGGGGAAGGAGGATTCTGAGGGTTGTAGGGGAGGCATGGTATCACAAGTATGACACTGACACAATGAGTACAATTTGTAAACCTGTTATTGAAATTTTTGGAGCTGGAGAAACTACTACTTTGCCCTATAACTAAGATGGGAGTAGTCTCGACCATCAAATAATAAATAACACAGTCCCATTGGAGCCTGTCAAATCAAAATGGCCTATGCTAACAAAACATAATGCCTGCCCTATCTCTTGTACATAAAGTGTAAAAAGGAGAAATGTATGCAAAAGGAAAAATCGGCGTTCAAAAGAATAAAATGTCGGTGAACCAGCTCTCCTCCCCACGTTAGACCTCACAGAGTAAGGTGGTGCCTGTAGGCAGGATGACACACTCTGGCTCGGTTTCCAACACAAAAACAGTTTCAAAACGTGAATCAAGGCCCACCTGGTCTTCCACGTCAAAGTCTCTTTTCCTGGCTTCAAGAATAATGTCTCATCAAAATGTTCACAAAGGTCCTCCTCTGTCAGGCTCACATCTTTCACCACACAGTTCAACACAACCTGCATGGGGGCCTCCCTTGCCCAGGCTTATTATACTTCGGGTCTCCCTCTGTCGGGCTCGGACCACTTTCAGACATCAAAGACTTTTGAATGTGCATGGCTTTAACAGACCACCGGAGGACCACATCGATTCAGGGTTCATGGTTTAACTTTCACTCTCCCCTTTTCTAGCAGTCAATCTTGTTTTACTTCACTTTTGCTGTCCATTTGCTTCAAACAATGTACCTTTCACAGAGACTTTCGAATGGGCTACTTCCTTTCACCGGACCGCTTCATTACTTAGTATCGCTGATTTCACAGTTGTCCTCACTTCAATGTTCATTCACAGGTCTGCCTTTCTAAGCGTTTCACAACAAATGCCATGTGAATCCTTCACTTGTGATATAATGTTGTTACTTCAAACTATAACACACACAGGTATCTCAGGTCACTTGCTAACAAACTGGCTGTCTGTGTCTTTTGCTTGGCTTTGCGATTTCCAATTCACGAGTCAAGTTTAGTACCACAGGCTTGGCATCTGCCGTTCCCCCGGTGGGGGAGGAGGGGATTCGCTGGCATCCTTGAAACACAATGCAGTCTTTACTTGTGGGATCTGGCCTTCTCACTTGTTTTCAGTGGCTGTCGGAGGCAACAACCTCCATTAGGGAACTCTTGGGGTTTTTGACCCGCTGCTCTCATCACTTGGTCCGTCACTCTGCTGCAGCAGGTTCGCCTTCGTCCTGGAAACCCTGCTCGTACTCATGTTCTGCCTTGCTCAGAGTGTGTCTTTGGGTTCTGCCTTTTATTCGTGTGAGGAGAGCTAATTGATATCAGGTGTATTCACTTAGAGTCAAGTGCCTGACTTTGCGTGACCCGATTAACGGGGCATGTCCAGTACAATGTGTGAAGGTTAATGTTGTTTCTCTGTCACCATCTTCCTCGGCCCAGTGTTTCTGTAAAAAGCGGGGGTTGGGACCTCGGAGCATCCTAAAACATAGGATGGGTTGGATAAACATAATAGGGGGGAATACCGCGTCTCACCATCAGCTGTCTCACCCCCACTCCCCGAAGACCCCTCACCCAGGTGATCTTCCTGCACTGGTCCACCCCCAGGGTCTGAATCCAAAGGCGATGGCTGTGCCCTGGCCACCTGAGAGAGAGATCACCGGCGACTAGCCGGTGAGACACCCTCTGGTTTCTCACAAGGTGGAGTTTAAACAAAAACACATTTTATTTACATTTCATGCAACAAAAATGGACCACATTTCAACTGTTTGATATTTGCATATTCTGACATAGTGTAATGGCAGTCTTAACAATTACACAAACAAAAAACAAACCCTCCTAACTAAGCTTGCTCTACTGCCTCTGCTACTAGTAGACTGCTTAGCACCCCTGCCTCATTTTCCATCCATTTTCACTACCCCATTTCCGAATCAGAAGGAGGAGGTTGTGAGAGTGTGGAGGAGGTGGAGGGAAGTTGGAGCAGGTGGAGGTGATGAGAGGTTGGAGCAGGAATTGGTGACATTAGAAGATTGTGATCGTTTGGAGGATGGGGAGGGAACATCATGAGTGGGTCAAGAGAGATTGGAGGAGGAGGGGGCGGGGGTAACATTATGTGGAGAAAGTGAATGTTTGGAAGAGGAAGAGGTACCATCAGGAGGAGATGAGAGTTGTGGAGGTGAGGATAATGCCAGCTTGGAAAGTTTGGAGGAGAGGGACTTGGAGAAAATGATAAAGCAGGGCAACTAGAGAATTATGGTGGTAGGTCAATGCTCCAACTCAGACTTCAAGAAGCTCGCTTAATACTTGAAATTAGTAGAGGCTACACAGATGGGCATCAACCAGGGGTCCCAAAAAGGTGAACCAGACTTGGACTTGTTGGGGGTTCTTTAGTTACTAACTATGGGTACAGGACCGGGGAAAGATAGCATCTAGGCAGTTGCCCATGGAAAGGTGATCCCCCAGAGAGATGATGGACAGAGTTTGGTTGGCAGCCTCAAACATTTCTTTTGTTTGGAATTACCTTGTTGTTTTGTGAGCAATGTGAATAAAAAGACTGAAATCATACTTCTTGGCTCCAGTTGTTGTGTATACCACATGGTGTCTGTGACAGATGGTGTAATTCTCAGGATTGTATAATGGGTGAGATGAAAGTCTTCCTTGCACCTTCATGGAGCGTGCAATGTACCATAGTCATGGCCTGAATTCCCACAACCACCATCCTGGGCTTTGCAGGCTGGGATCCATATTGTATTGACACAGGGGACATTCCCCTGAAGGGATGAGTCTTGATTTCTACTGGAGGAAGGATGGCGCTCCCAGAGGGAACATTTGAACACATCACTCCAAATCGGGCCAGGCAGGTGGTCTGATTTGAATAGACAGAGAGGTTGGTGCAGTTGACCAAGACTATTAGGGAACAGTTAAAGTGATCTTCAGTCATGATTCTGAGAACCTTCGGGTGAAGGGTGTGTTGGGGCGGGGGGGGGCGGGGCTGGTTATGGACAATACACCACTGTTGAGCCAGAAGGGACCCTATAGTTGGATACAACCCAAAAGGGAACAGGCTGGTTTTGTTCCTTGGACGTCCCAGAAGTTACGTCACTAGGGGAAGGACCGCACCCCATATCTCCTCCCATCCCTTCACTGCTGCGGGAGAGCCGAAGAGCCTAGCTCCTGGAGGAATGTTCTCCCAGCAGGTTTGCTTTTGACACTGCTATTTAAGTTGAAGACCATACTCAAACAGACACATGATTTTTGAAGAAAGGTCCAGAAAGGGGCCATTCTCTATAGGGTAATGCACAGTGTAAAGGGGGATGGCAAGACCTATTACCAGCTGCATTTCCCTACCCATTCTTGAAGTAGGTTCATAGAATTGGAACACTCCCACTTTTCGGTGTGGCACGAGGAGAAATCTAAGAACAAAGAGCATGTTCTTAATGTGCTTTTCTGGCATGGGATACATTAAGATATTCAGACATTCACCTTAGAATGCCCCGTGTTTTAGAAGACCTCCCATCATGATGTAAGCCAGGCTGCCCCTCCAGTCCTTACCCATTATTGAAGAACCCTTCTCCTAGATAGACATGGATGTTATTGAAACTCACCCCATCCAAATCAGGGAACCAAAATATCCTAGTCCTCCTAGAATATGCAGTATCCTGAGACCTTTCCCTTGAGAAGAAACAATGGTCAGTGCATGATTTGGCATTCCTTTCTCGAGTAGAGTTTCCTAAAGAGATCATTATTGACCAAGAAATCCCTTTCTTGTCCCAAGTCATGGCTGAATTGATATGTATCTTGCAGGTAGACAACCTCCTAACCTCCAGCTACCATGGCCTACTTTATTGCTTTAACCAAAATGTAAAGAACATTTTGGGGAGAACAGTGTCCTAAGGTGCAGAAAACTGGGATAGGCTCCTTCTTTGGACTCTCTTTGCTGCCAGGAAAACACACCAGATATCGAACTGCTTTTCACCTTTCGAGGTGCTTTATGTCTGGGAACCTCACGATGTCCTGGATATCTTGAGGAAAGGCTGGGAAGGAGGTCACAATGAAGGAGATTAATCCTTAGAATTCCTCTAGTCCACACAGGAGCAACTATGGGTCATCGAACGCATGGCTCAGCAGGAGCTATAGGCCAGCCAATAGCAGCAGAAATGCATGTATGACTGGTGCGCACACCTAAGTTGCTCAAGGTGGGGGGCCTGCAGCTCTTAGCCCAAATGCATGGCCAAAAGACCATATGAAATTATCCAAGTACTCAGTGATCGCAAATACAGAGTACAAGTGGGAGACCAACGATAGACTAGTTAGGTGTACCATTTGAACTGGCTGAAAGGCTGGTGCTATCAGGAAGAACCGTCTTTGATGCCCGCCCACCCACTCCGACATGAGAACCCAACAGAGCAGGCATCCCAAACAGAACGTATTCTAAAGGACCTCCTGGTGGAACAAAAAGATCATCTTTGGGCCTACATGAAAAACATCTTTGATGTCTGCTGTGACCATCCCAGGGAGGGCTCATTGCTTGATCCATAAAAAAGGATGCTCCCTGGGAATTCTGTACGACTTTAGCATATGAGGCTCAAAAGATGCTCCAACTTTGTGTCATCAAACCATCACAGAGCCACTGGACATTGTCAATTCTTCTGGTATCCAAGCCAGACAGAAGCTGGTGCTTCTTCTTTGACTTTTGCAAGATTAATGAAATATTCACGATTGATGCCTACCCTATGCTGAGAATAGATCAGATGATCGAATAGATGGAGCCAGTAAAGTACATCTCTGCACGAGATCTCACAAGGGCTTTTGGAAGATCCTCTTGACCCCAGATGACCAAGAGAAACCCACCTTTGTCACTCCAATATGCTTACACCTGTTCAGAGTTACCATTTTGCTTAAATGGCACACCAGCTACTTTCCAAAGAGTAATGGATATAGTCCTCGAACCCCATCAAGCAGATTCAAGCGTGTTTCTTGATGATCTCATCATCTGCAGCCACACCTGGGTGAATCACCTGAAGAACCTCTACCATGTCACCCTCAGTTTATGGAAGGCCATTCTTAACACTATCCAGCCAAATGCAATTTAGTCTTATTCTCAGTAAAGCATCTAGTTTTCAGGGTGGTTGAAGGCACAGTCCAGCAGCAAGGAGACAAAGCCAAGAGCATCCAGGACATTAATTACCAACTCTATGACTAAAACTGCTTCCGTCCTGGGCCTCGTGGGCTATAACAGGCATTTCATACCATACATTCTGATAACCAGGCACCGGATGGACAACTCAAGGGATCAGAGCTCAACTGAATCCAGTGGAACAAAGTGTCAGAGAAAGCCTTTGATCATCTGGAGCGGATGCTGTGCTGTCCTCCACTGGTCATCATGCCTAATTTCACAGACAGATTTATCCTCCAGGCAGATGCATCAGGTGTTGGTCTGTGGCAGTGTTACCTGATGTTAGAAATAGGGTGGAGCAACCCATTTTATTTATCAGCATGAAATTCCAACCCTGATAACAGAATTATGTTGCTGTAGAATTGGAATGCCCCGCTACTCGGTGGGCCATTGAGAATTTAAAATATTACTTGACAAGGCAGAAGCTCACATTGGTCACTGTCCTTGTTCCATTCACTTTGGTAGCCAGGATCAAAATACTATCCAAAGGGACATGAGTTGGGTACCTGTCTAACAGTCCAACACCTTCTCAGTCCACCAAGAAGCTATCAAGCAGGCCAACTTGGGTTTCCTCAGCGACTACCCAGTTGGTGAAATTCTTAAGGGCAAAGGAAAAGAGTCCCTTGCTTAACTCTAGAGGCCACCTGAGAGGTGATTCTGGGAGCACGGGGACGCCCTGAGCTAGTGGATGGTTGCCCGGTAGAGGAGTGAGGAAGACCCCGAGTCCCTCCTCATGGTGCCCATTACATAGCAAGAATGGTCACGTAGCCAATAATGTCTGCTCTTTCACGTGTAAGCTCCATGGATGCATTACCTATGGACAGTGCTCACTTGCTGACCATCTAGGGTTGTGTCACCTCTACCCATAAAGGGCACCAAAATGGTGGCATATAAACAAGCAGTTGGCCTCCAGAACCCCAAACCTGATTTTTGCAAGCCGTGTGAGGTTTGCAGCCCCATCAGGGTCACAGACACATCTGCATGGCCCGCAGACTCATTGCAGCCCTGACCCAGAAGTACATGAACACGAGGATTCGTCAGACAAGCACAGAACCTTGCAAGGAATTTGAAGATAAAGTTCGAACCAAACTCAAACCTTTGCAATTTAAATTATCTGCACAGGTGCCTCACCTCGGCTTGTTTTTTCCCCAGACTGTCCTCCCTGCCCCTCTCTATGCACATGTGGAATCCAAGATGGCCACCAGGGTTCATATAGACTAAAGGCCAGCCATCTCAGACTAAATTTCTTCCACAGGAAGTCAGGGCCCACACCCAATCCCAGCCATCAATCACGTGGGAATCACAGGTGCAGCAGTGAAGTTCGAGTTCCACCCTGAGGGAAGTGAAATAGCCCCATACGTGCTACTCCATATATGTACAAGCTACATCACACACAGCTAAATTCTATAGCATTACGATTGGTCTACCCAACCCAAATATAAGTTCTTGATTGTAGACGTATGGTTGGAGATCATCCCACAGACAACTTTTAGGAAAGTAGGTATTCAGGCTCGAGGGATGAGTTTCTTGTCTGTTTCATAATGATTACAAACAAATCACCCCTTGGTCTAGTAGAGCACTTTTCATCAGACTGAATGTTAAGGATTGGTGTGGATATATTTTGTCTGTTGTACTGACTCAGAATGAAGCCTTCTCAATTCTTGAAACTTGTTTCAGATCATCCATCCATTCTGAAATCGTCGGTCTGTCTTCCCTTTTCCATTTTCTCAATATGATTTTTTGGCAGAATTTGACGTCCTAAAAAACCAACTCCTCTGTGGAAAAGAGAGATCTTCCACCATGTCATCTTCACCCAAAATTACAGGCAAATAATCAAAGTACACATGCATCAGAACTTCATTCATCCTCGTAGTGACCCACTCCAGAAAGATCTTAGCTCATAACAGTCCCACATCATATGCTCAAAAGTCCCATTAGCATCTCTGCACCTCCAACAGGCACCTGAATCTGCTAATCCTCTTGCATGCAATCTTTGTGGCGTCCAAAAAACTCTGTTCAACATTTTGATCTGTCTACACCTTTCTCCTAGATTCCAAGATGTTACAGCCACATTCTTGCACAGATTCCTCCATCTGCCCTCCGACATCTCTGAATCAATTATGTTTGACCTTTTTGCTAGTAAGTCGTAATTTGGTTCTTTATACTGATCAAGATTTTTGTACACTTTCGAAGCCATGCCACCTTCACATTTATATTCTCTCAGCCAAACATGTCAACTCTTGCATCCATCCGGAAGCCTTTTTCAGCTTCCTATATTCCCCCATTGTGCAATCTCTGAGATCTTTAACTAGTTTCAGTCTTTTTAAACTCATCAATTTTCCCTCTTCAACAAGATCCTCAAGCCGCTGAACACCTCCCATATGCCAGTTCGACCAGAAAAGAGGTTTCCCATTCAGCGTAATGGCTGGATTTAACCAGAGCGAAGTAAATCCATATTCTGAAACATCCTTTCTGCTCTTGCTCCAGAGATTCTTCCAGCATGACCTTACAAAAGCAGTTGGTGGAGATGATTTATATCCTGTTCCATCCACCGTTGACAGAATTGCCCTGGGAGAAAGTGGCGAAGATCTACTTGCTTCCGCCATTGTCCAGACATCAGAAGAATCTTCTATGAAAGGCACCAGAGGATGTGCCTCAAATGCCAAATGATCATTTTCAAAATTCAGGACCCCAGACCACCACATTCTTGTTAAAGTTGTAGTTTCCATAGCTTTAGACATGGTTGTTTTCCCTCCCACAGGAAGGACTGGATCACGCTTTGCATTTTCTTCAGATAACTTTTTAATCTGCAAGGGAATCATGCTTAAGACATAGTTTATTCTTGGAGTTGTCGTCATTTTGATTGCATGTACTCTTCCCCATAGGCTTAATCGTGACTCATTCCATCTGTTAAAGTCTGACTCCATATTGTGAATAACATGTGATAGGTTCACCTCCATCATTTTATCTACATCTTTAGTCAGCCAAATCCCAAGGTAGCGCATCTTGTCAGGACACCAATTGAAGGC
This sequence comes from Ambystoma mexicanum, assembly GCF_040938575.1. Lineage (NCBI taxonomy): Eukaryota > Metazoa > Chordata > Amphibia > Caudata > Ambystomatidae > Ambystoma > Ambystoma mexicanum. Next base: position 467,535,770 of record NC_090929.1, read on the forward strand.
AAAATTCTTCATTGTCAAATACAAGCATGATTTTGATGCTGGCAGAGCCTCGGATTTCGACCAATTGATCTTATAACCAGAAACTTTGTGAAAAATGTCTATTTGGTCAATTAGTGCTGGGATGAAAGACTCCTCATTTTGGATAACCAACAACAGATCATCAGTGTAAAGCCAGACGTTTTGACAGGCTTCTCCATAATGAATACCTTCAGTTGCCCTGTCCTCTCTTATCTTCACAGCCAAGAGTTCCATTGCGATGACAAATAAAATGGGCGACAGTGGGCAACCTTGTCCTGTCCTCCTTTCAAGATCAAATTTGTCTGAGACCAGGCCATTAGTGTTCACACAAGCTGTAGGTAATGAATATAATAGCCTTATCCAGTCTATCATATTTTGCCCAAATCCAAAAACCTTCAAAGGCTGCCAGGAGATATTTCCATTCTATCCGGTCGAAAGCCTTTTCGGCATCCAACGATAATACCACCACATCCTCCATCTGATCCTTGCTTTCGAACAAAGTCAACAAAAGTCTTCTCATATTATCCGAGGCATGCCTCCCTTTAACAAATCCTGGCTCTGATCAATTATATCCGATAGAGAGGCCTCCATTCTCAAAGCCAATGCTTTTGCAAAGATTTAATTGTCTATTTTCAAAAAGCTTATTGGCCGATAACACATTACTGTTTCTTTAGGTTACTGAAATAAATACTTTCATATTAACAAGTCCTTTAAATCAAATGGATGGCATCTGTCACTGGAGGGCGGTCCTTAAGATTTCCCAAGTCATCCTACCCCCACCCCCCCCTCCAGCTCCCCTTTGTCAGCTCTGGCCAGCAGGGCTACCATAGCAACCTTTCATTCTGGCAGATGCAGCTGAAGAGAGGTGTCACCAGGAATTCACACTTGCCAGTGACAAGGCCAGTTCCCCTGATCCATTGTTCTTGGCTGGAGAAAGGCCAGAAAGTCTGACGATGTCGTCACATCCCACACCTTGGCCCCTTTCATGTACCCAGGGGCTGGTCCACTTGGGGAAGGCTATTCTGTTCCCATGGGAGGCAGGGCCCTTTGAAGCCAGTGCCTGCCAAACCTGTTCTGCTGGTCTCAAAGTAATTTTCTTTATTTGTTTATTTATTTATTTAAACAGAAATCAAGTCTTTTTGGGAGTACATATCATGTATACTTTAGAGCAAACCCTCATTTTCCATCACATTTATGTGCAAGCACAGGGCGTCATTTTAACATTTCACTTTCAAAAGGCATTTTCCTGCTTGGCAAAAGCACCATTTTACACGTGGGTTAATTCTTCTTGGATGTCACTTTACCAATGCGGTTCTTCCTCGCATCTTTATTCTGAACATTTCCATAGCCCTAGTCAATTTCTAATACACAGGAATCTGTTCAACACAAGGGTTCTTTGAAACTGACATAAGCAAAGAGAGAGAGAGAGCTTCTTGTGAAGTGTTTGCCCATGTCATTTTGTTGCAAAGAGGAAAACATTTGCCTGGAGTGAATTCCTCTGCTATTCCACAGATTCTACTTGACACATAATGCCTTCCTGGGAGGACTGCCCTCTTTTGCTGGTGTACAACCTAAATATGGATGAACATAGATGTGTCTTACTGGAACCAAACTGTGTAATGTTGAAAAAAATGGAAATGGCATCAGTGCATAGTCATTTTAAGCACAGAATATTTTCTTTTTCATTGGGAAGTTTTGAGCTGGCAGCATAGCAGCGCTGCCTTTGAATTCTTTTCTTTGGTGCACATGAAGAAAACACTTGCAGTCATTCTCGGGGTGTTCCAGGTTCCATCTCGCCCCATATGTGCTCCGCAGAGCCAGCGCAGCCATTATCTTTGTAACTGCAAAGCGCAGTTTTGATGCAACTGAATAGTGCTCCGCAGAGCCAGCGCAGCCATTCTGCTTCTAACTGCTGAAAATCCTGTTTGGTGATGAAGGTGAAGTTCTGCTGGGCTGATAAATGTACCCCACAGATTACTCTCCCCTGCTTTCCTGAGACTCCTTGTTGAGGGTGAGTAAGGCAAAGTGGTGTTCATCCAGTGGAATTCTTCTTTCGCCTGGGAGCGGCACGCCAAGATCTTCCTTCGGTCTTTCGTTGGAGAGTGTGGAGCGAGCCCCTTTCCAGGTCCCCGGGGAGGTCCTCATCAGTCTAAGAGGGAATGGAAGGAACAAGTTACTTACCTGTAACTGTTGTTCTCCAGCATGGGTCTGGCATGGATTCACATGCTCATGAATATTCCCCGTCGTCAGGCTGGGAATCCTCGGTAAAGAAAAATCAGTATCAGTTTCGTTTCTGATCTGTCTTTCGTAGTAGTAACCAATCACTGATGTCTGCGTCATACTGACCACAGCCAATGACTGCCATCTCCCTAAGCCCTGCCTCTGGCAGCCATCTTCAGATTTGGTAGCACGTGAAGTGGCAGTATGACCAAGTGAAGAGCCGCAGAGGGGTAGGCGGGAGGGTTCGCATGTGAATCCATGCCAGACCCATGCTGGAGAACAACAGTTACAGGTAAGTAACTTTTTCCTTCTCCAGAATGGGGTCTGGCATGGATTCACATGCTCATGAATAAAAGAATACATAGCAGTACACACATGCACGACCACGGGAGGTGGCAAAGGCTCAACATTAAGCATTACATCCAAAACTCAACATTAAGCAATTCTTACCTCCTCACCAGGCTCACCTTAGGCGAACAGGTTGCGCAGCACTGCTTGGCCGACCCTGGACTCCTCCCTGGAATCCCGATCGACCCAGTAGAATTTCGTGAAGGTGTGCGTCGACCTGCACGTAGCAGCCCTGCAGATGTCCAGCAAGGGCACACCAGATAGGAACGCCATGGTAGCTGCGATCACTCTGATGGAATGGGCTCTCGGACGGCCAGGCAGCGGTCGATTTGCCAACCGATGACAGTACATGATACAGACGGAAAGCCATCTGGAAATGGAAGCCTTCGAGAGAGCCTTCCCCTGATTGACAGATCCAAAGTTCACAAAAAGTTGTGACGTCTTCCGAAAACTCTTTGTGCGGTCCACGTAGAACCTCAGCGCTCTAGCCACATCCAACGAGTGCAAAGTCCTTTCAGCCGGCGACGAAGGCGACGGGAAGAAAACAGGCAACACCAAGTGTTCGTTGAGGTGGCAGTCCGATGGCACCTTGGGCATGAAGGAGGGGTGCGTCCTGAGCACTACCCTTGTGTCGTGAAAAGTCAAGTACGGGAGCTTGCAGGAAAGGGCCTGGATCTCTCCCACCCGTCGTGCGGAGGTGATGGCCACAAGAAACGCTGTTTTCCACGACAAGAACTTCAACAGAGCTGAGTGCAGAGGCTCGAACGGGGGTCCCATGAGCTTGGTCAGCACCACGTTGAGCTCCCACGCCGGGGCCTTCACCGGCGGGAACGATCTGAACAGTCCCTTCATGAATTCTTTCACCAGACGATGAGACCACAAAGACGTCCGTCCCGTGGTTCTGATGTATCGAGAGATTGCAGCAAGATGAATCTTGATGGAAGCGTGCGCCAGTCCAGCCTTGGCCAGCGTCAGCAGGTACGGCAGTACTTGAGGAGCCGTAATCCATAGAGGGTTAATCTTCTGTGCGTGGCACCAGACAGAGAACCTCTTCCATTTGTGTCCGTAGCATTTAAGAGTTGAGGACGCCCTGGCCTTTGCAAGGACCTCTCTGCAGTCGGCCGGTATGTCGTAACCTCCAAACTCTAACGCTGCAGGAGCCAGGCCTGCAAGTTCAGCGACTTCGGGTTGTGATGGAGGATGGCGCCTCCTTCCCTGGATAGAAGATCCGCGTCCACTGGCAGCTTGATTGACGGGGACGCTGACAAGTCCAGAAGGTCTGGGAACCATATCTGCCTCGGCCACGCAGGTGCGACGAGGATCATCCTGCACCGTGACCTCTTGAGCCGGTTGATGAGCCGGATCAGCAGCGGCAATGGAGGGAACGCATATAGGAACAGGCCCTCCCAGGGGAACGAGAAAGCATCGCCCATGCTCCTCGGCTGGGGAAACCTGCTGGCGAACCTCCGGCACTTGGAGTTAGTCACCGTCGCGAACAGATCGATCTGGGGTGTGCCCCACCGTCGGAAGAGGCGGTCCACTAGATCCTGTCGTAGTTCCCACTCGTGGCACGAGCGCAGCTCTCTGCTGAGCGAGTCGGCGATGATGTTTTTTATTCCTGCCAGATGAAACGACACCAGAAACATCCCTTGGGCGACGGCCCAATGCCACAGATCCTGCGCCTCCTTGGGCAGGGCTGGGGATCTGGTACCGCCCTGCTTCCTGATGTAGAACATGGTGGTGGTGTTGTCGGTGAAGATCCTCACCACCTTGCCCTTGAGGGACGGAAGAAAGGCCCTGAGGGCCCAAAACACTGCACGGAGTTCCAGGACGTTGATATGGAGGGACTTCTCCGTCGGCAGCCAAAGGCCCCTCGCGTGCAGATTTTCGGTGTGCGCTCCCCACCCTTCCAGGGAGGCATCCGTGGTCACTGTCTTCTGGTGGCCCGGGGTCTGGAAGTCCATGCCCGCCGTCAGATGCGCACGGGTGCCCCACCACCGGATCGCTCGTCGGAAGCTCTAGTCGAGTCTGATCCTGTCCTCGAAGCTGCCCGTCGTCTGGATCCAGCGAGCGTCCAGGAACTCCTGTAACGGGCGCATCCGAAGCCTGCACAGGCGGATGAGATAAATGCAAGAAGACATCATTCCGAGGAGGGACTTGATGGACCTCACCCTGGCCGCGTCCGCAACCACCATCCGCTGCACCTTGTCCAAGATGGCCCTCGTCCTTTCCTCCGACGGAGAGGCCAGAAGCGCCACTGTGTCGAGCTTCGCTCCCAGAAACAGTGCGTCTTGCACGGGCACCAGGTCGGACTTGCCGTAGTTTATGGAGAATCCTAGGTCCGTGAGTAGTTGGACGGTCCTCGCCGTGTGCTCCGCGGCGAGCTCCTTTTGTCTTTGCTCGGATGAGCCAGTCGTCCAGGTAGGGGTAGACGTGGATCCCCTCCAGGCGCAGCCGCGCCACCGGTGCGAGGCACTTGGTGAACACCCTGGGTGCCGACCTCAATCCAAAGGGAAGGGCTCTGAACTGGTAGTGACGCCCTTGGACCACGAATCTGAGAAATGTTCGGTGTCCCTTTAGGATGGGGATATGGAAGTAGGCATCCTCCAAATCCAACGAAGACAGGAAATCGCCCTCCTCCAGTTGACCCAGGACGTGCTGGAGGGTGACCATCCAGAACTTCTGTGCCTTGAAGAATTTGTTCAGTCGTCGTAGGTCCAGGATGGGACGCCATCCTCCCGTCTTCTTCTTCACGAGGAAGTATCTTGAGTAAACTCCGGAGCCCCGAAGCCTCTTTGGGACGAGCTCGATGGCGCCTTTCTTGAGCATCGCCTTTACCTCCAAGAGAAGTTGAGGGACGTGATGTTCCTTCCTGGCCACGGGGGGGACGCGCGGGCACTTCTTTAGAAACCCGAGCGCGTGACCCTGGGCCAGGGCATCCAACACCCAACGGTCGGTGGAGATGGACTCCCACACGCTGACGAAGCTCGCCAGCCGGCCTCCCACCGGGGTGCTTCGGTGGGGGCCCGACCCCACGGCCGGTTCAGTCCTGCTTCGACGAGGCTTTGCCGCCTTGTCCTCCTTAGCGACGACGGCAGGGTCTGCCTGACTTGCCTCGTCCCCTGTAGGCTTCCTCTGACGACGAACGGGCTGCTTGACGATAGGTGGAAAATCCGCCGCTGGAACCTTTGGAGGTACCCTGCTTGCCTGCGCCGCTCCGAAAAGGCGGCCGTCGTTGCTGGAGAACACCAAGAGCCCGGGCCGTCTCTGTGTCCGTCTTGATGGCTTGTAGGGAATCGTCCACTGTTTTCCCAAACAGGTTGCTCCCGTCGAACGGCATGTCCAAGACTCTGGTCTGCACGTCTTGACGGAAGTCAGTTGCCTTGAGCCATCCACGCCGTCTAAGGCACACGCCGTTGCCCAACTGGCAAAATCCAGTGTCAGCAATGTCCGTCGCTATCGTAATGGCGTGGTCCGACACCACTTCTCCTTCCTGCAAGATCTCTAGGGCCTCCGCCCTCTTGTCGTCTGGTAAGAAGTCCAGCAGGGGGGCGATTTTGTACCACAACTCCCTGTCGTAGCGGGCTACGATAGCCAAGGCGTTGGCAGCCTTAATCGTCGTCGCTGCCGATGAGATGACTCTGCATCCCATCGTGTCCAATTTCTTTCCCTCGCCGTCCGGCGGTGAGGTTGACGTAGAGGCCGAGGCCCCCCCGCTTTCTTCCTGGCCGCCGCGAAGACGACCGAGTCCGGGGTCGGCTGTGCCCAAAGGCACAAGGGGGCCGCGTCCGGGACCCAGTACTTCTTCTCGTACCAATCCCTTCTCGCAGGCATTGTGGATGGGTTCTTGAGGAGGGCGAGACCCTCATCCCAGATATCGTCCAGTAGAGGTACAGCAAGGACCATCTTCCTCTTGGTCTCGTGCCGTTGATAAAGGAAACCTTCCTTCTTCTTCTCTTCCGGGCAGAGCTGGAAAAGCTCGGATGCCCTGGCGATCATGGCATGAAACGATCCAATCTCGTCGGGCGGGGAAGCCCGGGGAGGAGGTGACGATGGGAGATCCTCATCGTAAACCTCGTCGTCTGTACCCGTCGCGGCCATGTCAGTCCCCGTATCATCCCCACGGGTCGTGGACGGGGAGGAGGGCTGAGCAGAGAGCGATAGTTGAAAAGTAGGTGGAGGATGAATCCTTCTTCTCTTAGGAGGAGGGCTCCCAGAAGGGCCTGGCTCTGGGTCTCCCGTCGGGAGCGGTTCCTCCGTTGGTGGTAACGGCAATCTCGTCCTTATCTCCGAGCATAAGGAATATATAGCCAACAAAATGGCCACCGAGTTGTCTTGCGGCACTGGTTGAGGGGATTCCGACGGGCGGTCAGGTGCCCCGTCGGCACCCTCGACATTCTCGTTGCCTCCTACGTCGGGGTCCCTCCCGACGGGCTGGTCTTCTTCCACGCCAACGCCATGGCTTAAGACTTCGATCAACTCCTCCTCAGAGGTTGAGGCCGAATCCACAACGACCTCCTGCCCCCCTTTTTCTTCTCCGTCGGAGGTTTCACGGTGGTCCTGTCGATGGGCATGAAAGAGGACTCCCTCCGCGGTGGCAGGGAGACTCTGGCCCCGAGGTCGCCACCACTGGTGTAGCCTCCACAGGCTGAGCCAGGGCCGCCGCGACTGTCTCGATAGAGGCCTTGGTCGGGTGGATCAAGGCTTTCACCACCTTAGATGCACTCACCGCCTTCTCCTTGGGGGGAGGGTCACCGCCTCGCTCCCCCTTCGATGGGGCCTTCGAGCTCGACCGGGGTCTCTCCAGGAGCTTCGCCGGGTGCTCGGCCTTCCTCTTACCCGAGCCAGAGCGTTGGCTCGTGGTTGATGGCGCCGGGGAGGATGCGCCCTGCATGGCACCCGTAGAGCCCGACCGTTTGGCGCTCTTGGTGCCAGCGGACTCGCGGTGCTTGGCCTTCTGTTGGACCCCCGTCGCCGGGGCGCCCTCAAAGGTCTTAGAAGACCACTCGGACTTCTTCTTCTTCCTCTCTCCTGATGGGCTCTTCCCTTCCAGCCAGTTGGCGAGACGCAGATGGCGGTCCTTCATGGTCCGCTCCGACATATTGCCGCAAAACGCACAGTCCTTCTCCACGTGCGTCTTGTCCTCATGCAGGCAGTAGAGGCAAAGGGAGTGTTCGTCCTCCTTAAAGACATTCTGAAGCTGGCATCCAGGGCAGACCCTGAACAGCTTTCCGGGCGTCGAGCTTCCCTTCTCCTGGGCCATGATCGAGATGGGCCTGAGAAACTTCTGGAGTCCTCCAAAAGCGTGGCTCGACGAAATCTTCACCCTTGAGAGGCGTAGAAGAATCCAACACGGGTCCCTGTTGATCGGATAAAGAAACGGTGGAGCTTGAGGCTCTTTTGACCGAAAAAGAGAAAATGTTCCTAAGAAAAAGCGCGAAAAAAGCACTAAAGCTCGAGAGCAATAGCACGAGGATCCCAACACTTGAACATGCGGTAAAAATCTGAAGATGGCTGCCAGAGGCGGGGCTTAGGGAGATGGCAGTCATTGGCTGTGGTCAGTATGATGCAGAGATCAATGATTGGTTACTACTACGAAAGACAGATCAGAAACGAAACTGATACTTATTTTTCTTTACCGAGGATTCCCAGCCTGACGACGGGGAATATTCACGAGCATGTGAATCCATGCCAGACGCCATGCTGGAGAATTAGTTCTCTAATAGGAGATAGATAAAGACAGGCTTTAGAATCTTTCACTGACTGTCTTCCCAGAAGGTTGACATAAGTGGAACAAAACATATATTTACATTTCTTAAAGTACTTGAACAATATCAACAAACAATTACTTAACAATGCACACACATGATTGAACTTTTACACCATAGTTTCTTGATCAATAACAATAATGCAAAGTACTCCCTGTTACATAGATATATCCATGGACCTACCTATTCCCTTCTGCTTTCTCTTTTTCTTTCTTCTCATTCTTCAGGTGTTTCTTCTATTTGACTTTCCTTGGGCTCCTCAATTAGCTGCAAAGTGTGTCTGGAGTGACAACTCTTTAACTGATTAATGAGGACCCATTTCTCTTCTGACAGGTCTCCTTTGGGGATGCGGTTTCTGTAAATGACAGGTGAAATTTTGTCTACAATTTCAAATGGACCACGCCAGCAGGGGAGAACATTTCTCTCCTTAGTCTGGTTCCTCTGAAAATTGTACAAGTAGACCCTGTCTCCTACTTGGTATTCCTTTTTGGTTGTTTTTAAATCATATTGAGTTTTCATCCCCTGTGCCGATTTTTCCAGATTCCGCTGAGCGTACGCAAAAGCATGCTGAAGGTGTTTTCTTAGATTCTCAACATATTCATGAGTTGTGGAGGCGTTTATCAGTGTGTGCTCTTGTGTTCTATAGAGCAGATTGTGAGGTAGCACCATTTTTCGGCCAGTCATTAGCTCAAATGGAAACATTTTGGTAGCAGAAGATAGTGTAGATCTGATGGCCATCAGGAGAAGCAGTAATCGGATGCCCTAACTCGGCCCACAATCTGCCACAAACTTTTTTAGTATGCTCACACAGGTTTATTGTACCTCTCAACTCCCCCATTAGTGGTTATGCGGGATGCAATATGAAGTTTCCTTTTTACCCCAATTATTTCCCACATCTTTGTCATCACTTTGCTGGTGAAGTGACTTCCTTGGACTGATTCAATCCTTCGGGGTAGGCCAAAACGCGAGAAGATGTGGTTGATCAGCAGGGCAGCTGCTGTTTCTGCCTTGCAATTTGGGGCCGGGAGACATTCCACCCATTTGGTGAACAAGCATGTTACAGTTGACATGTACTTGTTCCCCCTAGAGGAGTGAATCACAGGCCTGATGAAATCTACTTGTAAATCTGACCAAGGCAGTGTCATCCCCCTCTTCTGGTGGGGAGCTCGGTGTGTGAGTGATCTTGGCTGAAACTGTGCACACACAAGACACCCGTTCAAATATTGGTCGAGGTCCTGCCCCATGTGTGGTCAGCATGCAACCTCACGCAAGATTTCTAGAGTAGTTTGAAACCCCCAATGACCAGCTGTGGCCACGTAATGGGTGTGATTTAGCATCAGCCTTCGGAATAAGGCAGGAACTACCCACTGGTCGCATCCAGAGATGGATCTCCTTAGCAACAAACCGTCTTGGTTTCAGAACATTTGGGACACTTCATCAACACCCTGAGGTCCTCTTTCCCAATGTAATCGGTTTCCGTCAGAGGAAAGTTAACAGGGTTCTCAATGTGTTGGTAGAATTTCTCAATAATCGGATCCTCTTTTTGTGCCGTGATTAAATCAACATCTGGGGTCTTCTTACTCCACTGGTCAGTTGAGAGGTCATTTTGAGCATTTTTTCTGGGACCTGGTGGCAGCAGTGACCTGGATTTCCCCCAACAGGGAATCTATCTCAAGGAGATCCTCCTGGATGGCTCCGGTTTTGGCCAACTGATCAGCCAGGTCGTTTACAGTTTTGTCTGGCCCCTCTGTTCTGTCTGGCCCCTCTGTTCTAGAATGACCCTTAATCTTTTTCCAATAGATGGTCATCCCATTAGTGGTGACCAGATCCTCAATATTTTGTATGAGCTTGCCATGTTTAAGTGGTTTGTTATTTGCACACAGCATGCCTCTGATTCTCCAGTTGATCAGGTGCTGCACGAACCCGTTCCGGACATAATCTGAATCTGTGATTATGACCATTTCGTGGAGTCGGTGTTGCATGGCAGTGAGGATGGTCCTGATGAATTGCCATCAACTCCGTCACCTGACTACTGCAGGGTCCGATCTTGTATCCAGCGGAGGGCTCCAGGGCATCATTCACCCAGGCATTCCCAATGCCGGCCACCAGTTCCTTTTCCCGGTTGTTGTCAACATGGAAGGAGCACCCGTCCACATATACTGTGGGCATCCCGTCACACTTGTCTTCTTCATAGACTTTGTGCGGGGAATTCAGGTACGCCTCCATGTTGTCCTGGGTTTTGAGACTTTCATCCTCGAGACAGTTTTCTCTGGGACAATCATGCAAGTCAGCGTGAGAGGACTCTTCTTGGTTTGGCCATATCTGACCTCCACAGAAAAGCCTTGCATGGACAGAATCCAGGAGGTAATTCTGGAATTACTTACATTTCCTGCCCAGATTCTGTCACTTTGAAGGTATTGCAAAGGCTGGTGTGGAGTCTCCACTATGATGTGCTCCCCCTGGATAAACGAACAGTAATTTTTCAATGCCCACACCGTTGTCAGGAATGCCTTCTCACAATCGTTGAATTTTTCATCCACAGAGGATAAAGTCTTGCTTGCATAGGAGATTACTTTATTGACCTTGTCATGCTTTTGGTATAATACTGCTGTCAAGCATGTATTCCAGAACCCTGTCTCCAAGAAAAACTCCTTGTTTTTGACAGGGTAGGATAGGCAAGGCGCTTGTGAGAGACTTCTTTTGAGTTGTTTTACTGCCTTGGCTTCTTCTGGACCCCACTCCCACTTGACCCCCCTTCAACAGATGGGCCAGGGGTCTTGTGACCTCTACGTAATCCTCAATAAACTTCCTGCTGTAATTAGTCAGTCCAAGGAGGCCTCTTAGCTCAAGCAGAGCTGTGTGGTCTTTTAGTTTTATTAGTGCTTCCACTTTCTTCGCCTGAGGACAGAGACCCTCAGGGGTTATTTCATGTCCCAAGACGTTGACACAGGTCCTGCACCATAGTGCCTTCTGGAAGGACAGTTTTGCTCCAGCAACCCTCAACTGGATCAGATCATATCGGATTTCCACTATGTGCCCCTCCGCAGGTGAGCTTTTAATCAAGACATCATCCACATAGGCCAGGTTACCTTTCACCCAAGTCGGGCATGGCCTTGTGTAAGGAGATGTTGAATTTGTTGCCAGAGTTTATGTATCCAAAGGGAGTCTGGTGTCCATGTGTACTGCTTCCCCCGAAGGTAAAGGCCAGCTTGTGCTGGTCCTCCGTACTGATGGGCACGGTCCAGTATCCATTTGTCAGGTAAATGGCGGTGTACAACTTTGACCCCTGCATCTGGGCCAGCCCCTGGTAAATGTAGGGAAGAGGTCATCGGGACATGTGGACCCATGTGTTCAGCTCCCTAAGGTCTGCTCAAAATCTCCATTGGCCATTTGGTTTTAAAATCCCCAGCACCGGATTAGTAAAGGTGCTGTGGGCTGGACGAATTATCCCATGGGATTCTAGGTTTTTGATTATTTCTGTCAGGGTCTCCATCGATGCGAGACACAAGTGATATTGCTTCACACACAGGAGTCATTCCAGGGTCTGTGGGAATTGATGTAGTATGTATCTCAGTGCAACCACAGTCGTACGAGTCCACAGCAAAGATATCTTGAAAATCTAAGAACACCTGTTTCAACTTTTGTTTTTTCTCCTCAGTCTCACACGCATCATCGAGGTTGACCCGCTCTTCAACCATTTACCTGAAGCCTGGAAAGACTTCAGGTTTCGCGATCTCAGCGGCCTCCTCCAGCTGGGTGGAAAGGTCTCTGGTTAAATTGTTGACCTGGACAGAGGGTTTCAAGCAGTAGAGGCATTTGTTGTGGACCTGGAAGATCACCTCATCCTTCCTGATGTCACAGGTCACCTCTTCCTCCCCGTAAGGGCAGGAAGAGTACAGCAGGAAATTCCCCCCCTTGCCGGGTGAAAATCCTGTCCGTTGGTATGTCATTGTCATTGCCATAGCAGTCGTTGGGGATTGGTCCTATCAGTTCATTTCCTAGATCCATGGAAAAATGCTGGTCATCAACCGCCATTTCCATAATGGTGCCAGTGCCCAGAGTGATGCTCCTAAGGTCGCTGTTATCCACCACTGTTGGAATGGGGTTGTGTTCTACATTGACTAATGGTGTTGGGTTTATCCCCAACCCCTGCTGTTGGAGATGGGCATTGAGGTGTACATATGCGTCTGGATTTTGTAGTTTCAGTCAACTTTTAATTTTTAAGTCAAGTGGGAATTGCCAGGTCCATCCTGGGATGGTGACCTCCTCTCCAATTTGAACTTCAACCGCATACAGCAGCAATTGGGCTGACCGAAATGCTTTTTCAGAATCATCAAAGCCCATGGGATTGCCTCCCAGTCGGGACCAGGACCGATTGAGAATGTCACTGCCCAAATAAAATGCAGCAGGGACATCTCGCATGACCCAACAATTATGCTCTATGCTTTTATCACCTAAGGCAATTTTGAGCATACACCTGCTAGGCAGGAGATGTTTGGAATTGTGAGTTTCCGGCTGCATTTCCCACTTATCAGTTCATTTAAATGTGGGAATGGTTGGATCTTTTGGGAGTTTCCTGCACATGGCTTCGCTGATGAAGCTCTTTCGGTTGTTCAATCACACTCCGGTGAGAACATGCTCCTTCACCTCATTTAGGGAGGAACAACTGTTCTCTTATTTTCCGAATGTCAGCTAAGCTTTGCACTGGTTTTTCATCACTTTTGACTATAGAATTTGGATTTTCAGATTGTGAATTGGTATAAAATTTCAAAGTATTTACTTCCAGTGTTTTCACTGGAAACTTGAAACTGGAAGGAAGGTTGATTTTCAGGAATACAGAGGAGTTCCCATCACCTGTTTGTAATGTCAGGTATTTGATTATTCTGTAAATTAAACTCAATTTGATCAGATTTTTGTTCAACCATGTTGCATGTGCCATTTAAACTAACATAGTTGATACTTTGTTTTAATTTTATTGGCCTGTTAGTCTCAGTCCAAAAGGATCTTATTTACACAGTCTATCAGGGGAGACAACCTCCATAGGAGGTCATTACCTAATAGACATGGGGTCCCCTCTGGAGTCACGACTATGACCGGGTGCTTCACCTTATGTCGCCCAATTTGAATTTCCAGATCCGCAGTCCTTTCGAGGGGAATTTCATTTCCATCGAAGTTCTGGAGTTGTCCATGAAGAGGGGTGAGAGGGATCTGGTATCTCTCCCCCCTTCCTGAATTTAGCTGCTCAAAGGCCCTTTTTGACAGAAGAGTGGCTTGGGATTTTGAAACCCCCTTTTTCACTTAGCTCTGTGCTGCCCCCTCTTATCTGATTGCAGTCACTAGAACCAGTTCGTGGGACGGTCCCTCCATCAATATTTTGTTTTCTGGATGGCAATTCTGGGGTTCAGGGTTGGGCGATTCTGAATCTGTCCCCACACCTACCCAGTCCAGGTTCTGGTCTCTTGGGACCCATTTTTCTTTGAGAGGAATTCCCCCGTCCCTGAAGGAGAAGATCTTCTTCCCAAAATCCAACAAGGATTCTTCCCCTTCAAACTGGAGGACACTGACTTTCTCCACAAAATTGGTCTTTTTGATTTCTTGGTTTCTCCTATGCACTCTCTGTTCCCTGGGTTGCAGATTTTTTGGGGTAAGAGATTTTAGTTCTGGTTCCGGGATGTTCAGGGGCTTTTCACGGGTGAGGAAGGAAGCTTCATCTAGGGCTTTTCACCCCCTTCCTCCGTGCCTCCTCCTCTGGAACCGGTGGGTTGTCGGGGTTCTCTCCTCGTCATTGTTCAGGGGTGTCCCGTTCCGCTCTTGGAAACGCTGGCATAGATGGAGATTGGGCTGTTGCATCCACTCGAACCGCATGTAGCAGTCTAGTGTTCCTCCAATATAGCCGTCAGAGGTTTATAAGGATTCACTTCCGGATACGTATTTGCGTTGTATCCGTCTGGAAACCGCACCGTACTTCTGCGTTTGCTGTTCCTGCTTCATCTTCAACTTTGCCTTCTGCAACTTTTGTTATTTCATTTTTCTCTCTTTAAGTATTTTTCTAGCTAGTGTTCATTCTGCCTTTCTCCGTTTCTTTGGTTTGTTTTGGTGAGTTTTGGTACTGTTCTTGTTCATGCTGCTTCGATCATAGTATAACTTCTATTTCTACTTCCTATCTTTATTCTGTGTTTCGTTTATCTGTTTCATGGTGCTACTCTGA